>NC_092860.1:39669954-40015982 GCF_032062135.1 Pyxicephalus adspersus
ACTTGCAGAAGAAATCTTTTGTTAAACACAGCTGAGGTTGTTGGTGATCTTAAGGGATAAGCTGTTCTGCAACATCTGCAGTTGTTTCTTTTTGCATATCAAAGCACAGCTTGCTCCAGAAATAATTGAATATCTAGGTTCCATAAAGTTTTCTTTTTTTTTTGCCTTCTTTATGATTAATAGAGACGATTTTTTTCAGTAACTGACACCACGCTACCTAATAATATGTTGAAACAAACATCTGTCCTAACTGCATTTATTAAAATAATGTACCTTTTCTAAATTACATACAAATTTAACGTAAGAGCAAATCTACAGTCCCTATCTTGTATGTAACCCGGGGACTACCCGTACACCGCTGTTATCATTGTGATTCTGTTCAAGAGCGATAATATGCAGCTTATACTGCAAGTATAGAAGACAAGAAAAGGCTGAAGGACGTTAGACATATTTACCAGTACTGATTGGAATGTAACAGTATTTGCAGTTGTACCTGTTCCAACTTACATACAAATTCAACTTAAGAACAAGCCTACAATCCTGGGGACCACCTGTATATCTAAAAATATGTTTTGAACACCAGCATCTAACATCCATCCCTACTTCCATGGAAAGTAAATCAAACCCTTCTGTCAGCCAGAGATGGTTCATGTGAGAACATATGCCACATGTATGTCACCTGAATCTAATCTAATTACACCTGAAGTCCTGAATCTAATTAAAATATAGTGGTAATACATGCTTTACTAAACTATTACTATTGTATTTAAAACTAAAACTAATGCCAAAAAAATGGCTGCAGCACAAGTAAGTATAATACAGATTAGCAAAGATTGATATTATTTCAGCCATATTATGTCTTGCACTTCATTTATTCTATAATGTGTAGTGACAAATTTAATATAAGTAAGTGCCATATTTTTATCTACAAGGCTTTTAGATCTGCCACTATACATAAAAGAACAAAATAAAACAGATAATAATCAATATGAATGTTGGTAATAATGAATAAAACAGTTGATTAGATTGATTAGATAGAATAAAAATCTAACATAAAACATAAAAAAAGTGCACCACAAGTTGTCAAACAGGGCTGATATAAGTCCTCATAGGTCCTTCTGATATGGAGTTCTGATATGGGGTACCCATGATGTCTTTACACCAAATCAAGGAAGGAGCCAGACTGCACACTAGAAAAAATGATTTATATATTCATTCACTGAGCTTTTTAAGTAAGATGAAGCTTACTCACTTAATTAGCCATATGATTGTAACACAAGTTCATTTTACTAACATTCCCTTTACAAAGTGAACATACTGTGTATCCTATGAAAAGAATTGGGGCTGTAGATGGCTATTCAATGGCTGGTACCTGATCTTCCCTTCATGCTGACAACATCACTAAGGCACATCCCAAAATCGCAAACATACTTTCAACGGGACTTTAAACTGGCACTACAAATTTAAAATGTACTAAAGTACTAAAAGTTTAAAATGTACAGTTTTTTTATTTGAAAAACAGTGTTTTTATTTAACAAACTTTTTTAAATTCAGCACAAAAGAAACATTAATAACAAATGAAAACACAATCCCAAAATCTTAATATGGGTTTTGCATAATTAGTCAATATATTATGGTAAAGTCTTTATGGTGCAAAAATCCAGTCAACGCATTTTGCTGTCACTGCTTCATCAGGACCAAGATTTATGTAATCTAAATGGCTATGAATATAAATAAGCCAGCATTAACTTTAATTAGATTGATAGTCACAAGAAGTTGTCAATACCTGGAAAAATTTTGCTTACAGATAAAAACATCCATAAAACTTCAATGAGAAACACCAACAGAGATCGAAGTCACCATCAGCATATGCATGTATGAGCTATACATACTGCCAACATTTTAAAATGTTTGTAAATAAAAAATCATTTGTACATTTTAAACTTATTTGTAGTGCCAATTTGAAGTATACAAAAGTGTTATAATGACACAAAAGATGTCAGAGGGTAAATTGTAAAAAGTTTACTGATCTCTGCTTCAGAATTGCTGCACAAACCTATACTACAGGGTGAATGATCAGCCAGGCTGGGGGTTAAGAAGTTTACTTATCTCTACTCCAGAATCTCTGTCTCCCACACAGACTTGTTAAATTTCTCATACAGTATTCCATTAACTGCTTTCACTTCTTAAACTCTCAGTAATACATTTTAAATTTATTAAATTCAGTCTCCTTAAGCAAGAGAGGGTTATTAATATTCATTAAGTGTCAGTCATTTGTTTTGTGGGTATAACTTAATAACTTTTCAGAAGAAAGTGATTTATGCATTTTTTATAAACAGTCTTAAAGATTCAGTGGGCTTTTCAAAACTAAAAAGGTGATGATGCAAATAGAATGTATTCTTATTAATACAATACATGCAGCACGATTAACAAAACTCAATTAAGTTTAACAAAAGCAACAATTTTATACAGATATATATTTGTTAAATTCATATGTTAATTGTACTAATTAGAAGTCATGTGTCTGCTATTTTCTAGCAGCAATATAGCAGATGACCCTCCAGTGTGGCTCAGCAAGGTAAGCTGCAATGTATTACATTTTTTTTGTTTGAGTTTAGATTTATTTATTTATTAACCATTGATAAGCATTTATAATAAAATTAACCAGCCATTGTCTTTTATGCTGCCTTTTATAGGGATGCAGCAGGAATAAACTAGGCCTACTAAATTAAAATGAATATACAGTTTCCAACATACATCATAGGGCTCTATTTATAAAACATGGAATCTGACATTCCATCAAACATTCCCTGGTGGCAATCAATAACTAACATTGAAATACATGGACCTGAAATATTCCCATGAGGGCATGTTTAGGGGGATGTCTGATTCCCTGATTACAGAGCCAATAAATTATAATTTACAGTAATATTACATCTTTAAATTATTCTGTAATTGGGAAGTGTTTTTTTTATGTTTGATATTACATATGAAATGTGGTTTTCTGCTGCCCATATCCTTATTAGATTTTTATCCTCACTTTGTATTTTATCTCCAACTGAATAAAGTTTGGATATTTTCCCTTACTTCCCTTTTAATCTCATACTTACCATATACCCAGAAAATTGAAACACGTCTCATATAGAATGTCCCATATAGAGATACAAATAACGAAAAACTCATAATTTAGGTTTGGGTAAATTTGGGCTTCAACCATAATGTGCTCTAATCTGACAAGGCTTTTGTGGCTTAGTATTATACTTAATACTTGGTAACAGTATTCACTACTAGCACATTTTAAATTACTCAAACAAGCACATTATCTAAAATATTTGGTGATGGACATTTTATATGGATTATTTAGCAATAATGGTATAAAATTATTTATATAAATGTTAATATAACAATAATAGTTGTATTATGAAAATTACACAGTGCTGCTATATAACTTCTGATGGCCATATTAATGGCATTTATCTACTAATAGGCAATGCACTTTCAATGGGTATCTATTTTAAGTTATTCCCATTACATTTACTAGAAGGTAATTTTAGATGGGGTTTTTACAGGTTGACATGCTTGCGTTTCAATATCTACCTGTTGATACCTGTTGTATTATTATTCAAATTGACATTTGTCTACCCATCTGTATTTATTAGATATTTTGTTCAGCATCCCTGTTGCAGAGGTTTTAAGTTTTTGATCAATAATTCAGTTGTTCTCTTTTAAAAATTTACACCGTAAGTGAAGAACAATAAGGTCCCTTCAGATTTATGTGTTAGGGTATATATATGTATATATACTATGCAACACATACCAAAGTTTGGTGCTATTCACTTTAACGGCCACTCTAATGGACAGTTACAGTGGTGAAGTGGACTGCATTGCACAAGATTGCCAAAAATTTAAAATGTGTCTGATATTTTTGTGCTAAGGTGCATTCAAAGGTGCATTGTGGTAAGGTCCCTTGAAATTGAATGAGCTGTCATAAAGTAATGCATCTTAATGCATGGCAATATATTGTGTTATTATTGTGTCCTTAACACAACACATTCTCTTAAAGCTGAACTATCATAAAAAAAGTCACCTTGCGTTAGGACGCTCCCAACACTGCAAGGGCTTGATTTCTCTTTTTATGTATAGAATGATGAATGAAGTGAAATAATAACCTTATTCCTCATTCCCCTGGCAGTCCACGCTCTTCCCTGCTGAGATGTGGGGGATAGTGATGCCGGCCACTGCATTTAATATTGATTTTGTTCTCAACTCATTACCTAAGACCCTACTAGTAGCCTCAAGAAAATTTCATTTCTCTGTGCCATTTATGATGCCACATTGTCCGTAAACCAATATTACCTAGAGATCTTTCTTTAAGTCTACAAACTCATTGCTTTGCCTGAGGTCCTTCACTGTTATTCGGATGTTTCCATTGTTTCAACATGGTTCACTGTTTTAGCAAAATCCCATAATAAGGTAATACTGTCCTGGTATTGTACCTCAAATGGAGATTCTTTTGCATATAAGACCCTTACAGTAGGTATCTATACGCTGCCCAAGCCAAATACTGATCTCACATTTTCGGCTATTTATAGGCCTATTTCTTTAATAAAAACTTGGATGAGCAACTTCTGGCTATAATTTTTATTAGTTACTTAATGAGAACCTCCTAGTGGTAACAATTATAAAACAGGTTGGATTCAAGCCAGAATTCCAAGCAGAAGACATTTGTCCTACTCAACTTTCACCCCGTCAAAACAATATACCCCCAGCTATGATATTGTTGGTGGAAATAAAGACGTTCTAAGCATATCCTAAAAACCTGTTGCGCAAATGTAGTTTTAGGCTTACATTTCTAAAAAGGGTACATAGCAGGAATTTGACCTAGCAGTCAAGCCCCCTGCATTCTATAATGGCTCTCTAGGGGTTTTCTAATAATCCTATAGCTAGTGACATCAGTTAGCAAGCATAGAACTACACCATAAACCTTCCTTCAAAATGTTTGGCAATATAAAATATTTGGGAAAATCGCTATTCTCCACTTTGTGATTCTTACCCACAATAGATTTCCATCAGATTGGAGAAATCCCCACTCTTTCTATGGTGGAATAGAAAAGTAATATTTACAGGGACAACATTCAGATTGCTCATCAAACAACCGTTTTGGTCCTAAATTTAGGATACAACAGCTTATGGGTCAATAAACACAGTTTTCAATTAAACCAATTACACTGTTCCTAAACCTTTAACTGTTTTTTACACGAGCAAAACAAACTTGTGTGAAAACTTGGTGGTCCAGCTCTCTCAGTATATGGCTTGGTATATCACCAATGAAAAAATAGTGCAATATTACACACTCTGTCAATAAAGGATATTTGGTCTTTATGGATAATTTACTCCCAAAATATTTTTTTTCTTACCAGCTAATTAGGATTCAATTGGCCAGGGTAGAGATGTTTTTTAGCCAGGGTCAGTCCACCATGTTCTTCCCCTCCTGTTTTATTTTCTTCCTTTTTGCTACTCTATATTTTCCTTATGTAATGTTTGAAATAAAGTAGTATAATTTTAAACAGTGTCAGTTTGCCATAAAAAGCTACTTTCTATTTCCTTTTATATGTGATAAACTGGCTTGGCAATTAAAAAAATTATAACTTAGAAAATTCCCCTTGGGAACCCGCCCCGGTTATTGTGTAACAAATGTACTTTGTCACTATTATGTTTTTGTAATAGTTTTTTTGAAAATGCAATATTGAAACAGAAACTATTGATTTAATTTAGAATTAAATAAGTGTGTACCCAACACCATAAACATTTAAAGCCACGGTAATCATCAGAAGTTTTTGACTCTGGAAAGGAGTCTCAACTGAACAACACAATAACATGCTACAGTGATATATTCCGGTTTTTATGGAGACAGCCAGGATTAACATGTACGGTGCTAGTCCTTGCTGAATTGCATACATTTTCAAATCTGATTTCAGGAAATAAAGCTGTTGAGATGAAGAAAGGAACAAACTCAGCCTCAGGCAGGGTTATGATTTATTGCACAATTATTACAGTTTTACTTTGGCCACCATTTGTCAGAATTTCCTAAAGTGCACATTGCTGAAATGGAAGTAGTACAGCTTTGCATTCTCCAAAAAAAGTAATATTGTTATAAATTATTGTTTGAGTGCATTAAGAATAGGATTGTCTTCTTCTGTATCATTAAAAGCTTGTGTATTGATTCAAAAATTATGGAAAGTTACAGCAGCAATTCGATAGGAATACATGAGTGTAAATATGTGTATGTGTGTGGTGACACCCGTTGGATGCGACGTCTCCCAATATAGTTACAATACGATATATACCATTCCATACATTCAAATATGGTCATACGTACAGAAATAGATAAAGACCACATGATAACACAACTCATGAATATTTGTCCTAAACACCAAAATAGCATCATCTATGTCAAGTAAGGTAGATAAATGACATATGTTCTGCCCTTCATTTGTTTTAGGCACATACATGAATATGACATCATATAAAATTATAACTTGATCTAACACATTCAAGTATGGGAAAATAGAAAAGTGTTATTGCTGCTCACAGGTTTCCAGTTGCAGGTTTTTATCAATATAATTTATGACTGATTCATTTACTATCACGTTTCATCAATTTACCCATTCAGTCATCTTTTATCTTTACATTTATTCTATGTAACATAATTCAGTGGTGGGTTTTACCTATACTGTGGTCTATATTGTAGTTTAAATAAGAAGTGTACAACATAGGGTAACAATACTGATCATTCATAGGTAAGGTGACTAGGACATTGGGCCTGATTTATTAAAGATCTCCAAAGCTGGAGAAGATACAGTTTCATCAGTGAAACTAGGTGATCCAGTAAACCTGGAATTGATCTAGTCCAGGATTGAAAACATTTGCTAACAAATAGCAAATAACTTTTAAGAAATCAATTCCATGTTTGCTGGATCACCCAGGTTCACTGATTAAAGTGTATCTTCTCCAGGCTTGAAACGCTTCAATAAATCAGGTCCATTGAAAAAAGCAAATTCAAAGAATAAAAATAGATAAGAATTAAAAAACACAACCACCCCATTAAGCTTGTAAGCTGCAGTATAATAAATATTGTTCTTGGCTTTTGGTACTGACAAAAAAAGTACACTAAACATTACTATGGAGATCCCATAAAGTTCACCTGCAGCAAGCACTTCTGTGGCCATCTGCTCCGATTCTGACAATAATTCCTGGAACCCTCCCTATAGATGACTCATAGTCCTCCAGTCTGTGGTTTCTCACCCAGCTAGCAGACAGGGAGTGCTATCTATACATGAACTCTAACAGGTAATTAACATTTACAAGAATACAATAGCAATGCCAAATACCAAAAAGCAATGGTATTTTTTTCTTCAAAAAAATACTTTAATTTAGGTGTTTGGTAAAGTAGCTGTAGCATTTTAAAAATACTTTGAGCCTGTAAAAATTAAGGTGAAACTTTGAGCTTTAATAAACTTTGTATGCAATGAGGATCTAGTGGATGGTCTGTTTTTTTCCTTTTTGCTAGAAGTTCCCTTTAAAGTTTTAAGGGGGAATCTCTGAAAGCATTGTATGGTGTATGCATTTGTTCTATCCAAAGCTCCTGTGTCACTTAAACACTTTGGGAAAATTGAATTAATTTGAAATGTAACTAACATGTCTCTGCAGCAAGCCAACATAAAGGCCAAAGCTGGTAGCTGAGGAGTCAGGTGGGGGTCAACATATAGGCAATATAAGTCTTGGTCATCAAGAAAAATAATCTGTCAGTGATTTGTGGCCCAGCAACGAAACTTGTTGCTGCCAATGTTACATCGCCAAGCTACTGCTGGAGTCTTCATGGGTCCCGATGATGGCCAGTCACCAGACATCAACTTGAAGACAACCCAAAGCACAAGGTGTTCTACATCACCACAGATTTAAGGAGGCAATATTGAAGATTTTGATTAGGTATTTTCTAAGTTAGGCATGACAAGACAGTGATTCAATCCAGCTTCTTTTTCATGCCTATGAAAGATCCCCAACCATCGAAGTTGTCTACTCTGCTCAAATAAACTTGTATAAAATATATAAATTGTCCTCTGATGTTCTGCAGATAGTTTACTAAAACACAGTTGCAAAATGCATACATTACCCATGGGAAACTTGCTAATTTGTTTCAGGATAAAAGAACACACAATAAAGTAGTAGACTTTGATCACAAATAAACTGGAAAAGCTAGTCTTATGCATAATAATTGTGAAAATGTGATTTAGTCCAGGTTTGCTTGACTCGGACTTGTAAAACTTTGCTAATGGCTAATTGCTGTGGTATAGATTGCAAATTGTGCTAACATTTCTTAACCAATGTCCACAATGAGAGTTACCATAAGAATTTACAATTGTTGACTTTAAAAAGCAAAATGGCACACTCCCACTACAGACTTTGGCACATATGCTAAACTGAATGACAGTGACCTGTAAAAATATCAGATATGATAACGATGGTAATGATGAAGAAGAATTTTGAGCTAGCTGTTAATCTGAATTAATGTTTGCTGTTTAAGCAATCCATTTTACCTTTTTGTCCATGGCTAATAAAACTAAAATATAGTTCTGAAAAGAAGAACCTATCTCACAGTAATTATACTAATTAAACATTATAATTGTCTGCCCAGTTATACTCTGTTCCAGTATTAATTTGCTTCATGATTTATACTTTCAAAGCTATGTAAAAAAATTGCCTTTTTTAAATTAAATTCAGTATTTCTTTAGAAGATTTAACATATCATAAATGCCAAAACTCTGTAACTATATAAGGATGTAAAAGGATCATTATATATATCAGCATCAACAAATGGCATTGGGGTACTCCAATTTATTTGTGTTGTTACCAAAACATTGCACACTTATGTATCCTAAATACATATGCATCTGCTAGACCATGGAATAAAAGAAGTACATAATAAAACACATTTTTTTGCCCTCAGTTCCAAATTCTGTTTTCTAACTATACCTAAAACTCGTGTGTTCAGTCTGTATAAAAAGCATATGTTGTAAGCAGGTTTGGAGCAAAAGATGAGTAATTTCACAAAAACAATGTGTCTCCTATGCCCTTCTCCTTGTTTCCACCACAGCACCCCAACTACTAATGCTGGAAACTCCTATCTGTCAGATTAACAGCCAGGAATTGCTTTGCATGACAGGAGCATCTGCTCCTTATAAACTGAAACTTTCAGATTGTGCAAAAACTACTCTTTCTGAAACCAGAAGGATAAATATAAGTAATTAGGAATTAAATCTAAACCCTGGTTATGTGGAGAAAAGTGAAACAATATACTTTTAATACCCTGTATAGTATTTAACCTACATATAAATGTTGAGTAAAGTTTTCTGAAGATCCATACTTTTCTCTGTTCCAAAGAAATTACTGTTTGTCCTACTAAATCTTTCCCATACTAGTTGGGAGTGCTTTCCTTTATTATAGCACCTGAGAAATCACAGTGTTGTATTATGAAAAGCTGCCATGTCTAAATCCCCTTGAGTCATAGTTGAGCTTCAGAAAGTATCTCAACAAAATTGAAACTCCTATAGCTGGGGAAGATGCCTGTAATTGAGCTTGTATCTCAGTGGATCAGACGTCTGGGAAAAGCAGTGAGCCAAACTGTAGAAGTATAACTTTTGTAGGTACACACAACTCATAACCACACAACTCAAGGATTTTACATGAAAATGACACTAGAAAGTTCAAAAAATGTACATTTTAGAATTAAAAAAGAAAATGGATTACAATTATCATATATATATATATATATATATATATATAAATTTAAATATAATCTGATTAAAATATAAACCAAGGTTGTTACCTTTATCTGTTAAAAACAGAAAAACTATTTGATTGGAGTATAAACTAAAAAAAAACAATATGGCCGTTACTGCCAATATTAAAAAAAAAAAAAATCAGTAGAAAATGCCAAAAAAATTTTTTTTTTTCTTTGAAAGGAAAATAATTTGAAATCACATGGGCTCATTTCAGTATGTACTGTTTTTGTTTTTACTGGCTAAAATATTTTGTCATTTTAAATTGGTTATTATGAGCCACTGGCTTCTTATGTGCATGACTGTTGACCAACAGTAGATGACACTGTGTCTTCATTTAAAGCGTGTAACAAACTGTTTAATATTAAACTGTGTGGCAAGAGTCTTTTACACATATTACAAGTGGACAGCGCTTTCTACTGGTGTGAGCTGTGTACAAACAGATTCTATTATACCTTAATTTTCAGTGAAAAAAATCTACATTTTTACAATCTGGCTTGAGAAACAACTAAATGTTTTGCAAAGGTGGATATTTTTTTTGTAGGAAATGGAGAGACAAATTCCTTATATATAGCTAAAGTTGTTTTAGGGAAAGGCACTATTGGGTTGCTATTGCATTGCTTTCTTTGTTTGATACGTAGCGAACTAACTTAATAACATCCGTTTTCATTGCTGCATAGTTTTTTTTTTCTTAACAATGTGACATACAGCTTTTTGAGTAGTTTGCTAAACAAAACTCATAATATACTCAACAAAGGAGTCCTTGAGTTAAGATAAAAACTATTTTTAACATTTTTATATTTTTATATATAAAATTTTTATTTTAAGTTTGTTTTGAATGAAAAATAACATTTATATTGTTTATTCTGAAAACAAATAAACCCATTTAGCTTTAGCATCCTTTACTGCAGTGATTTTGTGGAAAGATTTCATTATTTCAAAAATGAAACAATATAAGGTTAATTTTTGATATTTTCATTTAACTCAAACAGTTTTTTAATCTGTTCAAGTTATTGGGCTTGATTTAATAAAGCTCTCCAAGCCTGGAGAGGATACACGTTCATCAGTAAATCTGGGTGATCCAGCAAACCTGCAATAGATCCGGTTCAGGATCCATTCCAGCTTCACTGATGTACGTGTATTCTCTCCAGCCTTGAAGAGGGTTCATAAATCAGGCTCAATGGATCAACAGAAGCACAAACCCTAAATTTTAGTTTTTTGTACCCTGATCCCTTTAAATAGGATTTCAGATTATTAGCTATATCATACTATAGATTGCACATTATATTGCCTTTTTAAAGTGAACCTGTGCAAAGCTTATACACATTAAAGCATTAACATATTTTTAACATACAGTAATAGAGCTTTACAAGCCAACACTTCAGTGAACTAAGTGAACATTTGTCCTAAAGTGCTTTTATTGCTTAATTGGAATATGTCATTCCTTTAATACGAATTGACTTCTTATTCCTAGTATTCATGGTATTTTATGTAGGCAGAAGTAGGAAAAACAAAAACAAAAAAAGACAAGTATGCTTGAAAAAGTTTTGTGATGGTATATATCAGGGTACCAGAACAAGGTCAGTAAGGATGGGCAGGGTGGGATAAGTCAGCTCAGCAAAACCAACTTTTAGAAAAGTGTTTATGAACCCTTTCATTATAATGTATTACCTTTCAATTAAAATGTTGTTTTTTTGTAAATGTTCTGTATTTATAGTCTAATTATTATTTAAATCACGTCATCTTAAATACAAACATCTAAATGTAAATGCCATCACCAACACTTTGTTTCAGTAATCGTTTTTATGCAGCATTTCCCAGCATACATTACCATACAATTAAACAATGATGAACTAGTCAGTTGATAACCTCTTATACATGCAGGTTCTGCCTTTTGTAGCATCTGGCACAATGAAGCAACGCTGGTGCTCCTTAGTATTTGAAATTTATTCTAACTGACTTGGAGAAGGCTGGCTGAGTTAGCATCATTATCTACTGCCATGTGTAATATTTTTCCAAATATCTGGAATTACAAAATGTCTCATATTTGTATGCTCAAATCAAATTGAATCTGAAACAAGCCTACTGTCTTAAAGTGGATCTGTCATTAAAATTCATACTTCAGATAAACCAACAGGGCATGTAGGCATTACCATATTGCATTATTTTGATGAAAAGTATGTCTTTCTTGCCCTAGATATTAAAAAAGTACTGGTTCTAAGTTTCCTTGTATCACCTAAAGCCTAGGGAATAAATCACATGGTCTATGGCTTCCAAAGCACGGGGGTGAAAAAGAGGAACAACCGAGAGACAGAGAGAGAGAAAGAAAGAGGGGGGTTATATCATTACAATCTTTATTTAAAAGATGCAATAAATGAATATATAGCAATATCACAAACACACATAAAAGTATAGATCATCAGAAATAAAACTATGGCTTTTACAATACACACCAATAAGAATATTAACATTGTTCAGATCACTTTTGCAGGCATATGAAAAGCCTACTGTTCCATATAGATAATGAAAGACCGTTGTGTTTCTAATCTTATATATCATTGTTTATCATGGTTTCTATCATTGTTAAGTAGCCAGGTACCAAGGCTATTTGTGATTTTTTTACAATTAAAATTAAACTATCTCAAAACATTTTCTCATATTTGATTTATAGGTGCAAAAAACTACTTATGAGCTGATCATTTCTTGTGCTCCCTGTCTTTGTTGCCATTGTTCCTTGAGCTGATTTCTTGTGCTCCCTTCTTTGAGAACAACAGATCCAGGCCTCTCTATGTTATGGACGTTTAGAAAGAATCAGAGTTCTGTAGCCCAACCTTGTTTCTGTTTTTTTCCCCTAAATAGTCACGTAAGTGTTGCCTATCCTAGGACTGAAGAACCCAAAGGGACTAGGGGTATATAAAAAGCTCTGTGTCGTTAACTAATTTTTCTGATCTAATTATTTCTACTTACCAGTAATTTACATCTTTAATTAGACATTGAAATAGGCAAAAATCTATACATTTAGCATAGATATGAATCAAGCATCCAATAGTATTCTCAATATAGAAATGGGTATCAAATTGTGTAGAAATAAACATTCAGAACTCTCTGTTTTATCTAAAATGCACATCTACTATCTAATGAACATCAGACAGTTTATTTCTCTTCATGTCTGTTTTATTTGAGCAGGTAAACATTTACAACCCATTCACTATCCAACAATCTGACCTTGGTCTCCTCATTTAATTTGATATCTAGGTCAAGATCATTTATGTCACAAATAAATAAAAGGTTCACAGTTACGATATACTCAACTAAATGCCCCATTCTCTTATGTGCTCACTTTCCTGTCAAAGACAGTACTTTACGAAGTCAAATATAGAGTGAGAATATGGTACTTTTCAGATATGAGACACATAAATATGCAATGCTTCTTAGAACTCAATGAACATATACCCAAGATAATCCTACACTTTATATTGGAACACTGATAAATTTAGACCTTTATATTCTAGCAAAGTCAATACAGTGGTCAAATCATTAAACAGTCCAATTTAATTTAAGTAAAGTTTCACTAGAAGAATATTTCTTACTCAGCTTCAGGTTATTATATTCATAAATTGATTTCCTCAATTTGCATTGTATGAAATGTTCCTATGACACTGCTTCAGCTCTGTCAAGTACATAAGGTTAATGTCATGTAATGGCTTTTATATTGATTGATCAAAAGCATACAATTTCCTCATGAATAACAAAGCATGCTTCCAGATTCATTTTCAGTATCTTTTGTTATGCTGTCCTTTGTGGATTTTACCATAGAGTTTTAGGAAAGATATATGCCTATTTCCTGACATTCTAAGGGAAATGCTGGCTGCCTGGCTTTCTCTGTCTTTAGTACTAATTCCAAGGAACCATGCATTCAGTGAGGTCAAACAAATTCATAGCCGCTTATCTACATTCATTTATCTGATATGTTCCCTGCATTGCTCAATATGTGTGTCAGAGCCCAAGGATTTCCAAATGGAAACCCTGTGTAAGCGCTAAATTCGTCAATGTCAGAACCTACACATAGTTGATGAACTGTTCCCTTCATTTATCCGACAATTTTGGCTGCTTAGACCACAGCAGGATAAGAAAATGTCTGTGGTCCATCATATCCAGAAAGGCTGAATATTTTTGAGACTAATGAACTGGCATGTGAGCTTGACAAAGCTAAGTATCAGTGAATGGAAAACTTAAAATATATCCATTCCTAAACCTTTTTTTTTACATAGTATGAACCCTAAACTAACTCAATCACCTTTAACATATTTTTTTTTCTTTTAGACATAATAGGGAAAAATGGAAGCCCTTTTACGTTTTACTGCTATGCAGGTCCCACTTATCCTCACTTTGTATTCTTTAACTTGTTAGATTGTAGGTAAAATCTGCAACAATAAAAAGGTTATTTATAGAGGTTCTGGCAGTTCTCTATTAACATTAAAGAAGTATTTTTAATACTGTTATTGTTAGAATAATTTTTAGTGTGTTTGTCTCCTGGCGAGACAACCTTTCTAACAGACGGTAAGTCCAACTGTCTTTCCAATGGAGCCTCACACTGCAATGCTAAAAAAACACTCCTCTAGCAGGTTGTAAGCATTTGATAAAGCCCAAAAGTAGTCAGCATTGAGAGTCTGGTAAATGGTAACCATATGGCAACTCAGCTGTCTGTCTAGACAAATCTTAATTATTATTTAATCTTTATTTGTGATCCTTTGAATTGGTATAAAATATAATGTGTTTTTTTTAAATTAAATAAGCAGAAAACCCACAACCGAAATGCAAGCAGCAAAGAATTCACAATGTGTATTGCTAATGAGAAATAATCAAACAAAAATGAGCAGGAAGCCTCTAATACAAACATAATTCTCATGAATTTTATATTTACTGTAGTACTGGGATGACTTTTCATGTGCTCCAAATGGTAATGTGATCCAATATTTATTGTAGTCTATAGATTTCACAGTAAAATAAACTAAATACAAATATAGAGTATGTATCAAATACCTGCCTAACACAAAAGAAAATACATAAAACAGTCTTTCTAATCCCGACTGAATGAAAATTATTTCCTATACCAGTCCATTGTTTCAGTTTAGTCAGTTGTATAGCATTACAAAAACTTTTTCAGCATTTGTGCACCATCTGCACTATTGCAAATCAGCAGCTGAGTTTTTACTTAAGTACTTCATCAGCACTGTTTGGCTGTTTAATACATAGAATGAACACTAAACTAACTCAATCACCTTTTCCATATTAATTTAATTTTGACCGTAATTTTCAAAATTACTAAATAAAAAATTTTAATTAAAATAATACTTGCTGATCCCATCATGAAGGTCCTTCTCCAGGCATTTTATAGTATAGTGTGACGTGTACTTCTGCATTGTCCCTCATTGCAATGGCTTTGGACGAAGACTGCACTTTTACACATATTAAAGTAGCAATGGTCTGCTGTATTTACTATCCAGAAACTTGAAGTGATGCCATGCAACCACTTCAGCAGTAAATAAATGTATAAAGGCTTGGTAAAAACTGCAGATTAATGGCATAATGGATCTGGAAAACTAATTAAAAAATGATAGCTGTTTATGATACATAGTGCTTTAGTAAACTGTGTCAGTATGTACGTAGTGTTTATATCAAATGTAATTACTTTAACAAAGTTTCTAGGACTTATCTCATATATTCAGAATCTGCCCCAAATGACAAAATGACAGCCCTAAAGAGCTCTAATTAACATCTTCCACAACTTCTTCTTTTAGCTATCATTTGGAAACTCTACAAGAATAGTCTAGAGTACTAGACTAGAGTACTGATCACTCTAATGAAATTATCACATTTTTTTCTGGCATCACACTTTGGGAAACAATAGGGATGATTTACTAAAATATTTGACTTCATAAAATGAATTTTCACTTTGCAAAAAAAGAAATCTTAGTTTAATAAATAAAATGAAGCAGTTCTGGCTTCAGGCATTTATTTACTGCACCTTTGGTCTTTAACTACATAACGTAAATATTCTAAGCTTTACATAACATTTTGGGATTAGCCTTCTTCTATGCCTTTTTTCTGCAGCAGAAAATGGAAGTATATAATGAGTTCCAATGCAGGGAGTAAGTTTTTACATTATGTGTTCAGTTCAGTTATATTTTGCAGGAAATCATATCACTCTGGGGCTAATTTTAGGTTGAACAATTGCTGCACATCATTACACGCCCTTAGGTATAACGGAAACACATCTCTGTCCTAATGTTTTTGTATATGGTATTTACTGTACTGTATATATTGTGTATAGACCAGTGAATTATAGATCATAAGAATAATAAATGTTCTCAAGAATTCACAAATCAAACAAATTTTATTTGGATTTTTTTTTTGGATTACTTTATTGTGGATTATTGCAGTGTAATTAAAATACTTTTATGACAATTTGTTAATATTATAATAAGTTGTTTAATAAAAATAGAACTGTTAATGGAACAAATATAACAGCAGAATGTATTATTTATTAACAATAGGTAATCATCATACTTCATTTTCAGCAAACATAGCCTTGCAGCAGATAACATGATAAAAATAAATGCTGATTTGATCATCTGATAAATTAAATCTTATAATTTGACTGTGTGTTCACAGTATGGTGTTTATGACCCCTGCTAATAAAGGAGAACATACACAAATGATATTTAATCACTCATTTAGTGGAGGATCACCCCTTGCTGACAAGTATTTGTTTTTCAGCACTTTGAAGTTATTGTGTTTAACAAATATGATTTGCAGCTAAAACTCTATTTCATAGTTAGGCCAAACAGTAGAAAGCATGCCTTTAGGCTGTATGTGACAGTAAGAGAAAACATACTGCAGGCAAATTTTTATTTTTGGTAGGCCTATTCAGTTTATTAAAATGCGAAACACAGCAACCCACAACAGTTATTAGGAATCCATCCATTCACAGGGTTTGAGTAAAGTTTATCCAAAGACATGCAGATATGTATACAATAGGAATAGGCAGGAAGAGCATGGGGAGATCCCCCATCTGGAACTGTGTGATTTTCCACCCCTTTCCTTGGAACTCTAGTGAAACACATTTGTGGTTCTCCAGCCCTTGAAACCTTCATGTTCCCTCTTGTATGCCAACTTTTGAGACAACTCAGAATCAAAGCTCCTAAGGGCAGGGCTTTTCCCTGTAGTTGCTGTATGAATTACTAGACATTCTATGTATCATGTCTCCATGTTTGTTTTTTACTTTGTACAGCACAATAGAAGATAATGGAGCTGTATAAATCAATATTAATATGTCAAATAAGAACAGACAGGTTGATCTGCCAGTAAAGGTCATGCAATGTGGATAGCACTATTGTCCAGCAATACTAAAATGTGATGGGTGAACACAAACATTCTCTGTGGCTGTGCTAGTAACAAAGTGCTTGCAGTCTGTAATGTAGACCTTGCATCAAAATACCAAGCTTTTATCCTGTATTTTATGGTGCCCCTCACCATAAAAAAGAGGTAAGCCACGTGAAAAAAGAGGACAAAATCAAAACAATAAACCTACCCTTTACAGTTTAGAGCTCCCAAGTAATGGTGGAGTTTCTTCCACAAACTTAAGTCTTTAGAGTTCCCAGGAAGAGGTTACCAACAGGCCTGTGATTTCTAACTTGCCTGGGTGAGTGTAAGAGAGAGTAAAAGGTGTATGTACTGTGTAATATCTGTTACTATTATACATTTCCGTTGTTTTTGTTTTTTTGGGGCATTTTCTTAAAACAAATTTAAGAAAGAAACCTTTTATCATTTTTGTTTAAGATATTGAATTTGTTTTACTTGCATTAAGCAAGGCCACTGGCATTTGCTGGATTTACCTTTTAAACTTATTTTGAACAGTTAATTATTTTTGTTTTAGGAAATATTTTAGACGCATATGCGAAAATCAAGCACAGCCAAATTCATATTAACCAGAAAAAAGCAAAAGTTCTTTGTTATGCTTAAAACAATTACTGATAATAATAACAAATCATCATTATCATTTTTATATAATTCTGCATGAAAGAACATCAAATTTATGCTGATGTCTGCATCTTATTTTACATTATGTTTAATTAGCATTTATAATGTGCAAAAATATTAAACCTTTCAACAATTGCATTATATAGGTCTTAATTTGCATAACTTGGATATAGTGTAGTATGTGTTGGAGAAAAGTGTTACTTTATTCATATACAAAAGATAAATCTACCACCTTATCAGAAAGTGCTACACATATGGAAGAGAAAATGTGATTTTATGTCAGCATTGTTTAAAGAATTGTGAAGCAGTCATTAAAAGTAGAATGGCTGTGAAATTTTAGCATAGCTAAAAATATCAGAAATTACAGTAGACTTAGCAAAACCAAACCAAAATGAAAGTGTTTACTATGGATTATTGCCCATCATAAGGAACAGGTTTGATTTCATTAACGTGAAATTGAGTTAGTCACTATGGGATACTGAGCATTGCATGTAGTCACTGCCTCTTGTACTGCCACCTCTAGAAGTAAGGCTATGTACACACGTTAGATTTATGTCACTGTGGAGGATTTTTACAATCCTTTCCAACCACAAAAGATGCATCAACAAGCGTTGTACATACTTTTTACGGAGAGGGGAGAATGAGCGTGAGGCTCCATGATCCGCTCTCTCCCCTCACTTGCATTACGATCGTCCATCGTTCGTCATTCGTGCATCTGCCAAGATGGATCCATGAACGACCTCGTACGGCTGCTATGCACATGTCAGATTCTTGTCCGATACCAGCCTTGAGTCGATAATCGGATGAGGATCATCTGACCTGTGTACAAAGCCTGTTTGTGTTTTCTATAGAATACATTTCCAGTATAGTAATATGCATGCATATATTTCTTACTAGATTTGATACAACAATGTTACTCTCCCGAGGAAGATTTTGTTTGAAACTTATTTAGATGGGAAGTAATTTTTGGAAAATTGTGGTTGAAGTGAATCTGGAAAGTTGTAAAACAATTGTTTTAATGTTTGTGGAATTAAGATTAATTTATGGTTTTTAACTGTTGTACCCCCAAAAAATCCCTTATTGTGTCTGCTAGTTCAAACTCTTTTTGTGCATATGGTTAAATACGGGATCTGGTATTTTTTTATGGTCCTGTTACACTACTTAAAAAACAAGACGGTGATATATATATATATATATATATATTTATATATATATATATATATATATTTATTTATTTATTTATTTTTATCCTGAATATCTGTCCAGACAGTGGCAAATCTGTCAAAAGTTGACCATGGATAGAATTGTAATACCAGTAACATTCAGTCAGCATACCAATTCTTTCTGTTTCATCCATTAGAACATGGGTTTGTTCCTGCTTTAAGAGATTTGTTTTTTTCTGGAAGCATTATGCGGCTTCTCCTTTATACATCTCAAGACTTTATTTGCCTTTTAAGCTGCCACCTGGTTTTGAGTAGAATTGTTTGGACTAATAAAATCTTTAATTCTCAAGCCAGATGTTTTTTTCCCTAAATATATTTCATTTTATTTTTAGGGGTAATTCTTTACACACAATTCCACATTTAGTAAGATTAAATATAATCTGCTTTTTCAAAGTTTTAGATATTTTTAATATGTTGTTACTCTGGGTTTTTTATTATAGTAGTTTTGTTTCATTATGCCAAAACAATTAGCTTCCATTCCATCCTTAGGTCATTAATAAAGTGGTTTTAAAACCAGATAAAATGAGATTCTTGTGGAAAACAATTTAACAATTTGTGCCATATTACATGTTTCATTGACAAGAATTTTCAGTATTGTTTGAAAATAATAGACACATTGGGCCTGATTTATTATAGCTCTGCAAGGCTGGAGAGAATACACTCTCACCAGTGAAGCTTGGTGATCAAGCAAACCTGGAATTGATTTCTTCAATGTCATTTGCTATTTGCTAGCAAATGCTTTGAATCCTCGACCAGATCCATCTCAGGTTTGTTGGATCGCTCAGCTTCACTGGTGAAAGTGTATTCTCTCCAGCCTTGGAGAGCCTTAATAAATCAGGGCCATTAAGTCAGTAGTCTATCAAATATCAACGGTGCTACATAGTGTTGATGATTGAATTCGGGTTGTCCTTATATTCGACCCGAATATTCCTGTTCGAATTCAGATAGACCTGACCCGAAAAACAAGGGATTCGACTGCAAAAATTCAGAAAAAAAAGTTTAAAAAAACAATAAAAAATAATCTTAAATTAATTTAATTTGTATGTGTTTTATTTTAACTTGTTTTGTTTAATTTTTTACAGGTTATCCGACAATGACATTATGAATCATAATGTCATTGTGGGATTTCCGGACCGTGGGAACTTTGCGGTCACAGCTAATTGAAAGTACGTGTCTTCAATTAGCTGTAACCGCAGGCAATACCAGGGCAATGGAGGTTGAATGGAGATACGTATCTCCATTCATTACCTCTACTGCTCTGTGATTGGCTGAGAAATAGGAAACCCTGATGACAGCTCAAGCATCATCAGGATTTTGCTGTGACATGTTCTGTATCTGTTATACATGTCACACCTCCTCTAGGGCTGCGGGAGTGATCAGAGGAGCAGAGCTGTCAGCATAGTAAACCTCCGCTGATTGCTCTGCTCTCTGGGGAAAGGGAAAGCCTGATGACAGCAAAGGCATCATCAGGATTTCCCTTTCCTCAGCGAATCAGGGGAGCATAGCTGTCAGCATAGTAAAGTTCTGCTGACTGCTCTGCTCCCTGATTGGCTGAGGAAAGGGAAATCCTGATGATGCTTGTCATCAAGATTTCCTATTTCTCAGCCAATCGCAGAGCACTAGAGATGAATGGGCACAAGTCTCCCCATTCATATCTAGTGCTGAATGGCTGAGAAATGTAAAACCTCAGCCAGAGCACTAAGGGTGAATGGAGAGGCTTGTCCTCATTTAACCCCTAGTGCCCTGCAATCCCTCACTGTCAGGAGGATTTCCAGGGCTGTGTTCATTGCAACCCTGGAAATCCTCCTGTCATTGCGATAACCTGTAAAAAAAAAAAAAAGTTTAATTACACAAACACACATATTAATAAAATAATTTAACATTACAGCCTTGTCCTATTTTTTACTTATATTTTAACCCTTTCAGGGAATGAGTAAGGGGATTTATGTACCCCTGTACTCATTCCCCAGGGTGGGGCGGTGGAGATCTGGGAGTCTTCTTATTAAAGGGGCTTCCAGATTCCAAAGTCCTGCTAAAAATGTTTATAAAAGCCCCTATTGTTTTCAATGGAAGCATTCATAAAAGCTTAAAAACGCTTGAGAAAGCCTCCATTGAGTTCAATGGAAGCATTTTCCCGTGTTTATCCAGCGTTTTAATTTTTTAAATGTTGCAAGCAATGTTTAGGATAGCGTTAAAAAACGTGCCTGAAGGAAACGTCCTGGTGTAGATTAGCCCATGGGAATTCATGGGGACTTCAAACATGGGCTTTAAAAAACATCAGGTTAAACACTGGGGAAATAGTCTGTGTAGACTAAAGCTGCATACAACATCCAATAATTATCGTTAGAAAAGACCGACAAACAACCGATGAACAACCGATTGACCAAAAAAAAGACCAAGGGCGCCGACGAACAAGGATTGTCGTTGGAAATGAACGACCGCCATGGTGGATCTGATTGACCGACAAACTTTCACTATCTATCATGTGTACAGTCGTTCAGTGATCGTGCATGTTTCTGCGGTACACTTTATCCTTTACATGTCCCTCCCTGCATCGTTCAAATGATTGTATCTAGTGTGTGGACGCTGTTGGTGGATTATATTTGAACGATCATATTGTTACAGCATGTACAGAATTGTGCACAATATGATTGTTCAAGTATAATCGTGCATAATCGTTGATCGGTCGTAACCGTTCATTTTCTAACAATAATTATTGGAAGTGTGTACCTAGCTTTAGCATAATATTGATGTGACAGGTGCTCTTTAATCTTCATGTGAAGTACAGGGGTATGTAATAGTGTTATGTATCTTTTTATAATGTATCTTTTTATGTATCCTTTTACAATGTATCTTTTTATAATGTATCTTTTTATGTATCCTTTTAAAATGTATCCTTTTACAATGTATCTTTTTACATCTGTTTGGAGGCTGTAGAAGCTCTACACAGTGCTGAAAAAAACACAAATTTTTCCACCTATTGACTTTAATGGTGTTCGACTTTGACATTTGACCATCCGAATAATTTTTCTCTATTCGAGCGAATAGCTGACAAATCGAATAGTGAGCTATTTGACCAACACTAGTGCTACATCCCTTTATTAGCATTTAATAAAATACATTATTTGATAGGACTATCAAACACATTTACTGTACACATAATAATCATTTTAAAATGAAACCTATAAAAAACAGAATAACAGAAAATTGCTTACGTTGATAAAAATATTATACTTTAAACCACATACATGTGATATGTTTATACCTAGTCCATTACGTATACCCCTGTCACTAACAGTTCCCCCTTAAATACAATACAGCAGATATTCATAGTAATTGTTAAAATCAGTTTATAGCAAGATAATCAAATCTACATCAGGGGAACTGAAGTGGAACAACTCTATGCATTTTGCAGACAGTGTCAAATTCCTCAGGAGATTACATAGATATTTATAGACTATAATAGCGATTTAATATTTTTTTTTTGTACATAATATAGCAGAGTGTATTACATATTGTCATTTGATTACCTAATGTACACTATGTGTGTATATCTACAATACCTGACATAGGAGAATGCAGGGAGCAAAGGGGCAACAATTAAAGACAAATATCCTTTCTTTAAAAAAATATATGATTGAATGATTTTTGAGCCAGGTTATTATTTCAAACAATAATTATTACTATAATAATAATAAATTACTAAAATCTTCTTATATATTTACCCTTTTTTACTTGGTTGGTTATGGTAAAATGAAAATAAAGTGAAAAAGGATCATACCAAGCCTGTTTTTAGAGATACTTACCTAATCTTTTTGAGTAACCTCGCCAGAACCCCCCCCCCCCCCCAATACACACACATACTTAGTTAGTACCGTGTTTCCCCGAAAATAAGACACTGTCTTATAATAATTTTTTCTCCAAGAAATGCTCCAGGGCTTATTTTCAGGTAGGGCTTATATTTTGAGAACAACAAACCGCATTTATTCTTTAACAAAAAAATTAACATTTATTTCAAATGTTATCACATTCTGGAACATCATGGTAACTCTTCAAATGTTATCACATTCTGGAACATCATGGTAACTCTTCAAACGTTATCACATTCTGCAACATCATGGTAACTCTCCGCCCAGAGGAGGTGTCTGACACCACTGCGGTGCTTTCCTCCCTTTACACACACCCCCTTCCCACTGATCATCACCCCTGCACCTCCAGGTACACTGTACCAGCGGTGCACTGGAGCAGAGATGTTACAGCTTTACCGTTTTATGGTGTTTGCTGTGTCCTCCCTCTTCTACCCCCCCTCACCAATCAGTCCTCTGGAAGAGAGATGGGACAGCCTTATCCGTGCTGTTCTCCCTTCACTCCCCCCACCACGATCAGTTCTGCACTGTCGGGTACACTGTACCGGCGGTGCCCTGGAGGAGAGGTGTGGCATCCTCAGCGTCCTCTCTTTTCTCCTCCCCCCACCACGATCATTTGTGCAGCGCCGTATTACCGGTAACGGAGAAGGAGAGATGTGACAGGCTCAGTCTGCCCTCCCTTCACATCTCTCTCCACAATCATCAGCTCCGCAGCTGGAGAAGTGATGGGTTGTGTGAGCCTGGAATACCGGTACGTAATGTAGTGATGTTGTGACAGTCCTGCACTAGTGTGACAGTCTGTGATGTCCTTTACTTCCTCCCCCACCACTATGTACAGTATGTGCTGAAGATATTCTAAGGTATTAAGCTAGGGCTTACTTTAGGGGTAGGGCTTATATTTCGAGCTTGCTCGAAAACAGCCAAAAATCCTGCTAGGGCTTACTTTCGGGGGGTGTCTTATTTTCTGGGAAACATGGTAGGCAGCAGGGTTCCACTGTATAAAGTTTACAAATTTGTATCTATGTATAACTAGTGTCTTACTAGGCCTTTATAAAGTAATGTAACAATTACAAAGATGGTCCGTTTAAGGTGACTTAGTTGTGCCCATAAAGTCCCACCAAATATTTTATTCTTTTATATTTTTAGTATTGAGTCATCTAACCAGTTTAAACTTTTTGCTTCCCTACATTACATTAGATTTTATACCAAGATATTGCTTTTGCAAAACCCAAATACCCCAACATATCTTCCAGTATTTATATTTGTGTATATTTCCATCTTCATTAAAAGTGATTAATGTTCTTTAGACCCCACTTATTTCTTAGCCCATGCTAAAATTCTTTATTAAATTTCTCTCCCCATATTTTTTTCTCATTTTTCTTCCTCAGTAAAACTTTTAATAATTTGTATTTGAAATACAATTTTGTCCTAAAGGTAATTTTTTGAATGAGACATAAATTTTGTGAAATAACAGAACAACATGTGGAATGGAATTACTTATAGGGGGGACTAAAAAAAGGAAGGGTTTGGTTTATTTAATAAAGGGGTTTAGGCTGTTGACTTACTGCAAGAGAATTTTCCCTTGCTACATAATATTTGGACCACTTGTATTTGTGCATAAAGGAAGCTCTGCATCCTAAGCCTAAACATCTTCACCCACCTCTTCATTAATCCTAGCTAGTGTTCCTACAATTCTCCTGATTTAATAAAGCTCTCCAAGACTGGAATAATTAGATTATCATGGGTGAACCTGCATGATCCAGAAATCTTGAGTGGGTTTCTTAAAAAAAATTTGCTATTGATTGGCAAATGTTTTCAATCGTGGACCAATCTATTCCAGGTTTTCTGGATTCACCCATAATAGGCTATCTTCTCTATTCATGGAGATATTTAATAAATCAGGTCCAGTGTGTAATTATTTATGCTTTGTGGTGTTAAAAGTTGTTCTCTTGGATCCAGGACCTTGACTTTCAGATGGTCCAACTGTGTAGTCTCTAAATATTGTGTCTTTATATTTTTAAAAATGTACTGTTTCATTTTTTACCCTTTTCCAAGAAAAAACATGTTAACAGTAAATGATGCTTTGTCTATCAAAACTTTCCTCTATGACATGTTGGCAGAAAGCTGGATTAATTTTATGTCTGTTGGGTTTTTTCATGCCTTTGTAAAAGAATATACATCCGCAAGATTAGGAAAGCGCAGTAGAAGCTTCTCCTGCGGGCACCCCAGGCATAAGATGCTTTGTTTGAGGATATGTCAAACCGAAGTATTGATTTGCCTCTTCATAGAATACAAGAGGGAGGGAGATTAATTATTTCCTTTGAAATACCAAGTAAAACAAGACAATGAACATAAAAGTACATGATATGAAATGTGTGTGTGTGTATATATGTATATATATATATATATATATATATAATTAAATACCTGGCATAATAAATTGGAATGCATGAGTGATTCTAATTTTCAGAGTTACTGTTGGGAATAAAATTGTGGGTAGTTCATCTTCTCAACATCTAACTATTCCAGCTGTGCTGTAATATATATGAGCTGGTCCAAATTTGCTGCCGGTGTATCTAGTGCACGAGTTGTAATTCTTTAACTGCATGTAATTTGGATCACAGTTTATCCCGCCTACTGCAGCGTGATGTATTTCTGGTGACAACTATCACAAACTGATTATATTAGTTTATTTCACACCTTTGAATAAATATTCAGGATATACACGTTATATTATACACACACTTATAAATTGTTTTACTTGCCATATGTAGTAATTGGTCTTGTGAAAATTTTGGTGTGAAAACATTGTGATATTTAGGACAGTTTATTTTTGCAGCATTGGTTGGTGTAAATATTAATCTCCATGTATACATTATTATCAAAATGTTTTGCTTTTATTGTGCAATATATCAGTATATATTCAAAGCATATTACATGTGAAAAAATAACATTTCCTCAAGGCAATGAATCCAAAACTGATATTCCAGTTATTGGTAGATGCTGGTATGTTAATCCGCATGTTATTTTTTCTTACGATGGACGATCTGTGCCTTTGAGTCTTCAGCATACTGAAGCTATTGTTGTTGTTCTTCTTGTTGGATCTTATTTGATATTACAAGAATGTGCTGGAAATGGTACAAGGAAACATCTATAGCTCCCAAGGCTACAGTAAAAGTGTCACAAAGTATAGCAGGGAGATCTTGCTTCCAATTTACCCAACAAACCAAGGGGTGACTTTGCATACCAGAGTTCACCTCCTAAACCAACATAAATAATACTTTTGTGTGGATAACCCTAAACAATCCAAATTTAATATAAATGATATTTACTAATCTGTATACTCTAACCATAATTACTTACTGAGTATAATACCTAGGGAACACTGCTGTACATTATGTAAAATGATTACCCTGTGATTCTATCTACATAGGACATAATAGTTATATTTCCACAATTTTCACAACTGCAATATATCCTCCTGGTAATATAAGAATTGAGGCAAGGCCAGATCACTGTTTTACACCTTCTGAGGATAGTATGTACAAGTAATTGTCCCCGTTATGCTTGTTGAGTTGTTGAGATAATATAGCTATGACAAATATGCTACCTTAAATAAATCAATCTATTAAGCAAATCTTTTTTTTTTTAGGCATTTCTTCTTTTCACTATTTGCCAAATGTGGGACAGTTGAAATATATATTGTTGTATTTATGACTAATAAAATAGTTTGAGGCACTTTTAGATGTCTTCAGTCAGAAAACTTGACTATTTCGACCAAACTAAGATATTAACTGACTGACATATATACTTGCTGAAGCCACCACAATGGCCAAAACCAAATGTCAAATGTCTTATAAGCCTGCCTATATGATTGTACAGAAATGTCAGCACTCAATTACATATCTAAAGGTCATTTGCCATTATGAAATAAAGAAATCCATTCAGATCAACATCCACCCAAAAAACAACACCATGGGTTGTATGTATGTTAATTGCATGACAAAACTCATGTCAGTATAATAGGCTGTTGAAATACTAGTTTACCCAGCATGTGGTTCAATTATATTCAAGTTATATTACTTAGCTATAAAGGATGGTATTATTTTACTTAGTGTGTAGAAAATGTTAACCTAGTTATATGAACTTCACTTAAGCTATGTACACATGTCCAGCGGTTCTGGCCCGATAATGAGCTCAGGGCTGATACCAGACGAGAATCTGGTGTGTGTACAGCAAATAGCCGGCGACTGTCCTGGCGGATCCATGGATGACTGATGATCCCAATGCAAGGGAAAAAGGAGAGAGCACAGCAGAGTGCCGCTTTGTCACTCTCCCGCTCTCCTTTGCATAGAGCAGAACGGTGCTGTATGTACAGAACTTATTCATGCATCGTGCAGTGCTAGTCGTTGGAAAGGATTGTGAAGGATCCCTTCCAACGACTATTATTGCACGTGTGTATGCAGCTTTAGTTTACTAAATAAATTAGAAATATGGTAATTTTAAATATCTAATCATGTGCAGGAAAATTAAAAAAAAAAAACTTTATTTTGCCTTGTACTTGATTAGATGATTGTAGTGAACACAGCTTCATTTTATACACTAAGCTTAGTAAACATTCACTTTGCTGAACTGTCTCTGCACCTTTAGTAAAATCAAGCCCAAAATGGTATATAGGAGTAATAAATGTTATAACAAATATACAGAAAACTAACAATGCATTCATAAACAGTGGAGAACATTTTTGTATTATATTACTAATGCTTAATAGGAAGTAATATCATAGAATAGGTTATTAGAGTTAATTAATCCTAGCAAAATAAAAAATATATATATCACTGTTAGGATGAAGATAATATAGTACAAACCTTGAACAAAAAATCAAACTAAATCCCTTTAAGTTAAAATAAATGTAATATATTTATTAAAAAGTACAATTGCAATACTACCAAAAAACATATAGACATAGAAAACCAAAATTGGCCAGATATTTAAGGTTGGTAGAATATATATATAAATAGCATAAAAAGCGAAACTGGTGAAATAGGAGAGTGCATGTTGAAAAAGGTTGAGTAGTAATTTAGACAGATGACTTTTCAATATATATTTATGACATTTGTCCATGAAGATATATTGCTTGACCTTTTGCTGGTTTTCAGATTTCTAATATGAATTTGCATAAATTCAATAAAATAATCGTGATTAACATATTACCATTTTAGACAAATTTTCAAAATGTTTCACATAAAGCATATACATTCTTATCATTTCTATGTTTAGATTGTGTCATCAATAGTGCTTTATTGCATATTTGTATAAATATTGATTGAATATTTATTTTAGAAAAAAAATCCTACGCTAGAACTAAAGATAGCAACCATTGGTAACCAATTGCTTCATTCAAAAATGTATATAGCATTTCTTTTATACTATTATTATCTCATAAAAATGTGCATTGTTCAGCCCGCTTTATGCCTTTCTTTAATTTTTAATTTTATAAATGGAAATATTCATTATTAAACTGCTTTGCTCAGGTAATAGAGACAACTCAAAACTGTGTAATTTCCTTTACTTTCAGTACTGATGTACAGTGGGTATTTAAAATTGTATCTTTAAACACATACATAAATATTCACATACATTTGCAAGTAAAAATTCTCAAATTATTTAGCAGATCAGCCAAACCTTTTCTTGCTTATTGTTGTGCATTCAAGACAGTATATAAACGGAAATATCTTGACTGATTGATTTTATTCACCAAAAAAGAAAAAAAAAAAAATATACACAAATGGTTTTTACTATTAACTCTATTTAAAATAAAAAAAAAACACTTTTGGCTTTGGGTACACTTTAACTTAACTACAGAAAGGAAAACATCTATCAGAACTTGTTTATACCAATTCCCAATAAAAAATAAAATACGAGGGGGTGCTGAGAAGTTCCTGGATTTGCCCCCTTCCAGATGAAATAGAAAAAAAGTGTGGGCATGTGAGAAGTGAGGGCATTAGTGAAAAGCTGTGATGGCAGGGGCACAAGCCAGTTTCACGTCTTTGGAGTTACGGGCCCTCATGAAGTTTTTGTTTCTCCAGGGAAAATCAGCAAAGGACATTCACACTTCTCTCTAAGTGTTTGTGACATCTCAGTGTGAATGTCCTTTGCTGACTTTCCCCGGAAAAACAAAAACTTCATGATGGCCCGTAACTCCAACAACGTGAAACTTGTTTGTGCCTCTGCCATCACAGCTTCTCACTAAAAGAAAAAACAGTTTTAAGAATTGCAAAGGCCTGATATTTGCACAGGTATATACTAAGATATTAGGCTGTTGTATGCCCCCACACTCATTTTTCTATTTCATCTGCAAGGCGGCAAAGCCAGGAACATCTCAGCATCCCCTCGTATTGTAGCTAATATTACAAAAGAAGAAGGATTTTTATTTCTGTTATGCTGCTGCTCATTTGAAATGGAATGCTGCTTTCTATAAAAAGACCAATTTTCAAAAGGTATACGCAAATTACAAAAGACTAAGCAGTAAATCAGGTAAGCTCAGGGGAGTACCAAAAGTAAAACTTGATAACATATTAGGCACCATATAGAGAAATGATTTGGTAATTGGGTCTTAAAGAAGTGAATGATTGGTGTTGCAGCAATTGTCTGTAATGTGTAACATCAGCTATAAATCATATAAACCATTGCAAGGCATTTGGCAACAAAAATAATAAAACACTTAAACTATTCCTAATGCATGCATCTGAAGCAGATAAAAAGACCATTCTTGCATGCAGAATAGCTTAATGTATATCATGGCTGTTATGATAAACGTTATGGTTATGTAAATGAGCCCTTATCATGATCATAACAAGTTTAATAATAGAACAAGCATCAGCAAAAACCAAGCAAAGTGATTCTGCCAATTAGGTGCAAATATTTTAATATCATACAGCACACAGAGCACAACATGATCTTGTGTCATATTTTGTGTAGATTGAACACAGTAGTATTTAAATAGAATTGTATTGTTATCTCCAACAATGCAGAACATGAAATAATGCATTTGGGTTGATATGATGTAAATAGATATATTTTGATTAATTATGAGTATGTATAGCAAGTACATGGTGAAAAAACCCAAATGAGGTGTGACCCATATTTTCACAACTGTCAACCATACTGGTGATAATACTTAAATAAATTTGATTCAGAGTACACAACTGTTTGTTTTATACCCAACTGATTCAGGAATTTGGAAACTCAAAATGGAAATGCAGATTTAAACTTTCTTAAGGTCTCAACTTTTTAACCTATTAAGCCTTTGAGTTTGGAGTAATATACAATGATGCCTAGTCTCAGTTGCTTTGGGGAGTCTTAAAGGGCAAGAATTACTTGCCAGCAGGAAATAGTAAGACTTTACAGAAGGACACGCAGGTAAAATACATGGAAAGCCTGTACCACCCCCAGTATATCAAAGGAGATAAAAAAAAAACTATTAGGTATTTCACTGGCCTTTGCAGCACTAGGTCCCAGGTTTGATTCCTAGCCAGGGCACTATCTGGAGATAGCATATTCTTCCCATGTTTGCATTGGGTTTCCCCCACATCCTAAAACATGTGGTGAGGTTATTTGGCTTCCCCCAAAATAGACCTTAGACTGTGGTAATGACATATGGTACAATACATTGGATTTTGAGCCCCTAGTGACAAGAATTTGGATTTTGTGAAGCACTACGTAGAATGTTGGCACTATATAAAAAATAGTTAATAACTTACTTTTTTTTTTTTACATTTTTAGGTAGGTTACCTGTTGATCTCTCTCTCTCTCTCTCTCTCTCTCTCTCTCACTTTAGAAATATATATTTATTAATTAGTGAGTGGTGTACATATGATGTACATCATATGTATGTATGTAAATGTTTAGGTCTCAGCGGGGAGAAATGCAGAACAGACTTTGGAATTAAAATTGGTAATTGGTATCAAGTGATAGTAACAGTATGCATTACGTATCTGGTCTAAATAAGCTTCTTATAGAGTATGATTATTGCATTTTTTGCTCTTTTCTGTTGAAATAAATTATATAGTGGTTAGTGCTGTGGTTGATATACGTGGCTACAGGGTTCAACTCATTCCATATTCTAGAACTGGCTTAGGCTGTAACTTATTTTGAAAACTTCTGCAGTATTTGTCAGTGTCATAGCGAAGAAAAGCAAATAAAACTTTCTCCTTGAAGAGATACAGAAACTATAGACTGTTTACAAAATTTGCTTAGAATTAGCAGAATACACACTTTAAATTTTAGATACAAAAATGACTTAAGGTTTATTCAGCCAATGCATTCCTTATACTATAAGAGGACAATTGTTTTCCTTGACTATACATAATAAATCACATATTTCATGCATTGTTAGAAAATTCAAATGTACATTGTACAGAGAAAGGAAGGATACAAGATGGATCTTATAAACAAAGGAGTGAATAGTTGAATTTAGTAACAGGTGGGATTCTCAGTGCGAGCCATTAATCTCTTGATATGTAGTGCAATGTGTGTTGGTATCTTAAATAAAGTTCATGTATGTTTAGTCTTCCCTTCCCAGCTAAATCTGCAGTATCAATTTTAAATTCACCACCACACCAAAATGGTTTGACTCTCTGTGTTTTATTATGATACTATATTGCTGCATACAACAGGAAACTATTCAGTGGAGGGTCATTTTTTCACCTGGACTACTTAGTTTGTTTTATGCAAAATAATTATGTCAAACTAAGAGCTGGCTCAGCTATGTTTAGGATCTCTGTAAATATCGCTTTCAGTAAGATGCTCTCTGTCTTATAAGAATAACTATAAAATGAGGTTTAAAACATATCCAGTGGTTTCCAAGTGTCCACAATAAAAAAGAATCACGTATTTGCACTTTATATCATAATCAATTGTATGGTTTTATTTAAGCACCTCGTTGCAAAGCATAAACACATACTGTAATGATTTCCTCTAGTTATTGCTGTTATTTTGCTAACGCATTGTGAACTCTCACAGCTTAGATGAACCCATAAAAATAAAGGTCATGAAACATTAAAGGATGTAAAAAGAAAACACTGCTGAAGGCGAAGGCGAAGGATCAGAATTATAAAAACTGATAGTGGACAAATTTTATCGAAATTGCCTCTCCAAATCTTATGGGCTCCAAAGTGTTATGATCAGCAAGTTACTAAAGGGAACACAAGATAGTGACTTAGCACTGTCATTATAGCACCTTTTACTTGGGTGACATGCTTTTGTTGAAGGCCAATTCCAAGCTAAGCTATTGAGGAGAAACAGGAATGGAGGTGCCCTAGGGAAAGCAAAAGATTTTTTACCCAATAGGTATAAAGCCCATCCTCAGATAGTTTGTAGGATCCCTTTTAAAATCTCTGATAGTCATTGAGGGGAGGAATCATGGAACAGGATCTGCTGGTATACTATATAACTTGAATATTAACTGATCCAAATATAAATCGAGGTACCTACTTTACCTGAAAAAAACATAAAAACTACATTGACTCAAGTAACCTAGGCCACAAAATGCAGTCATCACTTTTAACACTGAAAACAGTAATCAACAGAAATGCTAATAAAATTAATGAGAATAAATACATTCTCAGTAAATATTTTAGGCTTTTATTAAAAAAAGGAAAAAAAAAACAAAAGCATTCAGACTACATTGAATGGACAGTGCCTCTTTAAAGGCTGAGTTATAGTTAAGGTATGTAATCACATCAAATATGTTGTTTTTGTTGGTGAGAGAAAAAAATGTGCTTGCTATTGGTTATTTTTATACAGTATATATATATATATATATATATATATATATTTATATATATATATATATATATATATAATATATCAGAATGCAAACTACAGTTCGCAAACCAAGGTACAAAAACATCAATCACTACAATGAAAACAAAAGGGCAACATGGAGAGATGAAAGAACCAAAGTAAAGTTACAAAAGGGTAAATATCATCTTCCTTCTGCTGGATTTATTGCTGGATGTTAAAGCCAGTAGCTAGACACTACATTGCCTTGGAACATTGTATAACATTCCCAGTGCTGATTCACACAGGATACAATTAGGTAGAAAAGATTTATGGAATTCTTTGACCTAAAAATAAATTTGGTCAATACTTCTGCACAGGTTATTCTAAAAAGCAAGTGGAAGTTTAAAGTGGACCAAGCATCAGATATATTATTTCAAAGTATGTCCATACATGCTATGTAATGTGCAAGTGTAACCATACCATGAAACAATATTTTTATCAGCTTTCCTTTCTTTATGGAGACAGTCATTTTTGTTAATTTTTATTCCTAGTTAAGCATTTACTTCCTGGACTAGGATGCTGCTTCCCACCTTAGAACTTGTTACAATATTACAGTGTTGTAGTCTGACCACCTGCCTGCAGCAAAGTAATGACTTTATCTAAGTATAAGCAAGAACTCAAACACTTATATTTACCTTAAACAAAGCTTTTAGGACACATCTTCTCCTTCTTCTTCCCAATCATTATTACCAGCTGTCAAAAATACATTGGAGGATTGCTATATATTGCACAGCTGACATAATGAAGCCTGCCTTTGTCATATAACATTGCCAGGTAGAGTTGGTGTTCAAATTTGGGTTGTCCCTATATTGGACCCGAATATGGCTGTTCGAATTCAGATAGACCCAACCCGAGAAACACAGGACTCGACGGCAAATTTGTGTGTTAAAAAAAATGTGTTAAAAAAATGAATGTTAAAGTAATAATTTAAATGAATGTGATTTGTGTAAACAACTTTTTTTTTACAGGTTATCCCACAATTACAAAATGATTCCCACAGCTGCACAGCTAACCTCTAGTGCCGGGGATCTTCCAACGAAGGTGGCCGCGGCCAGCATTCATTGAGAACAGTGTGGGATCCGCGGCACTGGAGGTTAATTAACCTCCAGTGCAAGGGATTTTCCAATGAATGAGGCAGTGGCCAGCATTCATTGAGAACAGTGTGCGTTCCGCGGCACTAGAGGTTAATTAACCTCTAGTGCCGAGGATCTTTCAATGAATGCGGCCACGGTACTGGAGGTTAAAAACCTCTAGTGCTGGGGATCTTTCAATAAATGTGGCCGCGGCCAGCATTCATTGGGAACAGTGTGCGATCCCCGGCACTGGAGTTTAAATGGGGAAAAGTCTCCCCATTCAAAACCTCTAGTGCTCTCTGATTGGCGGAGGAAAGCTTCCCAAACAGCCAAACAGGGAGCACTATCTTTATTCCTGGATAGAGTTTCTCTATCCACGAACACAGGACTCCCTGTGTTCTTGGATAAATAAACTCTATCCAAGAACACATACAACTAGTAAAGGGCTGCAAGAGCAATCAAGGGAGCGGGGCTGTCAGCTCTGCTTCCCTGAATGCTTTTGAAGTTCTTCACACTCTCCCAAAAAATAACCCGAATTCTCCAACGATTGACTTTAATGGTGTTCGAATTCGGCATTCGATCACCCAAACAATATCTCCCTATTCGATCGAATAGCTGTCGAATTGAATAATGAGATATTCGACCAACACTACTGCAGGTAGTCTGTCATTAAGTAAACATTATTTAACCACCTTGCCGTTAAGCCCGAGCATGCTCGGGCTAAAAACTTTTGCAATTATGGTTAACCCCGAGTTTTTGTCACCAGGTGGTTAAATGTAAACAAATGTTATGTTGCAATCCGATTGTCATACATTGTATGACAATCGGATTACAACTGAAAGGAAATACTCACCCAGTGTCTGCAGCTCCTATTGCTGGCATCTGTAGTGAGATGTATAACACAATGCAGAAATCCTGCATTGTGCTGTGCATCTCTCCGTAGATGCGAGCAGCTTCCAGCGTGTGCCTGTGTCTGTGTCTGTGTGAGCAGGGCAGGGAAATCCCCCCCTCACATCACCCGGAGGATGAGTCATCTTCCAGTGATGTGATTGGTGATGTATGGGGGAGTGTCAGGGAGGGAAATTTAAAAGCAGAGTACAATGTTATCTGCTTTTAAATGGTTTTTACAGTACAAAAACACCACACACAGGTCTAAAATGTAAAAAAAAAAATTTCATGAAAAACAGTGTAACGCTTTTGGTACAGAAATCTAGACATCAGTGTAACGCCCAGGAGGTTAACAAAATTTTGTTTCATTATATTTACAATGCTATTTATAAAAGTTTAAGGTGTATGACTTTAGGCAAACCCTTTGCAATTTCTTTTCTTCCAATTATGTTACATTCCCCTTTTTTTAACATTGAATTTTGATGCATATGAAGACAATATGCAAAACTGAAAAACAAATGATATATTTGCAAAAAACTTTTGTCATACTTTTAACCAGAAACAGCATTTTAGTGTTATTTTCACAAATAATAGAAACAAAAATATTGTTTTTTTTAGTGTAAAACATTATTTCAATAGGTTGCATAGAAAAATAAAGGTATTTTTGCAAGTCGATATTTAAAAAAAAAATGTAAATGTATGTATTAAACTAAACAAGCTCATAGTGGAAATGTAAAAATGCTTAGGTCTACAAGGGGTATACAGGTACAATAAAAGATGTAAACTAGGACAGAAGAACCCATCCCTGTGTATTATTGATTATCCCACCCAATATCCAAGGATAGGGATGGATCCAAAATAATCAGGTATTTGTGGGGATAGGTGGTAATTTAGCCTCTGCACATATCTCTAGTACAAGAGCGGAAGTGGTTAAAGATGAAAGGTAGAGCTTGTTAAGCTAAAAAATTAAATGGTCGATTTATTTGTATTGTGACATGTAAGGAATTGTATAATGCAGGTCTTATTTAAATATTTTTAAAGCCTACTGCAGAAAAAATAAATGATCGTCTATAACACCTCAAACACTGTGGTGTGACAGATCCCTGGCCGGGGGCTGTGGTTCTACCTCCTGGCCCCTACTTAACCACTGTGTCCTGTAATAATTAGCCATTGGCTGGTTGATCTAAGTACTATAAAACTTTATAAGGTTATTCTCCAATGTGACAATACTTTGCTATGGTCATAATACATTATTCTAAATAGGTTTGGATCTATGGTAGAAATAAACTTGTATTGTGTTTTGCTCTTTTACAGACAGTAATGTATAATTACCAGGGAAGAATTAATATTCATGTAGGAGGAAATAAAAGTAATTAGAGAGTATACTCATTTATTTCTTAAAACCTAATGTATATATACATTGTTAGCTCCAACTTAGCCTAAAATGTTTGCTATAAAATGCAGAACAATAATGAATATCCCATGGTCCCAAAATGGAAGTTGTGTTTTGTTGTTGCAAGGCAAACAAAAGACCAAGAGCACACTATTTAAATGCAGGCCTATTGGAACCCTCAATAGATAAATATATCATGTATACTCAAAATAGAATAAAAAATAAAATCAACTTCAAGTATGTCACCAAAAGTTACACTGGGACAAAACACTTTGTCATCTACAAAGGTGTTTGTTATGTCTGTTAGGACATGCTAGGACAGTCTTGCTCATGCTCAACCTTTTTACTCTCGAGAAAGAGATAAAATAATTTCCTGTACCCAGAAACACCTGCTGAAACCAATTTATTGGTTAGTAGGAATAAACCTTTTAAATTCTAAAAATTATAAAAAATAAATAATAAAGAACACTGCCTTGCATTTAGCTTTGGCTATTTTATGTAAGTAAACACAGACACTGGATTTGTTATCTCTTTAAATGTATACATACATAATAAAAGAACATTGTAATCATGAATACATTCCTCTGGTAATGTTGTTTTTACAGCATGCTAATTACTTGCTGTGGGTTTTTAAAGTGTTTTGATGTTCGCTATAGAAGATCTCTCCATTAACAATTCAATTTTCCTGTTTGGCAACTGTTGGCTAATTTCCATCATTTCAAGGGTATTTGAGACAAAAAGTTTTAAATTAAAATTAATTGAATCTCTTGTGGTGCTTATTGAAACTGGAAATTAGCCATCTAGATTAGCATTTGACACTTGACATATTTCAGTTTGACTGATGAGAATGTGTTTAAAAGTGACAATCTCTATTCACACTTGCCAGAATGAATTGTGTTTATAAATGAGTTATTGTATAAAGACCTGTAAAACATACATTTGGAGCAAAAGTTCATCTTATATGCTCAAAAGAACAATTACCAAAAACAACAAGTTGATACATAACCATTTGCTAGTCTGACTTAAAATACTATTTATTGTTTCAATATATTATTATTTTATGAAAACTTTCACTTGCATTTTGCTCACTAGTTAATGTGTAATTGAAAACACATTTTCTCTTTCACATGAACCTTTAGGAAACTGTTATAGAAAAGTTTAGACCCATTTATCAAATAGAGCTGAGGGGGAGTCAAGTGGATCCTCTCTTACTCATTCTGTGCAAGAAAAGAACACTCCAAATACCCATTCTGACAGCAACTGTGGCATATAGGTAAATGGATCATACATTCCGCTGCAGAATGTAGAATACATACAATACTAGACTGAATTTTGGCTTTGCCTTAATAGGTTTATTAATGGCCATGTCTTTTTTCTCAGACATTGCTACAACACCCACAATCAACCCTTTTTTAATTTTTTATGTTATCAGTCCAATGTTGGTCACATTCTGTTATTTTAGTTACTGGCTTTGAAGGAAACAGCTGAAGGGAATTTGGAGCTGTGCTGCAGCTGATTAGAAGAATGGTTCCTGTGTAATCCCATGCTGTCATTGGCTGCTGGGACTTTATAGCCTCTCTGCTCCCAGTCTTTGCCTGTTGTAGTGTTAGCTGGGCTAATTTGTGCTGGAGAGATATTTATGTATTTCTGATGATGACCTTGCCTATTCCCTGACATTTCCTTTGTACTTAGCTTGGACCGACCTCTGCCTGTAACCCTGACTCTACCTTGGCCTATTCCCTTTGTACCTTGCTTGATGGACTGATCACATCGGTTTTGACCTTGGCTTGTATTTTGGATCACCTGGTATTCTTGTGCTGTTTACCTGTGGGCTCCTGGTCTCCTGAGAGTCTATCCCCAGACACTATCCTCTGCGCCTGGGGGCAACCGAGTGCTGGGAGACGGTCTCCCAAGACCAAGCGTGAGCCTACTATAGGTGAATACTGCGGTGTTAAATTGGGGGGCTTGCATCTGGTGAGGGCTGGTGCTAACCAGGGCATTACAGTAATCAATAATTACAAGCTCAAATACTTGCTTAAACCCTGTACAGGCATTGGATTTTTTTTTCCCTGGAAACAATCTCTCACAATCATTTCCAATGACAGATGGATGAACAAGCAATGTACACACCATACAGTGCCATTCTGTTCTATGGACAGGGGAGGATGAGCCGGCAGTACACCACTGTGCTGTGTTTCATAGGAAAACAAAGAAGTCATATTATCCGTGTACATCAAGTGCATCCTCTTGATGTACATCCTCCTAATCCTAGAATATTACCAAATAAAAACAAGCATTACATCTTGAACAATCATCTGATGTGTGTATGTAGCTTATCCTTATGTACATAAACTACCCTCTCTTAAGGCATAGAGCTCATATAGCCCAGATAATATTAGCCAGACCATTTTTTCAACCTATAAAGGGGATCCAAAGTATATTTTTAATATTAAAGAGATCGAGGGATTAGTTTAGTGTTACTATTTTAGTTTGTTTGGGTTGTAGTAGACAATGCCTAGGGAATTTGCCTTACATTATTCTGCCATTGCCTGCAATCTGTGACCTGCACAGTCCCGCACTTCTAAGCTTATGCAAATCCTTTGCAAGACTTGAAGACAGCACTTTGCCTCCTGGCTGTCCTGAGCATGACATAGGCAAGTACAAAGATAGTATCTGGTTGTGATAAGCCCACAGGGCAAGGAGCAATTTAGCTTATCTCTTTCGAAACATGGAAATTTATAAGGAAAGTTCGTCCAGCACAAATACAAAAACAAGAAGAAAATAGCAAGCTTTGGAAAAATCTTCACAGATTTTTTTTCCAACATATGTCAAGTCAAAAAATAGGCCGCTAAATTGCTAAATAGAAAATATTCTAGAAAGTTGCTGATAATGTCACAAGATGTTGTATGAGCATAAGGACGTATTTAATAACAGTGTAAGTATAATTTTTGGGTAATACCTATTTAGCTGCTATCAAAGTCACTCACAAAGCAAAATATTTTATCTTGAGAAGACTTCTTAAAAGCATTTTTTTATTGCTTTGATGCAGTAGCATTTTATTATATGCCTTGACTTGAAAGGAAATTCAAATAACCATAAAATCACAGGGCAAAATATTATATTATGACAACATATACCATATACCATGGATAAATCATATGGATGTACTACTGAGACACCCTTTGCATGATTACTGGAAAGTAAAATTCTGTTACACACAATGCTGATGCTGAGACATGTCTAGCCATCCATATCAAGAACACTGAGGGCCACATCTGCTCTGGACTTAAGAGCCACACACAAAAATGGAAATAAGTGTGGGGGAGGGGGCTTGTAAAGTAGAAGAGTAAAGCAAATAAAAAGCGAGGTCTCAGTACACCATGGGCAGCAATCATAAGCTCGAAGTTCACATAAATTTGTAAAAAATAGCAAACAACAAATGCCTGAAGCTTGAGTTGAACCCATGGTAGATATGAACTTCCTCCCTATTTCTAGGCTTCATTCTTTTTACTGTTTTGCCCTAAAATGGGTATTATCGATATTGCCCTCCAAGGAGGGACTAAGCTTATGACATCAATATCAATCTCTTTTTTTCAGGAACACATGTATTCTTGACAAGCATGTCTTAGTTTACTTTTTAGATTGAATAATATGAGTGAACTGAAAATTTCCAATGTGAAAGTAAAAGTTAAGTTCAGACAGCTCCCTTAGCTGTAAAAATCTGCACGACCACCTCAGTGTTGGGTGCAGCTATACCTAGCACATCTCATCCCAGCCTGGCCAAAAATCTAAATAGGAGAAAAAGGAAGAAGATGATGGCATCTGCAATGGAACGTGGCTTATTTCAGCTTTAATAATAGTGCCTAAAGCAGACTAAAAAAGCTACTTTGAGTAAAAGGGTAGACAGCACTTCTATATAAGATAAAAATTACCTTCTTTTTGGGGGGAGGGGTTTTAAAACCAGCCCCTCCCCTTTCTCTCTTGATTGCCACTGTGCAGAGCCTCCCGGGATATATACATCATGTCCTATTGTAATAAAGGGGTGAGACATACAGAATACCTGTGCCCACATTTTGAACATTGAAAACTAAAAATATATTTCTAAACATCACAAGAGTGATACAACAAAATTTTCTAAATCCTGCTAGCTGTTTTTACTGGGATTCTCTCTCCCCTCCTATGTCACTGGGCCTGATTTATTAAAGCTTTCCAAGGCTGGAGAGAATATACTCTCATCAGTGAATCTGGGTGATCCAGCAAACCTGAAATGGATCTGGTCCAGGATTCAAAACATTTGCTAGCAAATAGCAAATGAATTTGAAGAAATCCATTTCAGGTTTGCTGGATCACCCAGCTTCACTGATGAAAGTGTATCCTTTCCAGCCTTGGAGAACGTTTATAAATCAGGCTCTTTGTCTGTATCTGTCTGTCATTTACAACCCCTATTTATATGTTGCTGCTATATAAATCCTGTTTATGAATAATATTATTAGTAATAATAATAATAATTATTCAATTTCTAGGATCCTGAAAACATGCAATAGAGATTCTAGAGCCTCTTTTCAACAGGTTAGAATCATGATAGCTGCTAGGTGGCATGTTAGAGGGAGAGCTCACAATTCAGAAGTGTTATATGTAATAAGGAATTTAACTAAACACAGGGGTCTTAGAGGGAACAAAGAAGAGATAAGACTGGCCATGGACCCAAGCATAATCCCGTTTTAGGAGAGCAGAGGTTATATCCATGATAAATAGCATCCCTGCAGCACAGCGATACTGTTACCAGTAATATTGTACCAAACATGAAAATAAAATTAAAACTCATATTTCAGTTTCTCTTCCCATTTGATTTGAAGCTGTAATAAGCATGGGATTTTGCTGCCGTATCACTGCATGTGTTTGCTACTTACTATGCAAAACGGCATGCAACATGACAGTGTAATATAATTAAATAATGATGAATGAATAATTGCAACATTACCCACTCTGTTTTTGTATACAGAAATAAATGTAAAACTCTTGCACATTCTACTTCTTCATTTTAATATGGTTTTGTGAAAGCCTGACATTTGTACATGGGCTCGCAGTAAATGTTATGTTGAAATCAATTTTGCTGTTAAATAGCTGTGAATTATGAAAAGATATATGATCAACTTTGCTTCTTGTACATGATGTCAGTTCTTCTCAAGCAAAATTTAATTTTTAAGGTGAGTAATATTTCCATGCCAATGCAGTACTATATTCTTGATTGTGTGCAGTGAATTAAATGAGTCATGTATTTGTAAACACCGTAGGATCTTAGATTTACATAATGAATTCAAAATAGATATTCAGTTACCTACTGTGACTGTGAATTTATTGTGTATCTGCTGTTTTTTAAATCATTTCAGGATTTTCAAACATTTCTGTATATATATACATATATATATATATATATATATATATTATTACACATATATTAGATGTTCTGGTAAAACATTGTTTTCTTGTGAGGGCTGACACAGTAGCCCTGGCTTGGATACCTACCTACAGCTTGACCTTTGTTGGATACCTCTTGTAGACCTACACGTTTTCCTTTATGAAATTGGCTTTCCCATATATGTCGTCAAAACATGGTTTGACCCACATTTCTTATATAAAGGGAAAATACAATAGGTTAAAACAGACATGAATCAAAATAAATTTTCAGAAAGTAACATTTACAGTTATACCGTTCATTTTTTATTTGTGCATATTGGATCCCCCTCCCCCCCAGACACACATACAATAGAGATATCATAGCCCTGCATTTTTAGAAGACATTGTCATGTCAGTCTGCTTTGCAATGTTCTCAATCAAAATGTTTACAATCAGAATCTATGTATAGATTTACAGAGGATATAAAACAGTTTTACAGAGGATATAGGAAAGCGTTTTTTTACACTACTATTTAGTAAACCATCACTGAAATCCAAAGGCAGCTTTGTGGATCAGTGAATCTAAAGATACCTCTAACATAACTGCTGTATTTGCACTGTACTGATCCACTAAAATATTCACTTGGCTTTATAATACACACAAACCAGCAATGGCCTTCAAACATTAAAGAAGCTCATTATAGCAAAGTCTACAAAATTTGGATATGTAGAAAGTTCCACTTGTCTGCAATAAATAAAAAGGCATATAATACCAAAAAAGATGAAGAAGAACAAAGAATATGGAGCCAATACTACAAAGGCCAAACTGCCTATACATTTATATAAAAGTATAAATATCTGCAGAGAGCAGAGCTGTAGAAACAACCCCAAAAGTCCAAACATTACAGTCTTTCTGCACAAGGACTTGCAGCAGTTTTTTTTATCACAGAAAATCCCAACACAGGGACCATGTGCAGGAATTATTTCATGATGGATGACTGCACAGATCTGGAAGAAATATGACATCATGATAAAAAAGGCAACAAGCATTTCCGTGTATTTGGAGAATATCTGCCTAGACCTGAGTTCAACTTAAGACAGAAAAATTATGCTACACAAAAAAAATGTTTGCAGAGTTTTAAACATTTCTGAGCCCTTTCTAAGCAACTTATATTCCTTTCCTAAGCATTGTGTCATATGTTGCATGCAGATGACTGACCCAAACATCTTCCAGCATACAAAAATCCCTTCAGTGTACAGAATGGGCCTACTCATTTTGTTAATGCCTGGACTAAATTAGGTGGCATTAGCGTGTATTCAAACTTTATGAAACGTATATACAAAATTGCCAGTATAACACAAAAAGACCTATTATACTGGAACAGTATGATGTGGTGTGAAGTGTGAAATGTCACACCTTTCAGTAGAGCTCCACATTACTTCCCCACAATCCCACAGCTGATAGTGAATTGCAGTCCCCGGAGGAGAAACAGTATGTCAAAACCAGCAACCCTGACTTCTTCAGACATTTTGTTCTTTTCATACATAAAACTAAAAAATCCTCCTCTTCTGTTTTGTAACTATAAATGTTTGATACTGTAAAAAGGTGTTTTATCATAACCTAACACTAGAAGAACATAAATTACAAAATAATATGTATGTCTGTTTTTTTTAGTGAAAGTTAAACATCTACTGTAATAGTTTTTTTAAAAAGCAATGATGAAAAATTAAATGCAAATAAATTGCAGTGGTGGCAAAAAGTAAAAGATCTCTGGCAACTTTTTTAAAATATTGTGCATTGGGCAAACTATGTATTACAAACAACACTCAAAGGGCTCTATTTATAAAACAGGGAATCAGACGTTTCACTTAAACATTCCCTAATAGGAACCTTCCAGGTCCATGTGTTTTAATGGAAGTATTTGTTTCCCACCAGGAAAGTTTGAGAGAATGCCAGATTCACTGTTTATATATAAAGCCCAAAGAGTAAGAGCATGTCTTTATGCAAAAGTCTTTATAGCAACTGAAGCAGAAATAAATTCCTGTACCCCAGATATGAAAAAAACTTGTAGGATCAAGTCGATGTGTCGGACGTAGGGTAGGAAGTATAGTCAAAGGAAATTTAGGTGGTGAGGAATTGTAAGGCCTGAGTATGTCATAATAGTCTGTTCTAAAATAAAAGGCATAATACCGTAAGTAATGTGACTGCAAATCTCCAAGCAGGGTACACAGTTTTTTTTGCATTTAGGAAGTTCAGTTTGAAAGGGTATACCTATAATTTACTCTAATCAAAATGATTGCTTTAGGAATTCACCTTGATCAATTTTAGCTTTAGTTGGTTTTTATTAAGACAGAAAATGAGCTTAAGTATCAATGTCACTGGAAGGAATAGAGTTTGCAGTAGTCTTTGGACATGGTTAAATCTAGTCCTAGAGCTCATTATGTTGCTTGGCAGAGACACATGTGTCTCCAAACTCTTTGGATATCTAGGCTTTTGTCAAGACAGATAAATAGTAAGTGTGTAATTGCTGTGAAAGAACCAGTCTTAGGTGGAGAAGTGCAAGAGAGAGGATAATCCCTAAGAGCCAAAAAAGAACCTCACAACTATGAATGAGTGGGATCCTTCTGAAGAACCTAATTCTGGGAGAGTGTGGTAGCTTGCTGTACTCACCTTAGAAGGAAGATTATTTAGGAGCTGTTAATACTTATGGTGAAGTTGAAGAAGAACAGGTGGTGTCCTGCCCTGGAATAACCAAAGGAGTATCTTAGGCTCTAGAGGAATGTTGGTGAAAAGCTGGAAATTCAGTTATTGAATTATTATCGAAAGATGTTGTGCCAGGTGGTGTCTGAAAACTGTAAATGTCTGCCAACTGTTCTAGTGAGGCAAGATTACTTGAATTGCATTTTGTGTAGATATTCTCTTTTTGGAATAGAGATAAAAATTAAGCTTTTGCAGAGGAGTCCTGTAAAGGTAATGTAATACTAATGACTGCCATAATGCTAAATGCACAGTCACAATGTGGCTTAATAGAAAGATTAAAGGAAGAGGGTCACAAATTCATAAACTGTATCATGCCATCATATCATGGAAGTTCTAAGAAGTTAACTACCCTACTGTTTCCAAACGTGTGCTGCTGAGACACTTTACCAGCAGATACAGCTAATTTTAAGGAGTAAACACTCTGTCCTAGCTCCTATTCTTGTGTCACTCTATCCTAAAGAAGATTACTGATAGCAGTACCAATAAGGTTATATTGGTTGTCATTATGCAAATAACTAGACACTGTCCCTTTTACACACAAATATATATGAGATTGGCTGATACAAATACCCCTCCGGTAGACAAAACCCTCTTCCATTTAACCTTTCCTTTATAATAAGGCTCTTCTGCTCATTTAGCCCAGGCAAATAAAATGGAGAAGAATACTTATGTTATTCATTGCTCCCCCTACAACTGATCCACTCACCTCCAGCCTCAGCATGTAGACAGTGTCAGCAATGGCATGTCCACATGACGGGTAAATAAGAGCAACTTTATGGACTAGTTGTCTGGCAGGGCAATAAGGTATAAGGCAGAGCGATTATTCTGTCTATTACAATTCTCATCTAAAAACAGATTGTTATAAACTGACCATAGTTCAGGGATTAGGCACTATCCCATTCAGGATTTTCCTAAACATCATGGCCCCCTTGTTGTCTTATCATATGCTAGAACCTCTGTGTCAATGGTGAGTTAAAAGGTTTATCTTAATGTGCTCTGTCGGATTCTAAAATTGTTGACCTTAAAAAATGTTATTGTGAGATTTTGTCACCATCCATGCGAATGCTGGTACAAATACTAGTACTAATACAAACATATATGTCACCTTCGGTCTGTGTATATAACTGAAATGTTATACAGAATACATTACACTTTGTATAGAAATGAAATAGCTGTAGAAATAACCCTGATGTTGCCTCCTCTGGAGCCCCTAAGAACATTATACTTTACAGGAGAGGTGAATTATCCCATATATGATTCAGTTATTTCATATAGAAATAACTTGTATAGAAATCAGCACTGCATAGCGTTTGATAAATTGTGATGTCAAAAAGTGTCTTGATTTGCAATATTTCTCCAGCAACAATAGGCAGTTTTTTTTTTTTTTTGAACTCCGTGCTGTAAGGGCCCTGTCAATTTCTTCTTAGTTATTTTATTCAATGTAAGATCATTCTATTCCTAATGGCTTTGGTAAACACCACAAACCACACACTCTTGTATTACAGTATGTAAATATATACTTCCTTTCTTTTGCCAAAACACTTCTTTATCTCTCTTATACCAAAAAATGTCTCAAAGTATAACACCTTCATAATTGTTGGAAATCTCTCTGACCAAGAAATTAAACTGTATCTTCGGGTTTGGTTTTTTCTTGATATGCAAAACAGGATGTAGTGTTGCAATGGGATCTTCCATATTTTCTTCTAAGTGAAATTTTGCAAAGGTCTTAAAATACTAGGTATGCAAATTAGCTATGTAGCCAGTGCAAGAAAAGTACGCAAAACATTATTTGTGGTATTAACTTCTATCTTCAACGTATTATGTTATCAAATTAGTATGAGAAAAATATATTTTTTTTAGTTTCATTATTTTATGGTTGATAATTTTCTACTGTCATGTCTATTTGGTTTTAAAAACAGTAAACATGCTCACAAAAGATATCCAAAGATAGTCAATAGTGATCAAATATAACACCATATTTGAACAGAGATTAAATAAATTCATTTTAGGCTTTGATCTTTCAGCACAGCCTTACAGACCTGACATATTTTGTTCTTTTTTTGGACAGGGAGACTAAGTTGAACATTTATAAAGCAATAAATCTGATATCTAATATTCAGCAATCACTGCCATTTATTAATGGACTTGGAAAATTCTCTACCAGAGAATGTTGCTGAAAGTTATACTTACTGCTTTATAAATAGGTACAAAATTCATCTGATGATTACTGACCAGCTTAACAGCTTGGGTTTGCAGTCGTAGACCATTCATGAGACAAGGACACCTAGAAATAGTTTAAACTGGCTTGCCATTCACTTTCGTTTAGTTAAGCAAGGTAGTGGACCTAGAAATTGTGGTATCACAGCTCCCCAAGGTCTAAGGACTCCAGGACCCAGAAGAGAGTCTATCTTATAAAAACAAATGTTTGTTTTCTCCATATTAAACACAAACCATGTAAACCTTCACCATATTTATGTGAACACCATACTGGGGGAATGTATATATATGTAATTTTTGGCCTCATTGCACTACCTTGACCTAAATATGCTATCTGTAAGTTTTTTACACAGTTATGAAAAATGAGAATGATTAAAAGCATTAAGCATAGTAATTAGCACAAAGTTGCAAAGTAGGTTATGTTGTGCCCTCAGTTTAAATCTTTTCATCACCTAATCTGTTGTTTTGTTCACTGCATTGAGTTATTGTTTAACGGTCATATAGTTCATGTTGACCAGGTAAATGGGTTGACACTAAAGTGCTAAACTGAAAATGTATTTTATTTGTGGTAAAAAGTTGCCAAGTTATAAACCTTAGAAGTCAAGTTAAGCTTCACAGTTTAATTAGACTCTTTGATGCACTAGCATGGTTTACCCCCTAGCCGAGCTAAAACTGCTCGTACTGCATCTTCTTTTCATATTCTAGACCTGATGTGCGTGGTCTGCAAGATGCTGATAATAGGTTAAGTTTTGGTGCTTACACTGCTTAAATTTAAAGAACATTTATTAATGCATTATTGTGTTCTTTATTTCTGCGTAAAGTTCAGCTTCCAGTGTACAAAGGTAAGTGATTACCTCTATTTTTTTTAGGAAATCAGTGCTGAATGGAAACATCAAGTGTTCTGTCTAAAATTTGTTAGATGTTTTCTAATTACAGGATCTAATTTAATTTGAACCCCAGATTCAGTAAATACTTCTCCTGCAGTGGGTTAGTCCCCACTGTGAGTGTTAAATACCCATTTAATTGTGCAAGTTAAAGCTACGTACACGCTTCCAATTATTATCGTCGGAAAACGAACGACGAACGTTCCTCCACGATATATAAGAACGATGGTATAGCACCGATTCTGCACATAGAGGTAACGACACGATCGTTCGTAGATATTGTACACACAATAGATACGATCGTTTAAGCGATAGAGGAACTATGTGCACGACAGGAAAGTGAACGGACGTTCGTTCATCACGCATGTTCTGAACATGGACGATCAACGAACGACCGTACACACGAACGATGCTCAACGATCGTCGTCCAATCCGATCCGCCGGTCCGGTCGTTCGTTTCCAGCGACTTTCCTCGTTCGTCGGCGTCGTTGGTTACTTTTTTACGAACGATTTTTTGCCCAATCGATCGTTCGTCGTTCGATTGGAACGATAAAAATTGGAAGTGTGTACGCACCTTAAGTAAGTCGTACCTCTTTCAGCTTCTGGCTGATAGAGTGCCATCCCTGCAGATCTGTTATTTATTTTGCAAGATGCATCAAAGATGCGCTTTAGTTTCCAGCTCCCAAATGGGACACATGTTTCTATTATTGCAACACTACAGTTTTTACTGGATATTTGTCTTGTCCTTGTATTGGCACTGTGTTGGGCATTAAAATACTAAGTAGCCCACAAATATTGTTATAAATGAACCCTAACATTTGGGTGCTGCATTGGCTGTTTTTTTAATTGTTGATATACACGATGACTCAGAGGTTAGCACTCTGGCCTTTGCAGCACTGGGTCCCAGGTTCAGATCTCAGCCAGGACACTACCTGCACTACCAGTTTGCAGGTTCTCCCTGGGTTTGTAAGGGTTTCCTCTGGGTACTCCAGTATCCTCCCACATTCCAAAAGCATGCAGTAAGGTTGATTTGCTTCCCCCAAAATTGACCTTAGACTGAATTAATGCTATATTACTATGGTAGGGACTTGTTAGATTGTGAGCCCCTTTGAAGGACAGCAAGTTACATGACTATGGACTTTATAAAGCGCTGCATAATATGTTGGCGCTATATAAATGGTCTGTAATAACATTAACAATAATAACAATACTAATAATATGTGCTGTAGATAAAATTGATGGCATTTGACGCATGTTCAGTGCATATAATCGGCTCCTAAAGCAACTTCAACTCATTATTTAATTGGCTTGCAAATGTTAAAAAAACATGCATGTGTAAAAACATCCACAGCATCTCACAATAAAAAGGCATAAATCCAGTCATAGAAATAGATAGAACTTAAATGTATACTAAACCAGTTTACTGCTAACAACAAATGAGTGTTGTAATGTAAATACGTAAAACAAATGTTGTATAAGCTCATTGCCAAAAATGACTAAAAATACTTTTTCATTCCTTTCAGTTTGGTTTTATTTAGTTCAGTTTTTAACATTAAAAAAAGACATACTACAATTACATGTGCACTCTGCTATAAGTAAAAATATGACTTGGCTACCAATAGTACTTGAGCTAAAAACAAAGGTAAAGAATAGCCCAGATGCCAATGAACAGCTGGGTATTGTATTGTAATGTGCTGTAACCTTCCTTTCCTTGACTTGCAAAACAACAGATAATGTGCAGTGCATTGTATGGAGTGTAATTTTTCTTTATAATTTAATACATGTAGAAGATTCAAGGACTGTATTGTTCATTATTGATCACATACTGTTTTGCCTCAGTTCATTTTGCACGGTAATCATGGCAGTACAATAGAGCACTGCTCAAAAGCAGATAGAATGAAAATTATGAAAAGGAATGATTCCAGGGCAATGCAAATGTTTGCAAATATTTTGTCTTGATATAAAGGACCAAACTAGATTTCTGGTTTAACAGTAAATAACAAGTACAATATTATCTGAGGTTTTAGGTGAATCTGAGTATGTTCAATGTTAAAAGAACAGCATGGCTGTGGTGATAAATGTATTCAATGTCTATAGATATAATCTTACTCCATACTAAATTAATCTTAAATTGAATTGTCCTTTATGAAAATAGTCCAGGTATAGAAGCAGTTCTGCAAGGATTGCCATAATATGACATTTCAGCACTGGTTACATGATGTCTGTCATTTAATAATGGTTACTTATTTTTCTTTCTGTCACATACTAATCTTCTGCCTTGCCCTGGAAGTAATTATTATGAAGCTGAAGTTTTAAAGTATTGATGATATTAAATCTAAGGCCTCTTTCTGATGTGTGGTCTAAGACCATGTGGGCACCTGGGCACTCTGATAAGCACTCTGGGGCAGTTTTTAGAGACAACTGCAGCATGTGTCATGTGGTTAGGTTCATTTTTAGTTGTGCTCTGCAATAAATACAGTTTGCCCCTAACTTTTTGTTTTATTCATTAATATCTTTCCCAAAAAACAGTGCTGCTTACTCAAAAGACCCTAATCACTTACTGGGAGATCCAATAAGCTTGGAATGGAATTTGTAAAATTAATTTGCTATTACTTGTCAAATGTTTTCAATCCTGGACCAGATTCTTTCCAGGCTCTCCCATGATAGTCTATCTTCTTCCAGTCTTGGAGAACTTAAGTAAATCAGCCCACCCTGTGTAGGGAAATCTTATTGGTTATTTGCTATTTATTAGCAATTATTTTCAATGTTGCACTATATCCATTCCAGATTTGCTGGATCAGCCAGCTTTATTGATGATAGTGTATCCTCTTCAGCCTTGGAGAGCTTTAATAAATCAGACCCAAGGTGTGTTTGGTTATTTAGTTAGTGTTTAGTTACAGGTAAGGTTTAGTCCAGAAATATTATTACCAATATGAAACTAAATCAAATTTTAATGCTGCATAGTAAATGTGGCTTTGGTCCAAATAAAGAGCAAACTAATCACACAAGATTTCAATATTTATGTATTAGCCTCCATTAGAAAATCCATTTTATCATTATTGTTTTTATAAATTCTATTCTGTTTCATGCAGTAAAGTATTGCCACTATTTTAAATGTTTTTAATTTCTTCTGTGTACAGCTGATTTGTTTCTTGTGTTTTGTACAGCCCCTGAGATGACAACCCAATTTTCCAAATCATAATACTGGCCTAGGATAAAACCCTCACATTCACCGCTTCTTCCAGTTAAACCACCCTAAAAACCTATTTTTTTCCTTAGTTGACACTAACAATGTATTCATATCGTATTCATTATTAATTATTTTTCCAAGAGCTATATCTACTACTGGCTAAAATACTTAACACCAATATTGTAACTAATAAACAACCATTTTTGGATAAAACCACAGGTAAAGGAAAGTTACTAGGGGTTTCATAACCCTCAAGAGCTATTTACAGCTTATTGCATGCTTAAAAAAAAATTCTCCTCCAATTCATTTTAACAAACAGTGAAATGTAGCTAAAACGTTAAACTTAGTGAAATGTAGCTAAAACGTTAACCAAAAATTACTACATATAGCATATACAGGTTCATGGTTTATTTTCTATTGTCATATTGTTTCCTCTGATCCCCAATATGTCTGCCAGGGCTAAACAAATTGTATATCCCATGTCTCCCAAGTTACAATTACTTTCAAACTTCAAACACTTGCCATACACCTCCTTGACTAGCTCATTATCTATCTCTTTCATATGCTTAAAACATATCAAAGAATACAACATCACATCTACGCAATCCTTTGTTAAAGCACACCTCAAAGTTATGGGCAGAATGCTGCAATAGTATTTTTTAACACTTGTTTTTTAAACACTTCTGAGTGTCTATAATATTTCTTCAAATGAGTTTCATAAAACTGAATATATTGGCAGAATAAAAGCAAATTAACATTTACAACACACTACACAGTTATAAAATACAGAAGTGTGATACGATGTGCTCTTTAATATGTGAAATCTTTGAAAAAAAAGAGACTACAAAAATTCATTGAAAGGGAGAAGCCAGACATATTGTATTTGTTCCAGTTACGGACAGAGCTAGGATACCTCAATGAAATACTTATTGACAAAGCTTAGGATTCAGTGGTAAGTTTTATTACAGCCTCCAACATCATTCTACATGTTTCAAGCTGTAACATGTTTTATATTGAAGGCAAAAGAAAATCATGTACTATTCACAAAACACAACGTACCTACATATTATAGCTACATGTTCATTTTAAATACATTCTTATACATATTCTTTTGATGCTATTAAATGCTATAACAAGTAAAATAATAAGTGGACTGATATTTATTCAGCAGACATTACAAATAAGCTGAAAGTGAACCTATCAGGTCAGGCATTGAAACATTTTTAAACTAAAAATGCTGCAAAATAGCAGACACTGCAGGATTTCTGCTAATACCTTAATTAGTCGTATAACCACCCTCTGTGTACTGCTTTGATTTTGTTTCACCTTTGTCACAAAAGACTTGACTTCCCTGACTTTTGCTTTGTAGTTTGTCAGCCTTCTGTTGTTTTTCCATAAACAGTTCCTTAAAGTACACATCTGATGCAAGAATGCCTAGGCTACCATTGCTGGACCCCCTTTAAAAATAATGAGTGCCTGGCTTTAATATGAGTCACTGACCAAAGACTTGCTTACAGTAAAATTACTTATAAGGGAACAAAAATAATTCCTTATCTCTATACTTGATTTAGTTCAAACGACATTAAAGGACAAAAGCACCAGCATTAAACCCAGACAATTAGTACTGTCAGAAAGAGTGGTTATTAATGGCCACTGGAGTGACTTTATTGCATGGAATTCAAAGTTATGGCCTAGCCCAGAAATTAGTAAATCATGTGCATTTGTAAAAATATATTGGAATAAAAAATGAGAAATACAAATGTAACAGTGGGCTTGTTTTCACTGAACTACACTCAAAAATTCTTTGGTGTGGGTGATGGCCAAACTCCAGATTTCACCACCTCCGATCCTCTAAGGTACAGTTAGACTTTAGAGGACCTTAGGCTACATCCTGCTTCCATTAGTATTCAGACCTTTATTAACATCCCATCAGGTTCCTATCCTCTGATGCATATGGCCCCTCTATCGTAACCTAAAGCGGAACAAAAAAAAATAAAAAAATCACACTTACCTTTATTTCTGCAGATCCCTCAATTGTGCTGGAGAAGTCCTCAATTGGGTCCTTCCCTATCCTGGAATTCCCCTTCGTCCCAGCGATGAGAACGCGTCAGGCGCTGCCATCTTCTACCTTCTAAGAGGGTGCTGATTTCACTGCACATGCATGAGATCGGCATCTCTTTCCCCTCAGTGAAGGAAAATGCCTCTTCTGCACATGCCCGAGATCAAGAGCCTCCCGAGATGCGTGACGTAGATATCCCGGGAGGTACTGCACTTCCAATCAGTCTTTAATGTTGCGGCGATCAAGACAGAAAGGGGAGTTGCTTCACCCTTTTTTTTTTAAGGGTGTTGCAGTTAAAAAAAACAGCAATATTTTAACTTTATATAAAAGGGTTGTCTACCCTTGCATGTAAAGTAAAACTTTGTTTAGGTCCACTTTAAGCTATGATTAGGGGGCAAAATGCATCAGAAAAAAAGAAACTTGGCAAGGCTGCCTCTTCCACTATTTGCCTCTGTTTTACTAAATTCTAGCAGAAAATGTTTGTGGCATTATACATCATTTACATTTTTATTTAAATTTCAAATGTTAAGAACAGCTGCACAAACAGAGACAGTTTTAGGTGTAACCTGAGTTGTATATAATTAAGTTCAGCCAGGTCCATCAGGCTTTATATAATTGGACATATATTGTCAGGCATCGCTGATTACATTTTACAAGGCCAGTCAGAATTTGGGAAACATCAATTACTATGCTTTATCTAGTTGGGGGCATTGAGCTGCACAATATACAGTACAATCCAGGATGAAGAATTTTATATGCAAATACTCTGTCTGACTTGAACACACCTTATCACTGAAATGCAGGATTTGCCACCATATCTGGTTTTATTCCCAGTTTATGACTCATGAACAAAAAAGCAACATTTAGATCTGCAGGGACACATCTACGTTTAAAGTAATATGTTTTATATTGCTGGACTTTTACATTTTTACTAGGAGTAATCTTATCACATCCACATAGTAAAACAAGTCAGGTTTTGTTGGATGTATATTATTCAGACATAATACTGAACTCTGAAATTACAACTGCATTTTCAAAGATATCCTTAACATAAATATTGGTAAATGACTGAAATACATGCCAAGCAAATATATATATGGACTAAATGTAACAGAAGTAAAACAATGAACTGCATATCTGTATCTATTTCAAGATTTCCTTTTTTATAACTGTCTGAAGTTGTCTTTTAAGTTAAATAAATATAGAAATGTATAATAAATCCAGTATTTTTTTCAGGTATCAGTATTCAAGAGTTAAGTTGTTGATTTGCATTTTAGCTGCAAGAACTCATTCACACCATGGGAAGCATAATTCACTTGGTCAATAACCATTTAAGTGAAATGTCATTTGACAGCTGCTAGTTATACAGTATATTTTTAAGCCTACTTGAGCATTGCATTTTTTTTTTATTTCTAAAATACTTTGTTTTTCATAGTTAAAGGTTTAAATGTTAAAAGTGTGTGGTACAGAAGCCATAGCAGTGTATAATAATATATACAGTAAACAAATTAATTGATATTCTAATACAGGTAGTCCCCAAGTTAAGGACATCCGACATACGGATGACTCCTAGATACAAACTAGGGTTCCCTGCTCGGTCCTGTGCAGGAAAGAGGCTTGATTATTGCATGAATTGCAGAAGAATATTTTGCTAAACACAGCAGAGGTTGAACTCTTCTGTAAGCTCTTGTAACTCTTTAATGACCAAGCCAAACTCTGCAGTTGTTTCTTTTTGCATATCAAAGCACGGCTTGCTCCAGAAGTTAATGAACGCCTAAGCTCCATAAAATATTTTTTTTTTTTTGCTTTGTGATTAACTTACAGTGAGGGTTTTATACAGTAACTGACACCATGCTGCCTAATATGTTGAGACAAACATCTGTCCTAATTGCATCTATTAAAATAATGTACCAATGTTCCAATTTACATGCAAATTCAACTTAAGAACAAACCTACAGTCCCTATCTCGTATATAACCCAGGGACTACCTGTAGTTACAAAAAGCCTCATATTTTTAAGAGATGTGTGCATGATTTGTACAGGTATGTAGGCCCTAGATTTGCAGTTCCTAATCCAATTTATAAGATTTTGCAATTTTGTCTCTTTTTACTGTTTTCCACATTAACTGAAACTATCCCTGCTACAGGTGTCAGAAAGGGTTAACCCCCCTGGCAGTATTTCCGAATGTGGCTAAGGGTAAAATTCACAGAAAGTGGTAACCCCAGAACAAGACTCGGGTGGAATTGAGGACTTACCTGGTCCTCATGAGTCTGCGGTGTCCTCCACTGATGTCGGCTCGGCTCGGCAACTGTGTCCACTTGGTGATGCCTGGCCGTCATCAGCATCCCGTTGTCGATGCCTGGCATTTGCATCCCCTAGCCTTGCATCCTGGTGTGTAAACGTTGGAGACTCGAGGCCAGGGGATGCTGATGCCGGTCAGGTCATGTAATGTGTGGGGGGGGGGGGACCGGTGGGAAATGTACAATTAAAAGTATTATTAAATGTCAAATGTAGTGAATTGACATTTAAAAATACAAAATAATCATACCGCCAGGGAGGTTAAAGAATGACATAAGACACTCAGGCACTGCCTAAGCAAGATCACACAACTTGGTTTACCCCAGGGAATGCCCATTGTCATATCATCTAACTGGGAAGAGTTAGGTAGGGAGAAGCTAATAAGTATTGCAAGTTTATGTAAGTACAGGTAAGTAGATAGGTTCATGAAGATAACACAGAGCTGTGGTGTCATCACAGAGCCCTTCCAAGAATGTGGGTTTCCTTCTAGCAGATTGGGCTCCTAGTATACCACAAACTGGTTAAATATATTACCCACTGGCCATACTATGAGCCTTCTTGCTTATCCATGTAAGTGCATGTAAGAAAATATTGCACATCATTTACTACCTAACAGGGTTCATATCAGAAATATATAATTATCAAACTTAGCTGCCGGATAAACCACATCTGAAACCATACAGAGAAACAATTTTTGTCAAGTTTTAATACACCAGTATAAATAATGTACCTAAACTAAACCAAAAACAAGACTCATTTTCTTTTTTCTGAAAGTTTATGGCTCATAATTAAAATGATCCAGATGGTGTGCATGTGAAGGGTTCCCAAGTATGCAGAACAGCATCAGGTTTAAGAGCTCTACCTAATTGTGTTATTGGACCTTTTGACTATTTTCTCCTCCAGGATCTAGCACACAAATGCTGGTAGGGTTATATTCTATTATGTTTCATTTATGTCACAGCTCAGTAGAAATAGGCTGCATTTAGGAGATTTAAACTAATTTTTAGGCTATTCAAACCAAATGTAATTTTCTTCAGTGTCACCTTCATCCTATTTCTTCTTAAATGTAAAACTTTCTATGTGGAATTTCTTTCTTGTGTTTACTGCCAGTGTTTACTATTCTATCTTCCTGACTACATACTTACTAATTTATGTTTATCTTCCATTTATCTATCTGCCCATTTGCCTTTCACCTAAGTTCTTAGAATGTTAAAACTTTTGAAATCATTTAAAACAAGATAACACAAATATGATTTAAATATTCTATGTATATTGCCCATTAAACTCCAGAGCAACATGGACTATTCTATGCTGAATGTAGATCTTTCAAGGTAGATTTGTAACTTCTTCTCCCAAAAAGGTACAAAGGTACAGGCAAAAGGTACAACGTAGATTGTCAGTAGCTCACCTCTCTTCCAAAATTGCTAGGTAAAGCAAATGATCACTAAAGAAATGGCTGACTATGAGGTTTCACAAGATTACATTACGTTCAATTTACTTGCTTGCTATAGGATGGTACTGCATGCTGCTCGTGTAGCTTACTACATAGGGAGCCATGGTATCCATTTTATTTTTTTTTTCTAGTGACTATGTTAGATGTTGGAAGCTGGTTTGGGCTAATAAAATATCCTGCTGAATGAGGTGTCTGAATGTGTGTGGTAAATCTCAACAGTTAAAATTGTTCTTTTGGCTCCTGTAAAGTAATGTGTTTGGGTAGACAAAAGTTGATTTTGCCTCAAAACTTCTATTATGGTGTGTGGATATTTTGTTTTTTAATTTTATCCAAAAATAAAGCTAGTGTATATTCTCAAGTATAAATCAAAACATTTTTTTACCTGAAATGCCATTAGAAAAGAAACTTTAGTTTATACTTATGCTATTACATGGAGCTGTGTCCTCTTCCTCTTGTCATCTGAAACAGTTTGTTACACACTTTACATGAGGACACAGAGACATCTACTGGTTGTTTAATGACAATACACATACGATCAATTGAGAGCAAGTGGCCCATCATTACTTAACAGTAAAAAAAAATACTTAAGCCTGTGAAAAGATTCCTGTTTGAAAGAGAACACACCATGGATGTATTCATTCATAGTGTTTTTTATTACCATGTCTGTTGTTTTTTTATGTTTTAATCTGCCTTAAGCAGGACATGGCAGACAGATAGACATCCTGTTGTGGATTCAGGGAGTTTGCCATATAATAGAAGATATCCCCAGCTAAATTACACAAATTACTATGTACAGTCATGTACTTGTGGTGTTGGTAGCAATTGATCCATTTATTAAATGGGAGAAAGCTTTTGCCATTTGTTGGTAGGAAATAATGAATCCTGATTACTATTTTGTATTTATAGGGTCATTCTGTGTTTTGCTGATTTTGGAGGATTGTGCTTTTTGCTGAGACCTTAACTGCTTATTTTAATATAGTTTTAAAGTTACAAATGCCATTTCAAGAATACTGAGTAACTTTTAGGACTACTGAGATTGGGCATATTACCTTTCTGGTTTGGTTTTGTTGTATAATTATATATGTATGTTATATTGGATTCTGCACATATATAATCTCACTCAAGTGAAGAAACTTGAACAACACGCGTTGAGTTTGGAAATACCAATGAATGTCTTATTCCCTGTTTTTACCAACTTGCATGTGGATAATTGGGGCCATTTGTGAACCTGTTATAGTTGTTATTGATTGTTAAATATAGCAGGATTTGATTTTTTTACTTGACTGTAATTAACTGTACCAAAAAAGTTCCTTTTTCTGACATTTTAATATATATTCCTATTGATTTAAATTCAAACATATACAGTAATTTTTCCAATTTTGCTAATTTATAAATTAAGTGCAAGGCTCCTGAACATAATATTGTCACCAAATGTCAGCCCAAATTGCAAGAAAATGCCAAGGTAGCCAGTTGGAACATGTAAAGAACATATGTAAATCACTTTGAAAGTATAGCCATTAAAACACTTTTTTTGAACCTGCCTCCCTAAAATTAGGGAAATGTATTGCCTCTACACATATATATATTAATCTAAATTGCTAAAGGGATCTGCAGGAAATGCCCCAAGTGTTATTTAAAAAAAAATTGTATAATATATATTTTCATTTTGATTTATGGAAAAATGTTTACACTTGGGGGACATGTTACCACGTGTTTCTTCAACACCCCCCATATTATTAGTGACAATGCCAGATTCAGGGGCTTTGCAATATTACAGAATGAAAAGAACCTTTTAAACCCTTTACTTCTCAAAATTATGATTCCCTATGAACTCCCCCACCGAGCAGCAATCACAATCCCTAGCATACCTATTTATATTTTATCCTAATTCAATACAAGCAATTTATTTTTCTCATTAATATTCACAATCATGTATTTTTGCAATACAGTTTCACACAGGCAATGTGCAGAATAATTAATACTAATCTAGAGTGGTTGACATATAAATGTTTCTTTTTTAGCATGAATTTTTTATAGCCTTATGCACAGGCACACACCTTTATTATTTATTCTTTCTGCATCTCTATCAACAAATCTGCTCACTTTTGCCAGTGTACTTTTAAAGGCTAAGCTGTTAAACAAATGCTTTTGTTTTCAGTTGGATAGCTGCAAAAACACACTAGAGGAGGCTGTTAGATGTGAGGCATGGAAGCAGAAAACATGTTTATAAATTGTTAATGCTATGTTTCATCTAATGTATTTAAAAAGGTTTAAAAAGCATAGCAGCATGATTTAATGTACCTTATGCAGAATAATGTCTTATGCATCTGTCTACGACTGTGTAAACTGCTACATGTAATTTGGTTTATAAAATGGGATATTGAAGAAAACGTGTTGATTTTTTCATTATTAGAAGGGATTAGAGTAGATTTATTTTGAATTACTTCTTTGACAAATTGTTTTCCAATCCTACTGTAAAAGAATTTTAAACAAGTCAGTCATCACTGAATGACCAATAGCAATTTTTTTACTTCTGTTAGTAACTATTGATTTACAAACACCAACTGAATGGGGAAACTACATCAACCACAGTACTGTTATAATTATCTATATCAGTGTTTCCCTATCAGGGTTCATGGAAGGGTTCCTCCAGAGGTTGCAAGGGGTTCCTTGACCTTCCGTGAGTTCCTTGGCATTCTTCCCACTTGCATTTCCATTTTTTTCTGTACTGTGAGCTGTGGAAAGTGTTATTATTGTCAGGGATTCCCTAAGACCTGAAAGTTATTTTTAAGGGTTCCCCTATGTTAAAAAGCTGCTCTATATATGCATATAGAGAAAGGCTGCTTTATATATATATATATATATATATATATATATATATATATATATTTATTTTTTTATATTTTCAATTCTTGATTTAATGATTATAAATAAATTTGAAAATATTCAATACATATTAAAAAAATAAAACAAATATACAAATCAGGGGGGACTACTTTTTAACAAGATGGTACAGAATAAATATAGTGGTGCTTACATGGAATATATCTCACTCAGTTCTATTTTGAATAGGTACACAACCATTAAAATATATGATATAGATTTAAAAAATAAAGATATAATGATGATATATATTAATATATATGTTAGGATTATACCTGTCACTACAGACACCTTTGTAAGTCTTAATCCAAGTGCTACAAAATGTATTCCTGATTTCACAGTAAATATGCACAGATGACAATTATTTTTTTTTTTTTTTAAATGATTTATATAGCTCCATAATTTTTTTTTGTGCTGCACAACAAGACAAACTAGAAAAGCAAATAACACACATGGCAATATTTAATGTACTGGCAAAAGTTTAATGGCATAAAAGAACTTGGTCTAAAGAATATCCACTCCCCAAAGTGAATGTTTATTTAATTTAGGGATAAGATAAAGTTGTGTTCATTTTAAATATTGATGAAGAAATAAAAAGATATTTTAATATAAGTGTATGGTTAAAGGAAAGACAGTTTTATTCTTTGCACTACGCTGGACAATCATTACTCTTCTTCAGTAAATCAACACCAAAGCACTTCTTTGTATCTCAAACCACTTTTCCAGGCTTTCTGTTTAACGTCTTGCTTGATGTCTCACTATAAATTCCTCCTTTCTAGGGGGAACAAATTTGTAGTTCCTGTTGGAGGCAGTGTTTATATGGTATGTAACAAGCACAGCAATCTTCAATGCCAGAGACTTAACTCCCAGAAGCCACAACACAAACAGCTGTCTAGGTTGCAGCTTCTGGGAGTGTAGCCGCTGGCATGCTACAGATATCTGTGCTTGTTATGTACTGTATAAATACTGCATGAAATAAGCTCCATACTGGAAAGGAACTGATGTCATGTACTGCGAGACACAATACACGACCTAAAAAAGTGTATTCCAGTGTTTAAAATCATTGTTTAGAAATGTAACTTTATCCATATAAAAAGGTTAAAGCTGAACTCTAATGTTTTCCTTTCTTTTGCACACTTGTAGGTAGTCATATTCTGTGCTTAGTGAATAGTACCATTTACCTGCACTTTATGGTCCTGATTTATTAAAGCTCTCCAAAGCTAGAGAGAATACACTTTCATCAGTGAAGCTGGATGATCCAGCAAACCTGGAATGGATTCTTAAAAGTAATTTAGTATTTGTTAGCAAGTGTTTTCAATCCTGGACCAGATCCATTGCAGGTTTGCTAAATCATCCAGCTTTACTGGTTAAAGTGTATCTTTTCCAGCCCTAGAGAGCTTTAATAAATTAGGCCTATTGTGTGAGAGGCAGTGCTGTGAATTCTCTTGTCTATGCTAAAGTTTATTATTTTGCAGCTGTGGTGTTTATTTGACACAAACTTATGCTTAACTTTATCCCTGTGCAGACTACAGATTTGTATGATTGTTTCCAGTGACAGGAGAATGAGTGCTGTGCATACAACACTGTTCTATTCTGCGAAGAAGGGAGGAGGGAGAACTAGCGAACAGCACCCTATTATGTTCTCCTCGATAGGAAAGTACAGTGTCACCCCTGCTTGGCTTCCTAAAGGAGTGGATGCAGGATGTGACCTTACACTTTGTTATGTTTTATAGTCACCCCTTTTCAGCATTCTTTTGCACTCCATTTTCATGAAATTGCTGGATACACAAGGATATAAAAGGATTTTAACATCTGGTATGATACAGAAATTTTCTTATCCAATCCTTCCACCTCCTCGATACCAATTTGCATAGACATATGATATGATTGCTAACTTATGTTTGATGTCATCATGATATAATTTATTATTGCCTATCAAGCTTTTGGTTAGAATCAAGTAGAATTTCATTTTACATAATAAAATAAATATATTTATATACCCTTACTTTGATTATTGCATTTGGGTAAGGGTGAGGAGCTTACTTAGAATTGTAATTATATGTTATTATGTGATTTTATTTTTAGAATGTGTTTGCTATGAATCATTATGGTTTTCTTAGTTGGTTGATTTAGAGCCTCTTTTCTGGCATACCTTCAAATTTATTCCTATTTGAGGCTTGGCATTTCCAAGAAAAAATTGTTTGAATGCTCGTTAAACTATCATTAAAGTGATGACATACATGTAGTCTCCGGGTTACATACAAGATAGGGTCTGTAGGTTTGTTCTTAAGTTGAATTTGTATGTAAGTTGGAACATGTACATTATTTTAATAAAAGTAATTAGGACAGATGATTGTCTTAACATATTATTAGGCAGAATGGTGTCAGTTACTGTATAAAATCCTCACTGTGAGCTAATCACAAATAAACAAAACAAAAAAAACTTTATTGAACCAAGACATTCATTATCTTCTGGAGCAAGCTGTGCTTTGATATGCAAAAAGAAACAACAATTACCAACAACTTGGTAATTAAAGAGTTACAAAGATGTTACAGGTCAGCTCAGCTCTTAAGATCACACACAACCTCAGCTCTGTTTAGCAAAATATTTCTTCTGCAAGTCATGCAAACCAACCCCCCCACCCCCACCCCCATCAAGCCTCTGTCATGCACACAAGCGAGAAGGAAAGCCCTGTTCGTATCTAGGAGTCATCCATATGTCGGATGTCTTTAATGTGGGGACTACCTGTATCCCTATAATCCAGGCCTAATAATCCTACAATATAACTGAGGATGCCAAGGATGGTTTGCCATGGGAGGAAGGGATAAGGTAAGTAAAGTGCTTCTTATGGTACCCCCATAGTTTTATGAGCTTATAACACTTGTAGTATGAAGCTGGCTCCTCTGTAAAGGCATTTGTTTCTTAGTGTTTAATTTGAAACTTGGGAATGTACCCAAACCCTTTCCCCTACGTACATGTGTGTTATAAAGCAGTATCATTCGGACTCAGGTTGGACACAAATACTTTGGCTATGGGTGGCATCATTTTGATAATTCACTTGTTATTCTCATATCTCTCTTAAAAAAATATTGCATAGAGACATTCCTCACTGACACATTCACTTCACCCTTTCCAGGCAGGTTGAGATAAATCAGCAGGGTTCCATGAACCAGAAACCAATGTCAGTACTCCTAGCTATCTACATCCATCAGGGCTGTGTTTTTATTGTACATAACTGGGAGCCCTCCCATTGGCTGCTGATTTACATTAGCTTGTCAAAATAGGAAGAAGGGGAAGTGTGGGGGTGAGTGTATATTCACTAAATTCTCTAATTCACTATGCCCCAGATCTCCATATTTCTATAGTACAGAAAGCTGTATATATGTAACAGAGGAAACTATATTTCTTATGTAAATCTAAATTGTCCTACAAATCTTTTTTAATGCTAACTCTATCCTTTCATATCTTTTTTTTAATTTAAGTATTTAATAAAGGAACTTGAAGGAGATACAGTTCAACATAACAAAAAGACTCAAAGAAACAAAACAGCAGATACTACAATCAAATTGTTATCCTTTCATATCTTTAATGTTGTAAAGTACAAGTGTCTGACATACAAATTAATCATAGTTGTATCGGCTTACAGATGGCTTGCATATACTCAGGGTCATGTGCAAATTGTGTACTTCCTTGATGAATGCATGCCAGTAATGGTAAAGAGATATAACATATATCATCAAACTATCACTTTTCACCATATAAATGCATATATAATGCTTACATAATTGATACCTAAAGCTACCCACTTCTGCATTGCAAGGTGAGTAGCATCAGGGTCAAAGTATGAACAGCCCAAGGGATGAAGATATATCTGTCTGAATGTGTTTGCAGTGTTCGATTTTATGAATTTCATATTGGCTTTTAAACCATAAATGTTTCATTACTACACATATATTTAGTAAAATTAAAATTAAGCCCAATCAAACCTAAAACTGTACAAGGGTATTTCCAAAAGCAATCAGGATGATAAGGTAATACAAACTGTATAGAAGACAACTGCTGATTAGATTATCTGTTTAACTAGCCCTATGTGTTGGTACACTGCATTTTCACTTAATTTGGATTTATCCAGTATGAGAGTCAGGTGTAACCATTTGACCCTCAAAATCGCATTGAAATAGAAACCTGTTTACATGAGGAGCAGAACTTGTAGTCACATGAAGTAGGTGATGAGTTGTTGTGGGACCCTAATCTCTTACCAATAAATGAAAAGAAATGAGAGGTTGTGGTTTATTGAAGAGGTCGGCAAACTCCGGCTTTTAGGCCAGATACGGCCTAGCCTCCTTGTTATGCCTCCCTTCCCTATTTATCACGCCCAGCTTTAACACTTACCGCCGCCAGGGTAAGGGGACATTTCCCTTCAGAGGCGTTCCTGGTGGGGAGCGGAGCCATAAGCGCAGGACTCAAGAGAGAGTCCGGCCTACTGTGCCTTCTTGACCTCCTGAAATGGCCTACTAGCCAAAAAAGTTTGCTGACCCTTGGTTTAGTGGATAGGTACGTATTTACAATCAAACCCACCTACACAATGGTCCTGATCTGTTAAAGCTCTCCAGGACTGGTGAAGATAGGTGATCAAGGAATAACCTGGGTGATCCAGCAAATCTGAAATAGATCTGGTCCAGGATTGAAAACATTTGCCACCTAAAAGAAAATGATTTTTAGGATATTCATTCCAGGTTTGCTGGATGGGCCGTGGTAATCTATCTTCACCACTTTTGGAGAGCTTTAAAAAATCAGGAAGTCAATGGCAGTGAATTTCAGATTCCCTGTTTTACAAATAGAGCTTTTCATGTAAAAAAAAAAACATTTTTTACTGTTATGTCATATGCTTACATATCAACTTCCCAAAAAGAAATAAAAAAAAACAAAATAAACATAAAAAACAGTAACATAACAAATAAATAAAAACATATAATATACTACAATAAATTTACAACACATGCTAAATGTGCATTTTACTGCATTCCAAGACATTTCTATGGGCCTTAAAACCTCACAGTATAATTCATGTATAGTGCATTATTCTTTGTGGCAATATGTAATAAGTGGACCTGAATTATCTGAATAAGAATTCTACATTTACTCTGGTTTCCATATGAAAGATGACTGCATTATACACCTTAGAACCACAATGTGTATTTAGCCTTAGTGCTGAACAATTTGAACCAAATGCTCCACAAAACTTGATGCATTCAATGTAATCAGGCAGAGAAACAGGACACAATATACAGTGCCCTATATATAAAGCTCACTGCTATACCCAAACTGAATATTTTAAAAGAATAGAGAAAAATATTACATTGTTTATTATCCACAATCACGCAAGACACATATGAAAGGAAATATTTGAATAGTCAAATCCATCTTGAAGATTACAGCTAATAGAAAAATATTTTTTTTATAGAATTTGTGAATCTATATTTTCTTTTTTGTAATAAATGGATTTCTCAGGCTCATCTAAGCCCCTTTTTTCAGTAAATCCTGCCAGAAGCTACCTACTGTGCCTATTACAAACAGTTAGGGAGTTCATCTGAGCATGCAATGTAATAATCTTCAAAAGGGGGAAATCATGCATAACAAATTTAGCCTTTCGGATATTCATTTCATAACTCAGTGAAAATTAAGTCTGGATTTCATGGCAGTATATGCAAACACCTAAGATACATGTAGCCAAACCTGAAGACGTCAACATTATTCTTATAATATGTGCTCATAAATATGCGTGTTCATTTTTTTTCAAAGTTATAGTATATTTTTAACATACCTTGAAATGCGTTTGAGGAAAAATATTATAATACCTTTTAATTTGTTATATTGATCCATCAGTCATAGCTAGTAGGTGGTTAGTCGCATCCAGCTGGACTTGTAGACATTTTTGTAAAAGTGATTTTCTAGCTTGTCCAAACCATTTCTTATGTTCTTATAAAACACTCAATTCAAAAATTGATTCGACAAGTTACGAAACATCTTAAAGCATACCCAAACTCAGAATTTTAGCGTAGACAACCCTTTTATTTAAAGTAAAAATTCTATTTGTGTTTTTTTCTTAAGTACAACACCCTTTTTTTTATAAAAAAGGGTGCAGCACTGGCCCCTTAGCTCTCGATTGCCTAGGCGATCAAGAACGAATTGGAGCGCAGAGCCTCCCGCCTACCTACGTCATGCATCTCGGGAGGCTCTTGACTGCTCCTTTTATGCATGTGTCACAATGCCAGATCGGGTGAAGCAGGGAGAAGAACACGGAAAAAGAACACGGAAGAAGAGAAGATGGCGGCGCCGGGCTGAAAACAGATACCGGGACGATGCGGGACCCCATGGAAGAGACCTCCAGACAGACAGACTGATCTGTGGGATTGAAGATCAGTGTGATTTTATTGTTTTGGGTTAGTTTTTGGTTTACGTCCGCTTTTAGCATTAAAACAAGCAATTTGAATGTGAAGAACTACTACTAGGTGCAACACGACCGGGACAAAAATGATCCTTCTATTAGTCAGTATAAGTCAGTGTTTCTAAACCAGGATTTAGTGGAAGCCTAGAGTTCCTTCTGAAGTTGTAAGGGGTTTGTTGAGCAATGAGCAATTGATGTGTCTCAGGTGTGTTACACTGACACCATTGACTTTTCTGTAAGCATGACATTCTTCCCCCTGGCCAGCAATGTAAGAGGCATTCTTCCTACTGACCGCCACACATGCCTGCTCTGGCATGAAACTTTTGCTCACTTTCCCACAGTCATTTCCCACTGACTGGTTGTTATCTGGGGTGACCAATAACATGAGCCGTCATTAACTATTTCACCTTCTAGTGGATGTAAATTTTGCCAACCGTTTTGCATTCCATGTTATTTTGAATATGTTGATAAATGGTCAAAGTTGAAAACAATGCTTTAGGACCCATTCACATTTTTGCATTTATGTGTTGCATTAATTTCGTACAATAATTTTTAATTGTCTGCCAGAGCATTGGAATGGACCAAAAATGGACATGCATCATTTTTTTCTGACGCACTGCACCACAATGCACTGTGATTCTCTGTGATACATGTGCATTGGAAATGCTCTGCCAAAATGAATACCAACGGATTGAACTATTGTGCATTATCATGTATTACTACCAGGCACCCTATCACAAAATATTATATCAGACTTGAAGGAACAGATCTAACATTTGTCCTAATTTATAGATGTGTTTTAACTGTTGGTTGGTTTACCTGTTTTCTAAAAAGGTCACCATGGTGTATCAGAATGGTGAATGGTGTTACAGAAACCATCTTTGATTACATACCTTCCCAATAACAATTGCTTTTGCAGCTGTAGTTTTAATTATATGCTAGCTCTCTAAATAGTTTTTCCAGGACCTGGAATATTTTAAACATTACATAGTAACATACGTTTTTTGTTACTAAGAAGTATTGTTGGCAGAAACTTGAAACAACTTGTTTCCAATATGGCTTTCCTAAAAGAACTTCCTATATCTAGCACATTAAGTAGACAGTCTTACTCTCTATAGTGAAAATTTCTTCATTTGTAATAAGAATATTATTTACAGTCTTGTAAATAACCATAATCTCAATCAGTATTGATAACACTCTACAATTTTTCATAAATAAGTGTGCAATAAATAGTTTATCATGAAAACCCCTGTGGTTGGTGCCTTCTTCTGCAGACATGAAATATGATTTGCAGCCAAGGGCCCACGCCAACCAACTATTCCATGCACAGCTTCTAACAACTTTGAAAAAGGCTGGAAAGTGAGCAACATGAATCTGAATCAGACACAGACAGTATAAATGATTTACTGGCAAATGCAAACGCAGCAGCTCTTGGATAGGTGCTTGTTCTACATTAACATTCTTGCCAAGAAATCTTAATAAAACTTGCAGGACTCTCCAATAACTCACTTCTTCTAATTTATATGGCTTTACCTAATGTTGCAAATCTCAACAAATATTTGGGAGTAGATTTGGGAATAGTCAAGCATTATTAGTGCTTTCCAGTTGTATAGGGAATCTTTCTTAGGATAATAATTTTAGGTTAAGCAATAAAGAATAATGACAAGGTATTACGGTGTACTAAGACCTTGCCAGAGTTTTCAGTATAGTGCTGCAAAAAGATAGATCTTCTTTTCGATGTCAAATTTTTAGTGATATACACAGAGAATATATTTAGTCTAATAAATATCCTGTTGCACTTTGTTTGCAAATTTGAAAGTAGTTTATTATATTACTTTATGTTGTTCAAAAATAATCTTGATATGACTTACTCCAGTGTTTTAAATGGTTCTTAAAAAAATCACTTGAATTCCATGCAGTGAATTTTCTACACTTTTCTCAACTCTGGACATATTACTGTCAACCTTTTGTGCATTGATTGAATAATGGGAGATATGCGTCATTATAAACACCCGATCAATGTTGTAAACTATGGAATCTGTGGGGTCATCAGACCAAAATGAAATTTCTGTTAAAGGGGATAAATAAACTTTGAGTTTCTCTGTGTGCACACTTATAGGAAAACACAGATCCAATCACACAAGTAGTGATTAGGTGAACAAAATCCTTCCTATATGCAAAGGATGAAACAGTTTAATTAATTATAGATGGCTGTAATAACTAATCTGATAAAGGGCTGTACCTTTCAGCATTCTCTTGGGCAGGAGTTCGGCCATTTGAAAGTAGGCTGAATGATGTTAAAGTGGGCGAGTCTGTGTAGGACAGCTTGGGACATTGTTGTTGCATATGGAGCTGCTTCTTTTTTGGCCAAGCTGAACTTGAGCTTTAATTATTTCCATACAACCAATTGAAGTTCCCATTGTGCCACATTTAGATTCAATACTTCTTCACAGAGATGTGTTGCAAATGTACACATACAGTGTAACCCCTCAACTTGAACAAGCAACATTTTAACCTTCCTCCCACAAAAGACGATTCAGAAAAATGTTTACAGACATATGGCTTAGGTTAAGTAATGTTGCTCACAAAGTCTTATACTCCGACCATGCCAATATAATGGATAACAGTGGAGCTGATAAAATGTATAACGTTTTCACAATTATCCTATATTATTTATTGTAGATAAAAAATTATTTCCTTATCCCTGTATCACTATAACTGATAGTTTCATTAAGATGCAGCAATTAGAAGTTTACATTTGCTGTACTGTCTCTTTAAAAAAGCAACACTGCTCATGGAATGTTTTGTCATATACTGAGGCTGGTTTAATAAAATGATTTGAGAACAGCAAAAATAAAATGTGTGGATATTCACTATCATTATGCAAGTTATAACACATAAAACAGCACTATAAATAGCTTATTTTTATATAACCTATTTATTGACAGTCATGTGACTGCTTCCTGGCCCCTTCTTTTTCTCTCAATTCCAAAAGAAAAGGGAAACTGAAAATGGTACTTAGCAGCTTCCGATCCAGAGTCACTCAAGCTGTAAATGGTTGGCTGCTTCAACAGCAACCTGAATATGTCAGTCCTTTAGCTCACAAGTAGGAAACAAAGATGTAAGTGATCTACTTTCATACCCAATATGGCCACCAAGGAATGGGAAGGGGGTGTCTATCAAGGAACTAAAAGGATTACCGGGTATTACAATGAGTTTATTGAAGGAACAAGGAAACTAGTTCCCAGCTTTTAAATTAAAGGTTGACATACGCTTTCCAAAAACTACTTCTTTCTTTGCGTCTTTATCACCTTTTGCCCTTCCAATACTTGACTTGGATAATTCTTCAAAAAGCCTCCAACCACTAACTGCTTTGTTAATGTTCAGTAGGTGATTTATTTCCAATTAGAACACCTGCATCAATCTAAACTAAATACTATTCAGTTATGTCCTCTGAAATAAATCACCATTACCATACAATACCAATTATGAAAGTGAATAAAAAGCTGGCAATCATCATCAGTTTAAAAAAAGTTTTTGAAGAACCTTAAGTCGATCTCCTACAATGACAACAGAATAATGATTTTCGAGCAGTTGAGAAGTAACAAACATTCAGTGGGAAAAATTAGCACAGTGGTCAGGGCAAATAATGTACATCTAGTTAAATATTTATAAACATAATAGGATAGTTAAAACAAAACTACAATATCTATAAATCTATGTAAGGGATTCATCCTGTATCCTTGTTTGATATCATTGTTCCGCTCCATCATCCACTTGTTTTGATGCTAATAAATTACAGCTCTGACCAAATGTTTACAATAATAGCCTTAATTTATGTCCCATGATGACTCATTAAAATTAAACTAAATTATAACCTTATTGCAGGATTACATTTTAACTGACTAAAGGTTTATTCCAGACAACAATTGTAAAACTAGGTCAGGCGCCTGCTATTACCATAGTGTCAAGGATTACGTTGGTGGCTCCTTTCTATAAATAACCTCTTGGTATTGATTGTATATTGAAGTACAACTGGAAAAGCAGCAAGGGCCATATTTTGGACTGTAGACTAAAAATGTTAACGTGGGAAATTAATTTTGCCAATGCTGTAATCTATTCACAGTCCCAGTCCAGCTAATATTTAAAGACTAATGGGGGATCAGATTGTTCACTCCAAAAAATTACTTTTACTATCCAATTAATTTAAAAACATATGCCAATAATAAAAAATATTTAAAGTGAACAGGATAATTAATAATTAGAAAATTGAAGTCAATTGTTTAAATGTTAAATCAGATTAATGGCCTTGATCGTTTGTATTAAAAGTAGAACTCAAAATGTAAAAATTTACCTTGTTATAGACAACATTTAGAAATGTAATTGTGCCTAAGTAGTACCTTAATAGTATAAATTATTTTTTTTTATCTGGACCTACTGACCCATAGCAGGGCACATCCTGATGTGTGATGGTGCCTAGACACATCTGTACCCATGGTCTCAAATCTGTATAAATGACGTGTGAGATTTATTGATTTGCCTCCAATCTGTGATATCTAATGGTGTCATAATTGTGTTGAATAATTTTTTTCTTGCTAGATACTTTGACGTGAAGAAGCAAAGCCCTGTCTCTACCAAGGTAGTGGCCCTCATAAAGTGACATGGTTTAGAACAAGGTATGTTAGGTCAATAATGGGAAAAAGATCATCAGTAGGAAGACCACAAACCTTATGGATGGGTAATTATTTCTAGACTTCTGCCATAATTCAGTTCCCCTTTAACACCATAAGACTTGAAGGGGCAGTTATAAAAACTTCAATAACCAAATAATAAAATATTAATAATAACTTACAATAATACTACTAATATTATTTAACTTCAGAAATAATATTAACTTCAGTTATAAAAATGAAAGCCAGATTTGTTGCACAGAAGTTGTTGCTTTAGGACTGTTGGTTTCTTTTGTTTTTTTTCACCCTATTGCTATAATTATTTAAGAATATAAGCACATACAAAATACAAATATCTTGTTATCCTAGTCAATGTTATCATTTTAAATGCTCCCAAACATCTTAACGTGGAATACCTGACAGGGGAATTGCATCTCAGAATGCTGATTGTATCCCAGAGGGGCTGCTTTTCTCCCTAAAGCAAGGAGTGTCTGTGTAACACATATACACAGCATGAAATATTGCTTATAGCTATCACAGACTTTCATCTTAACAAGATTACTTTCCCTTCCAACAATGTTAGTGCCTTGTGTGATCTTTTTTTCTCTCTCTCCCTCTCGGTCTCTTTTATATACAGGAGACACACATTTTTCCCTCTTTGCTCCTGTAACAATTCCTGTACCCTTTGCAATACACAATTTCTATTCTTTGGCCATACAAAGTGGCCAAAATTAAAATTTGTCACATTCTGACACTCTGCACTTGAATATCACAGTTTCTATTTAGCAGATGCTACAACTGTTTCTAACAAAGCTAAATCAGACAGAGCTACTTTTAAAGTATATGCCATGGATAAGTAAATAATTTATTAAATTTAGGCAGTACTCATATAACAGTTAAAATTAAGCATTGCATGTATTCAATGGTACAAAAGAAAAGAGGAGTGTGGCTTAGCCCTGTTTACATATGCTAAATAGAGCACAAGAGTCAATTGGCCACTTCATAGATGTAGATTAAAACTTTATATTGGTAGCTGTACTATGTATCCAATACTTTAGATTCTGTGCACAGTTAGGTGAATATCCCTGCAGAGGGCAGCTAAGAGTTTACCTCCAAATAGATTCCATATTCGTACAAAGCTAATTACAGTCTCATTACTTTATTTCTCAAGTTAGCAATTCATATGCATGTTTGTGTGTGTTCATAGACTTTTACTGACATGCAACTACTAGTTTTTTATATTCTATACACTGATGGCATAGCTTTGACCTTCGTATATCAGTCTCGCTGTACCAACATTGAGTGGAAATGATTAATGTCAATTATTATATATTCCACACATAATAACTGAACTAGTAATAAAGAATATGCAGAACTGTATGTATTACTAAAACATTTAGTGGGCCTTTTATGCAAATTAATGCATTAAAATGTTCCATGGATGGCATGTAGTGATATATTTGGTCTTGGATTTAAACCAATATTCTATTTTATTTCAGGTATTATTAGGTCTGGGTTATACCACTCATAAGAAATTTTATTTCTACCAACTAAAATGTCAAGTTTGAGAATAAATTGAAAAATGTGCAGTTGAAGGGATGAAAATCTTATATGGGATTTAAAATAAAAGAAGGTGTATTGTGTTTGGTGACAGGACTTGAAAAGGGAATATGAGATAAGCTTTGTATGTATTCTTGTCTGCTGACATTTTTAAATAAAAGGCCTTACATGAGCTTTATGTGCTAATTTGTTTGTTTTGCATTATAGAATGGTATATATATATATATATATATATATATATATATATATATTGTTTTTATTTATTCTTTAGAAATTTTATAACATTTATATAGTTTATTTCAGGGTCATTTTTTGTTTGTCCTCTAAGTATTTGTTATAATATTGGTATTCATAAAACAGACAAGTTTGACAGATGATATAATATGACATAGGATTGAGTATGCAGTATTCGTTAGATTGGGTTAGCAGTGCTGTGGTAAAAAGTGGATATGGACAATTTTCTTAAGTGGCATGGATAATTTAATTATCAATTATCATTTCATGGAAAATGTTCTATGTGTTTTCAAAATTATAAATTAAAAGGCTGGAAATCCTAAAAAAAGTTATCAAAACTTCGTATAAATTGTCTAATATAATAGAATACAATAGAAAGGACAAAGGCATCTCAATAATACCCTACTGATGATTTTAATTGCACTTAGCAAAACTGACCGGTAAAGCCAGCTGTATCAGAAAAGGAGTTTTGTTAGACCAGATGAACAGATGAACTCTCCTTGCCTTCATACTGAATCCGGGGACATGTAGGCAGTAGGAGGAAGGCTACCATGATGGGGGGCTCAGGGAGATGGAAGACAAGGGGTTATGTGGAGGAAATAGGGTCAGGTGGTGTTCAGGGGGAAGTCATTCAGGACGTTCAAAGGGGGGTGGAGAATAGAGGTTAAAAGAGTGGAGAGAGTGAAGCAGGAGGTGCACTTTTCAAGGAACTGTAGGAGAAAGAAGTTAACAGCCCATAGAGGCTGGCAATGGTTGAGGTTGCAAGAGTGGTTAGGGGTCCTTTGAAAGCAGTATTAAGTGGAATATGTTTTCAGTGGTTGAAATGGTCAAGGGGCTGTATTAGGATATTGTTCCAGAATCAGTAGGTTGTGCCTGGGATCAGTAATTTAATTTGGTGGGAGACCCCAAGTTTTTTGTTGGTGATGTTGGTTTCGAGGACCTGTGCCTGATGAGTAGCAGGTATTAGAGGTTCATTTGAGTTCACTGTTTTTATTAAGCCTGTTTTTATGTTGATATTAATGTGAATAAAAGAGAGTTGAATGATAATAAAAAAAGTCCACTACAGCCATTTAAACATACAGAAGGTGCAGAGTATTTTTAGTGGGGCAATGGGGATTAGAATGGGAAGGGGATAGAGTTCAAAAGGTGGGTTGGTCATGGCCTTTGATGGGGTTGTGGAGTAAGAGAAGGTGAATTCCGAGCTCCTCCTAGTCATGTTTTTAGGGTCACCAATACTCTCCCCCATACCCAACCAAGCCGTCCCATATAAATAGTTAACTACAAATGTAATATAAACCAATGACTGTTCCCCCAACTGTCAACCAGCCTGTTTTGGCAGTTCTGCAGTACTCTTAATGGGCCAGTTGGCTGTAATGTATTAGGCATGTGTAGATTCTCTCTCTAGGTGTCTAGAAAGAAGAAGTCTATGTCTGGTTCCTTTATTGTTGCCTAAAAAGAAAATTGGTGCTTGCATAGGCTGCAATCAGTGCAGAATGTCATATGGGATTTGGAAAGGAAAGGGCAGGACTTTAAGTGAATAGAGTGTTGATAGAAGTGGATATAATTATAAGTTCATGGATCTAATATGAAGTAGGAGGAGGAAAGAATCTGGGTAACCCCAAATTGTAATAGGGTCCCACTAACTGTCATGTTCTAAATGTAAATTGGTCAAATAGAATAAAAACAGTTGAAGGGTATAAAAATTGTGTAATCTAAATATATAAGTGGAAGACAAATAAAGCGATGGTCATGCTTTTTTAAGTAACCCAGGCTTATGCTTCTGTCCATACAGTACATTACCAGAGGATGACTAATGCAAGGAAGTGATGGGGCCATTCCTTTCAGGTACTGGCAGTGCACATGCTACAAAAAATAAGAAAATACAACTCAGCATTTCAATGGCATTTGCAGACATATATATTTAGAGGTATGTGTGTTGATTTTACTTGTTCTTGTGCAATGTCAGCACTGTGCTGGCCACAAATAGGAGAAATCTGAGTTGCAGGTGCAACAGCAAAGCAGCTGACTGATTTGAAAACAAGCGACTGCTGAGCTAATTGGTTTGTCATCTCTAAACAGAAGTGGTTGGATTTTGATAGAACCATTACATCAATTCTATTTTTCTCCTTTATGTTCACACTTCATAAATCTCCAAAGCAGCTGGCCTTGTACTGTTTACTTTTAAGAATCTTTGAAGAGTTTTATTATGTCCTGTAATGGGAAAAATGTTTTCCTAGTTGCACAATAAGGTCATTGACATAAATGACAAGACTGAAATACAAAGAGCATGTATAGAGACTTCAGGTTTTTATGCCTGAAAATACGTGTAATTAACACTCATTAAAAGAAGAAAGGCCTTTTGTGTTAATGCATTGTAGGTCTTTAAAGTTCAGCTGCAGCCAAAAGTTATTTTTATACTGAGGATAGAGTGAAGGATGGTAAAACCTCTGCTGAGTTTGTATTGTTCTGTCCTGTTCACTTTTTAAAATGCCTGACGCCAATCACCTGGACTAGGATTGTAAACACAGCTCCCCAAATGGGAACCACGCACCAAAAAAAAATGACAAAGGTTTTAACCCTTTCCTATTCTGTTAAAATAAAATGTATTTTTTTCCATTCAATGCATGTGATACAAACAGTGATAAAAAGATGATAGAAGTTTTAACCTTTCCTCATTTTATCAAAAAGTAAAACTTAAGTTTTACTGTTTAGGCTCTAGAGTAAATCTTTTTATTCACAAAGCATGTCAGGGTATTGTCATCTTTAGCAACTGTTCCATCAGTTGTTTCTTTAAAACAAAAGCTTAACTTAACTAAACCTAGCTTAACATAACTAAACGTTACCATACTGTCTTGTACTTTTGGACTTTGTCAAAAGTCAATAGCTAAGCCATTTTTCTAATTAACCCTGGAGGACAGTGACTCATGACATTCACAAGAAGACAGAATTCACCTGCCACAAGTTAGTCACTGGATGGGCCCAGAGCCAGTGGGAGAGGTATCATGAAGATTTGTAGGGATACATCAGAGACGTCTTAAATCCTGACTTGTTTCACCATATTGGCTTCCTCAGGGCAGATGAAGACAAACAGTAATGATGTATTTAATTGTTAGTGAACATCATAGAGGTAAGAAGGATTTTGAAATGTCAGAGGTTTACCACTTTGTTGCAGAAGACATGCATGATCACGGACCATTAACCTACGTGCCAGAAACTTTGTCTTTCAACAATGTGGTATACACCAGACATTTAAAAATCCTTCTTATCTATATGATTAATTCTGTTAAACCCCTATTTAATGTACAGCGCTGCGTAATATGCTGGCGCTATATAAATCCTGTTTTTTATTATTATTATTATTATTAATAATAATAATAATAATAATAATAATAACAACTAATAACATTACTTATGATTTCATGGCAGCATCTCAATGCATTTAGGCATGTAGATAATGTCAAGATGACCTGCTGATGTTCAATCTAATCATGGAAGTGCATGGAAGAAAACTAATTTAGGTGGCTTTGAAAGTGGGTTGGGTAATAGTGCCAGGAAGGCTGGCCTGGGTTGCCATTTCTGTTAATAGGCTACAACTCACATGGGATCACCAAAATTGTGCAAGAGAAGAACCTAAATACATTTGGATAGTAGGGTCAGAATTCGTCCACTACAACACTAAAAGCATGGATTCATCCTGCCTTGTACCAACTGGTTAGGCTGGTGTAATGGTGTGCATGATATTTTCTTCTTATTTATTTTGGGCCTCTAGTAACAATTGAGTATCTTTTAAATGCCACAACATACCTAGTTATTGTTGCTCACAAAGTCCAACCCTTTAGGACCACATTGTACCCATTTCTGATGGGTATTTCCAACAGGATCACTTGCCATATACCAAGGCTCAGATAATCTCAAACTGGTTTCTTTAACATGACAATGAGTTCACTGTACTCAAACGGTCTCCATTGTCACCACATGCCATTTCAATAAAGAACCTTTGAGATGGTGGAGATTTTCATCATGGATGTGTAGCCTACAAGTGTGCAGTGTGTGGTATGTGCCCATATGTATAACAAAATATATACCAAGGAAGGAGTGATGGTCGTTGCATTTATTTATCCGAAATAAAATTATCTTGGCACCCAAAGTTGTAAAGTTGTGAGTTTCAACATTTTATAGGGGAATAAAAACCTAGCATGTGCTGTGATAGAAACTGGATATGGTAAAACTGAATAGAGTGTGTGGTTTACAAAATGTATAGAAAAAATCGAACAAATAGAAATGTTACTGTGAAGTGTTTATACATAAAAAATCACAACAGATACAGAAAATGATATCTGCCAAACTGAGCAAGAGAAGTGGTTTGCAGTGCGGTGCCCAAACATACAGAAGAGGCAAACATCCTGTAAATTACACCCTACACAGTGTCCGAAAGCCTGTTATTGTGCAGTGCTCATGCATACAGAACAGAAACAGTTCAAGAGAATGAAACCCCCTATACAGAGTAAGAGAAAGGGTACTGTGCAGATTCCATACATATAAAATAGGAACAGATCAAGAGATTTAAACCTTCTATGCTGTACATGAGAAGTATTCCTGTGCATTCTCCACACATAGAAAATAAGAATCAATACATATAAAAAAAAAAACATAAAACAGAATTATGTCCAAAATGCTAAAGTTATTTAATGAAATATTCATATCCACAGTGCTGTTATCAGCCTTTTAGGGATTGTAGTCATAACAGCAAATTTCATATTTACTGCTTTTTAGACAAAAGAAAATACCAGGACCATCTAGGATGTGTGACAAGTATGCAGGGGAGAGGGACAAGAGGTCTTTGATGAATAACAGGAATAAAGAAAGATTTGTACATCAGGCTTGTTTGGGCTGTTGAAAACTTCCATGATTCTAGGGCGAGTTGACAAAGCTATTAGCATATACCCAGTAAAGATCATGGCATTTGCTGAACTGCATATTCATGATCTAGCCAACATTATCTAAGAATAGAAATAGAATGTGTATTTTCGCTTTCATAGCAGGGTATTAGGAAAATTGTGAGAACATGCATAATATGTTTTCGTGCCCAGTAGCTATTTGACTGTCACCCTTCCTCCTGAAGCATATTTTTCTTCTTTCCTTCTTTTGTTTGTAGAAAGAAAGACTGACTTCCTCAATTCTTCTACATGATAATTTAAAGCAGCATGCTAACTTTTGGTTTCCCTATGGAATGCATTTTTTTTGTAAAATGCAATTGGCAGTACTAAGCTAGGCTGATTGTAAATGCGAACCTCTAAGGACTTATTTTCTGTTTTTTGCTCCAGGATTGGATCCATCCTGTGTGGGCACTCACAAGGCATGTCTGGCAGCTGCAAGGCCCAGGTGCCAAGCTTTACAATGTTTTTTGTGTTGCAGCAGCATCTGGGTCCTTGGCTGGCGTTCTTGATGATCTGTAAGAACTCTTGTTTAGCTATGATGCAGTAAGCAGTGATGGCATTCCATTAGATGAAGGCTTTATTAAAGACTTTTTTACTTTTTGTTCTTGCACTACTCAAGGCACAAGGTGCTTTGAACATTACATCTTTCACTCGCAAAAAAAGTAGCGTGTTCTGCTTCGTGTATATATGCTAAGCAAGTTCTTTGATGATACTGTTCACTTATTCTTGCATCTCTCCATCTGTCAAGTGACTGCACATACTACTTCTTTGTCCCCATGAGCCTCTGTTCACTGGAACAAAATTGTTCTGCATTATGCATTTCACTTGTTGGCTCCAAAATAGCGACTGAGATTCTATGTACTTTGCTTTGTGGTTATATAACTTTCATATTTGATACACGTGACCAGGGCTTGTAGATAGTTAAGGTGACATACGGTGATGATAAACCACAGAATGACGTGTTACATCAGACAATCAATATCTAGTAGGTTATATAAAATAACAAAGCAGAAAAGTGAAATAATTTGAATGCAGGTATTACAAATGCAAATGTAATTTTCACTATAAATAGAATATTTTGTGAATCACAAGACTCCCTCTTGTGGTTAAACAAGTGGCTTTTTTAATTCTAAAACATGACATTTAAATTTATACATGCAAAAGAAAAAAACATTGATGCTATTACTAATTGTTTATAGTAAAAGAAGCCCAAGAAACCAAATTCATTTCATTTCCTTTACAAAAAACTCAACCTCATTACTTATTATTAGAGGTGAGTAAAACAGAAAATGTTGCACTGAGATTTTTTTAGTCAGATCGGATCAAAAAATTATAAAAAAAGTTGATTATTTTTAACAAAAAATTATTAAAAATGTTTTCATTAGCCAATTTCAGGAACATTGGATAGTGTGGGGGTGGTCTAAATCTATTTTTCTGTTCTGTTCTAATTGTGCTGAGAAAAAAGGTGGAACAAAAAACTGAAATTGCAACAATCAGTTCCAGTTATACAATGGCACTTTTTTCCCATTGTTGCATAAAAAAATTGCCTGCTTTCTTATATTGTGACTGTTTGGTTTAGTGAAAAATCACTAGAAATTATTTATTTTTACCAATTTTGAGCAAATAGGACTGCATGGGCACAGCCTGAATCAGCATCTGGCAAGATAAGACATTGGTATGCATTGTAAGGCCCTGGTCAGCACTGATATTTACTAGGTGCCAGTCCCCAATCTAACACTGCAGTCTTCACCTTTAGCAATCTTTCGCTCAGGAGACGCAGCCTGGTTGTGTCCCCCAGCACACGGTTACCCCCTGGTTCCTAATGCGGAAGGGATGGTGTCTGTGTATGGGCTGGCAGCTGACCAGGAGCTCACAGATAAACAGTACAAGAACTACAAGGCAATTCCAAAGTATAAAGCAAGTCGTACATGGGTGATCAGTCAACCAAATGAGGTACAGAGGAAGTGGGCACAAGCAGAGCTGGGCCAGAGGCAGAGGTCGGCCCAGGCTGTGTACAAACCATGGGTAAGGGAACAGGCAATGGTCAGCAACAAAAAGCACAAGAAATACCCAGCTAAACGCTACAACAGGCACTAGAATCTGAAAGCAGAAAGGACCCAGCAGCTAATGGCAACATGGGATTAATTTAGGAACCATTCAACTAATCAGCTACAGCACAGCTCCCAATCCCCTTCAGCTGTGCAGTCCCAGTGCGGGGGATGCCAAGAGGGAAAACACAGCTAAAGGCAAACAAGGATGCTGCAAGAACACCTCTGCTGCTGCAAAGGCCGCCACCAGAGGAAATAGGCTGAGACCTATTCTGTGGTGGGACAGCCCCAGGATTGTTGGCCAGAAGAGCGTCTCCTACCATGCACCTTACAGGAAAAAGATGGCTGTACAATTGTTGCTCCTAGTAACAAAGCCTCACTTTTAAAAGGTTTGAAAAATTCCTTAAATTTGCTGTGAGAATCTAAAAGTTTGGTATTCAGCAGTCATCTTTTGTCTGGATATGTCTGTTACTAAAAAAATAAGCATGCACCTTGCTATGTTTGCCAAGATGGATATTGAATCTGCTCTCCACTGCAGACTTTTATCCTCCTCCTTGTCCTCAAAATGACCTCATATCTATTAGACTGATGTTCTCTCTGCTTCCACTCTACTGCACTTCCACCCAGTGATGTGCGATGCATAGTCTGACCCTTGTATGCCAAAATTAAAGTGACATGCTTCTTCCCTATCACCCCTACCCCCCCCCCCCAAAAAAAAATAGTACCCTGAGATTTAGGGCTGGAAAAAAGATAGGTATTTTTATAGAAGACAGCTATTAATGTATATTGATTTATACATATTTTGTACACACCACAGATAATAGTCACCTGTGAAGAGCGGTGGTGCTTATCCTGGGCAAAATTTCTGAGTATTGCAGTCCCCCAACACTGATCATCGATCTGTCACAACCGATAGGGAACTGCCCCTGTTACTCTTATGGAGGAGAACACAGCAGGGTGGCACTTTCCCATCTTCCCCAATCTGCTCTACATAGAACAGAACAATACTGTGTATACAGCACTCGTCCATTTGTCACTGGAAAAGATCATCTTGAGTGACAATTATCTGAAATTGGATGTCTGTACAAGACTTTCCTATCTCCTATTTGATGTAGAAGCTACTAGTGCATGACCTTTGTCCCAACCTTTGTTGTAATCATTAATCTGACAATACACAGATATTGGATTACTGTAATTTTAGTTGTTTCATTTATGGTGTTTTTTTCCTAGTTACTGCTTAACAGCCTCCAAAAAAAACAGTTATTTTTCAATTTATAAAACTACTGATCTAGGCCATAGGAACAAAGAAAAAAAAAGAATCAAAACTGCATTTTCAAAAGATCTGCAAGGCTGCAAACTTGATATGAAACAAAACAGAATGATGGTTTACTGAGTGAGTAGCACATTCTCTTTGAACAAGTTACTGTACTTCTTTTCAGAAAAAATAAACCATTAAACTAGTTTGTTGAAATGAATCACTAGAAAACTGTTTTTGCCTTCATAGTGAGTTACTGGAATAAATTGGAAAAGCTCTTTGGACCCAATTATTAAAGAAAAAGGCAGAAAGACGATCTGAAACATTATATTGATTAGGAGCAGCAGTTACTGCTAGTGACCATCTATAGGTAATGCTCATAATTTTTCAGAGCACTGTTTCTCAGATAGAGTATAACAAGCATAAATCTATTCTCTCTCTATAGTAAATATTTATTCCTATAATAGCTATGCTATCTTTTTATCTATCTTTTATATACATTCATTATACATATACTTAATGAGCAGAAAAATAGTGGACAGACCTTCCCACTTACATGTAGTACATAAATAATATAGAGTGTTTAGAATTGTTTTTTCAGTTTCAAAGCTGTTTTAAAATATATTTAATGGGCTTTTCTATTGTCTTCCCTTCAAGGTAGCACCTAATGGCTGTATGATGTAAACAGCAAATGACTGTTCATAGTACTACTTCTATTCATGGTTGACTCATGGTATAACATATGCTTACCAAACCATGAATTCCAAGGTGACGTAACACCTTTGGTTTTACATTATATTTCACATTTACATAGGGTATCATATAACTACCAATCATGGGCAATTGCACAATGCACCAGTGCAATCATCTACACACTACAGGAGCTTGTGATGAGCTTGATTCCAAGTTACCAGTGCCAAAAGCACTGAAACACTAATGTATATATATATATATATATATATATATATATATATATATATATATATATGTAGTGTTGGTGTTCGAATTCTGGTTGTTGTTATATTCGACCTCAATATGGCTGTTCAAATAACACAGGATTCGACTTCGCAAATTTGTGTGTAAAAATATGTGTAAAACAAAAAAAAGAGGCTTTAATGGTCAAGTAATTTATTGAATGTGTGTGATTGATGTAACTAACTTTTATTTTTCTACAGGTTATCCCACAATGACAAGATGATTCCCACGGCTGCACAGTCGTGGAAATCCTGGTGTCAGTGTGGGATACCTGGGCACTAGAGGTTAAATGAGGACAAGTCTCCCCATTCATTCACCTCTAGTGCTCTGTGATTAGCTGAGGAAAGGAAAATCCTGATGATGCTTGAGCTGACATTAGGGTTTACCTTTCCTCAGCCAATCATTCTCATCTGAGTTCAGTTCCCATGGTCAGTGAGCTGTATTGATAAGTATAGCCCAGTGACCGTGGGAACCGCAGTCACAGCTGATTGGAGGTACACAATGGCATCCAATCAGCTGTGACTCCCATTGAGTTTCCCCATTGAGAGTTCATCTGCAGTTCAGTTCTCAAAAAAAGAGAACTTGCGGTCACGTTACGCTGTTCTGTATGTGTTCTTGGATAGAGATTCTCTATCCAAGAATACATACTACAGTTACGCTAGGGCTGCAAGAGCAATCAGGTTAGCTGAGCTATCCGCTCCGCTTTCCTGATTGCTCCTGCTGTTCTACACAGTCCTAAATAATAACCTGAATCCCCCCCCCCCTCCCCATAGACTTTAACGGTGTTTGAATTCGGCGTTCTATCACCCGAGAAATATCGGGCTATTTGATCGAATAGCCCACGAATCGAACACTGAGCTATTCGACCAACACTATATATATATATATATATATATATATATACTTACAGTATAGCAGATAAAATGTTTTTGCACTTTGATGTCAAGTTACTTGGTAGCTTTCAGCGTCATGCTGAGAATTGCAATTTTCTGCCTTCTATTCATATTATTGGTGGTTTGAAATAAACTGTGTCCATGGCCTATGGCGTGCTCTGTGCTATTCAAATCATTTGAAAATACAGAGAGATAAGAGAGACACCCACACAAATGCTTTCTCTCTTTCCACCTCTGGAAAAAAATCTAGGAGTTAAAATGCATAAATATTTATACTTAACCAATATGAATAACATTAGGCCCTGCTGCAAAACAACTTCACCCTCTCTGAGATGCTTCTTTGTGTGTAAATGTTTTCTCAGATAAAATGGGAAAAATGGCATCATTTAAACATTTACCTATATGAATGTGCAGCAACTGAAAAGTTTCTTGTATGTTTGCAAATTGGAAACTTTTAGTTGAAATATGCAGAAATACAACAGCACTGAACTTGGTTCTGAATATAGTTTAGAATAAATGCTAGACACCAGGAACTAAACTACTCATCACTAGCACAGTATTCAGTAATCCTACTAGAGGCACAGTGAGAAGATAATATCATTCAGTGATTTGCTATTTAATTTTTTGTCATCCGTATTGGAGGTAATAGGAGAACTGGCTTACCCACACTTTAAGTCACAAAAAAATCTAATCAATCTGCAACAAAATTTGCTGCAAATAAGGGCCCTTTTATACCTACAGTGGAAAACTGCATAGTTGAATGCTTACATATGCAAAGCTAATGGCTACTATACACCTGAGAGTGGCAAACCACACTGAAGGTGTAAGGCCCTCGGCATCAGTCCTCATCAGACACCAGTCCCCCAATATAACACCGCAGTCTTAACCTTTATTAAGCCCCCACTCTGCCTCCGGAGACTGGTTGTGTCTCCCAGCACTCGGTTGCCCTCAGGACTTACTGCGCAAAGGATGGTGTCTGGGGAAGGGCTGGCAGAGGACCAGGAGCCCACAGATAAAGCAGCACCAAGATTCCAAGAGAATCTCTGTCCACCAAAGTACACAGGAACAAAACATAAGCAGAGTCGGGGTCACAGGCAAAGGTCGGTCCAGGCAGCATAAACTCACAAGGTCAGAAACAGTCAAGGTCAGCAACAGTAAATCAGACAAAACACTCCAGCACAAAATAGCCCAGCTTTATGCTACAAAAGGCACTGGTGACTGGAAGCAGAGAGGCTATAAAGTCCCACAGCCGTGTAGGACTGAGTCAGGAGCTAATTGTCTCTGAAATCCCCTTCAGCTGTGCAAAGCCTCACAGAGTGGTGCTGGGGATGCCAAAAATACATCAGGCTGCACGACTAAATGGAAGCAGGGGCTGCTGCAAATGACATTGATGTACAGAATAAACAGAGTTTTATACTGCGATGACGCACAGCATAGAGTCGCCGGACAGAGTATATCCTAACAGAAGGTCAAAATTTTGCACATGGTTGTTGCTTTTTTTAAAGCAACCACACAGCCAAAAGTGCCATATTGCTTTCCGGAACTATACCATGATCCACATGTAACAAAAATGGTTCCCAACTGCTCCCAATCAAAAATGGTCCAAACAATTTGCTGAGATAATTTAGAGATTGCTTCAGCGAAGCCTCTTCTGTGTGCAGATTTGGTAGCAGCAATATTATCCATGCTTCTTGTCCAGAATGCAAATGTTCCATTTATTCCAAATGGGTACCAAGTCTTCTTATACAACTATAATGAGGACCACTGAAATGTTCTTATATGGAAATAAACTGTTATAGATTCTTAGGGCCTGATTTATTAAAGCTATCCAAGGCTGGAAAGGATACACTTTCATCAGTAAATCTGGGTTATCCAGCAAACCTGAAATAGATTTCTTCAAAGACATTTTCTATTTGCTAGCAAATGTTTTGAGTCCATTCTAGGGTTTCTGGATCACCCAACTTCACTGATGAAAACGTATCCTCTTCAGCCTTGAAGAGCTTTAATAAATCAGGCTCTAAGAGTAAAGAACCATCTTTATAAGTCCAAGTCCATTGCAAGATCATGTAACTATCAAAATTATTTTTAATGTTTTCCTTATCACTAAAAAGTATCTAAATTTTGAAGAAAAATACATTTACAAGAAAAGTGACAACCCGTGGATTAGAATCTTGATTGTCAACAGAGGAAATATAGACATAGTGAAGTCATTGCAATAATAGCAATGCTGTCATGCCTTTGGCAATGTTTTAGGTACACAGAAACATTCCCTTATCCAGTAAATTAGGAAAAGAGTAGCATACAAGTTGCATCAACAGCAATGTTGAGCTTTCACAATGATATCATGGAATCAAGGGTAATTACAATGATATGTGATGGCTTCCATGTCTGTAACAGAAGAATGTGCCAAGTGCAATCCTATTAAAGATAAAATTATAATATGAAAAAATGTGTTTAAACCCCCACTTGTTGGACAGCAATAAACTAAGACTTGGGACCCCCCATCATTCTTTTTTGGGTTCCTTACTTTGTAAAAGGTTAAGTGTCTTTGTAGTAAAGTATCAATCTACAATACTGACAATAATAAATAACAATAAAATAATAAAATAAAAAATCTGTTGTTCATGAATCCCTAATTAACCTTTAAAAATAGTAAGTTCTTTGTGCATAATGCACCAGTAATGATACTAAACAATCAAAATGCAGGAAGAGCAATCACCTCATTACAAGTACATTATAAATAAATGTGATTTGAAGTGAAGCAGAAAAGGGCTAACACATAGATGTAGTGTCAGATTGTAATCAGGGAGGAATTCATGTGCAGCCTCTAAGTGGAAAATATTGTATTACTTTCCTTAAAGAAGAACTCTAACAGTTGCAAAGAGAAATTTATATACAAAATGAGTATATGTAAACCCATTTTCTAAAATCTCATTCACAAATAATATGTAAAACTAAATAAAGGAATATAGTTAAAAAAATACAAAAATGTTAAACATGTGTACGTACATTTGTTGTTTTTTGATAGAATGACTTTTTTTGAGCATAGTGTCATTTTAGAAAGCCTGGAAAATGAATAAAATGTTTGTGCCTAAAGTTCAAAAAACAAAACTAAGTAAGAAAATTCTTAAAACAATCATGTTGATTGGTGTAGTTTTTATGTAATACCTACATTTTTAAACAATTTCAAATGGAATAAAATACTAGACTAAATTAAAAGATGAGAAGAAAAAGGATATGTTCTAGTGTGCAGGCACATTTAGCACATAAAACAGATTTTCTTTCCGCTACTTTGCTTCTATACACTGTTTACATTCACTTGTGAATTAACCAAATTGATGGTATTTCAATTGATGGCTTGTTCAATTTCAATTCCCAGTTTACTTGGGCTTTAAACTCGGTTTTAACTCATATTTATGCTTGACAATGCCTAATAAAGGTCCATCTCCTTCTTTTCTCTTAGTTATTTTTTTTCTGCTTTATAGTCTCTCTCTCTCTCCCTCTTTTTTACTTCTTACATTTAAAAATGTGCCTGTTTTTACTCATTTTGTTTGTTAGACTTTGTATCAATTCAAGTACACAAAAAAAAAATCAAAAGGCTTTTATTTAATTTGTAAATTTCCTGACTGTACCAGAAAAGCAATTTAGTAGTCATTATAGAGAGGACAAAACATGGACATGGCATTGGAACATTTACATTACTTTATTCACATAACAAAAGTATTTTAGACCACCATTTAATTACAAAAAAGAGTTTTTATTTTTTGCTGATTGCATTGAGAATAAAGTAATTCACAAGATGTGTTACTAATAAAGTTAATTACACAATTTTTTGTGTGAATATTCACTTCACTAAAAAGCATGATGCTATCAGTGTGACTGACTTTTTTTGTAAAGGGTCTTGGCATTAGTGTTAGTTTTCGAATTCGGGTTATTCCTATATTCGACCCAATAATGGCAGTGCGAATTTGTGCAGACCTGACCCAAAAAACACGGAATTGGACTTTGCGAATTAAAAATATATTTAGAGGGGATCTCCAAATGAACTCTCAATAGAGTTTCTCCTTTGAGAGATCATCCAAGTTCAGTTCCCATGGTCACCGGGCTGTACTTATCATTGATAAGTACAGCCCGGGGAGCATGGGAACTTGCGGTCACAGCTGATTTGAGACATGCGAGTGCTTCCAATCAGCTGTGACTGCAAATTAACTCTCAGTGAAGTTTCTCCATTGATCATCTGCAGTTCAGTTCCCACGGTCACCGGGCTGATAAGTACAGCCCAGTGACTGTGGGAACTTTGGAGTCACGTGGGTGCTTCCAATCAGCTGTGACTGCAGATGAACTGCTGTTCCGTATGTTTTCTTGGATAGAGATTTCCTATCTAAGAACATATACTACAGTTACGCAAGGGCTGCAAGAGCAATCGGGGGAGCAGAGCTGTCATCTCTTGCAGTTCTACACAGTCCCGAAAATAAACTAAATCTCCCTCCCAGTCCTGAAAAATAACCCAATTTTCCCCCACTTATAGACTTTAATGGTGTTTAAATTCGGCATTCGATCGCCCGAAAAATATCGGGCTACTCGATTGAATAGCTGCCGAATCGAACACTCAGCTATTATACCAACACTACTTGGCATAGTCTGCTCATCTGCAGCCTCTAGCAGAAAGTAAAATTATATTAAAACATGTATCATGTTGCATGAACTATATACAGTATTACTTATTTAATTATGTCATCAACATAATTTTAATTGTTATGTAATTTCTAATCTACACACTTACAGCTCACCCCACCAAGCATCCATAAAGCAGTAGCAGGAATAAAATGTCATTTTCAGACTTGCCTTTACTAGTTTATAAAGATATACAGTACTACAGTAATATAATAGCAATAGCCCCAAGACATGTAGAAGGCAAGGAGTGGCCTGACACAGAATTATTACAAATCTGCATATGCCATTTTATTCACTCTGTATCATCAACTGTTTGTATTTCTTTTAAGTGCTTAAAGAGGTCTTTAAATTGCTGCATTTCATTCTGCAGTATGAGCATGCAGTCAGAACAGTTTGTTACAGAAGACTAAAATGAAGCCTTCACTTATTATTTTAGTGAGTTTTGAAATTAACAAAGCATTTTATGGCACATCTCTAAATCTCAAAAGAAAATGTTTCCATATGCTGCTGGATACAGATTAAGTAGATTTTATTTCACATTCTGCACAGAACCAAAGCACAGTTATCACAAAATGTCACAATAATAACCTCTCCAATTTATAGGAAAAGGTTGTGATAATCTTTCCAAGTAATGCTAATTGCTGGGCCATGTCTGCTAAATGTTTTAGCAAAAATAGCTTGACGCACCGTTAATACTGCACTGTGAAATTTTACAGACAGATAAGGTTATGTAAAAGGCACACCAGTTTTCTTTCACAATGTTCATAGATTTTTAGCTTAAAGTAGTAATTCACAGAAATACAAAAATGAAAATACAGGTTAGGTTACTAGAATGGAATTATTATTATATATATTATATTATTATTATAGTAAAAAGCTGGTGTGTTTTCCAATGACTATCCATTAACTTCAAATGATAAAAAGGACACACTTTAAGGTTTACCATGACAGTCTTCATGTAGCCAGCATTAAAGGGATTAATAAAAGGATCTTTTCATTGCTATAGAGAAAAACGGGCAGCTATTTGAAGTGCATGTAATTCAAAACAAAAACTTATTTCTCTTTTTGGTCTGTTCAACACACAATTTAGGTTGTTTTTATACTAGTTTAAAAAGCACAAAAACAATCAGTTGATAAATAGCTAATAAAAATTTTAGAACATATTTTTTATTATTACTGAATAGTTTTTGGCTATGAAGCAGTTAGTATTGTAGGTAATTGTAAAAGGTTGTCTTAGTAATACAGAAACATGACATCCAGGATATGTATGCTCACTATACAGCATGTGCTTTCTTCAATCATTACTATTAAGAGTGATATTTGTTCAAGTGGCATCTGGGAAAGGTAGCACGATGACAACCTTTTAGCAAGGGTCATTACATAAATATCAACAGAGATGATAGGCAGAGCATTATTTTTCTGCCTGTAAAAAATATCACGGATACATTGGGTAAATAGGATTCAGATCACATGAACTCATCTTGATGAATGCAGTTGGATTTCGCTTCTGCTCTGTATGTCCTAGCTAGATGTCTTCAGCAAGGGATTTGGAAAGCCTGTAATGCCTATTCATAGATTCATAATTAGCTCAATTAATGTAAATGCCAAAATGCAATCAAAACTATTAAAAACAGAATACTGACAAAGTAGCTGATTACTTTTGATCACAAGAGATATGCCATCTGATTAGACTTTAATATCAAAGTACAGTGCAAACACAAAATAACCGCATCTGTAATCAACATTTCTGACCCTTATACTAAATCTTGCATTGAATTATTTTGTCCAGAAAATTGGGGCATATCTGCCAATTTGGAACTTGGATGCAAATGCTAATTTCAAAATCAAATTAAATTGATATATAATGGGGAGCTCAAGAAATTCCCACATCTCCTTAATATAATAAATATGAAAGTTAAAAAAGAGGTTAGAAATTAGAATATGTTTCTTCTCTGATTTTAAAAACATAAGCAAACTTTTCTACAGAACTCCAGATTGCTGAACATGTGTCTGCAATGCGGCCATGCAGCACAGAATGTCCAGAACAATCTGCCTCTATAATGATTTATGAAGACAGCAACAAGTTTTTAAATTAATTTAGTATATAGATATTATGTGTTTGGCACCCCCTTAAAAATTGCTACCACAGCAGTTAGTGTGTTTAGAAATAGCCAACGTTTCAGAATCGCAAATATTTCAGTACTAGGATAAATCTTTATATGACTATATTGTTTTCATGTATCTTTTTTCAGTCCTAAGAGTTATATTTTATTAAATGGATGAGGCAATATGCTGTTATTACCTTATAATGGTACACATTCTTAACTATCAAGCCACAGTGGCCAATTGGCCAATTTTTATTTTTTTTTGAAGGTTTAAATATTGCTTAATAGTCTTGTTTTAAAAGGTTATTTTGCTATAACATAAAACAGTTGCTTCTAGAAAATGCACAGCAGGTTAATTATCAGTAATGCTAACTCCCCAGAGTTATGGTAGCTGACGACTACATTTTCAAACTTTTTGAGTAATGATGTTGTAAGCATCTGCATCTGGCTATCTTTTTCATTTTTTAGTATTGTGCAGGATCTTTTTTAAGATGGGAATAAAAAAAAAAAAAAAAAAAAAAAAAAAAAAGACTGAAGCAATTTTTCACAAAGTGTATAGAAAAAGGAACGGCATCCATTTCATGTTACATGTATAGTCAAACTGCACAAGTAAGGTTAAAGAAAAGATGAACCACATTAAGAGGCAACTGCCAGTTTATCCTCACAGTGGGGGGAAATAAATTCCATCTTGACCCTGTCAGTTACAGTTGGATTAACTCCCTGAGATCATTCACTACTAATTATACTAATTTTAGTTAAGAATGCCATTTAAGTTCACTTACACTGTTGGTGATTACCACCTTCGTCATCCTATGATAAGTATTACATAACATACACTATTTCTACATTTTTAATTAGCCGTAGTGTTGGATTCTGACATTTAAAAAAAAATAGAATGCAACCAAGCAATTCAAAAATATATATTTATGGAAAATGATTACCCAGACAGGAGCAATAATAACATTTAAAATACAGATTTCTATAGGATCACAACTCATCAAATCAGTAAATTCTTCTCCTCCTGCTAAATAAAGTTGCACTGCAACAAAGAAAATGTCCCAGATCACTTCTTAGATGTATGTTAAATGAATGCTATGTTGGTGTGGGATCACCTTATTATGTTTATGCTTTTTAAACTAATCTTCTAATTTATTTTATTCATACATACATTTTAAAAATAAACATATAGTATACTGACTAGCTGTGCCACTGGTTTCATGGAGCATTGTAGGATTCGAAAAAACAAATCATAGCTGAAGAGAGATGGTGGCTCCAGTTCGTGCAGGGGACTAGACAAAAAAGTATAAGTCTACACTATATGCTTCAGCAGCTTACTAGACGTTTATCATTTCCTCTGCCATTCCTTAATTGAGAAAGATCAAAAGGTTAGAGCAGTAGCATTGGTGGGATCTAGATACAGGGGAGAGGGGGTTCAAGTGGTGCATATACCACTGGCAACAAACAGGTTAGGATAAATGTGTCAGAGAATGTGTGTTAATTAGTTTTGATATGGAATAGTTTACTAAGAACTGGCGGTATCTTCACTTGGCAAAGTAATAATTGGTAAAGAAGCTGACGAGAAATATACAAGGTAAATAAATAAAGAGGATTCTTACTAGCAAATGATTATGTGATTAGTATGTTCTCCTTGCCTACTGATGTTCATTTTTCATAAGTAAAAGTGGTGTATGCATCTAATTTGGCGATCCTTGTAAAGAAAACGCAGCTAATCAACAGTCAACATTAAGGTTTTCGGTCATCAGACATTCAGTTTGGTTCGATAAGAACTGAATATCATTGCATATCGAGCTAACAAACTTTACACAGTGGGCAAAACCATTTTTTTTTGAGCCTGTGCACAAAGGGCTCAAAGTTGTTTACCGATCCAACTCAGTGGTTCATTTCAGAATAAGGTAAGAAAGGAAAGTGGCTTGTTTTCCTGGTTCATACCATTGGCCATTTTGTCACCTTTTTGCATATACAGAACTAAGTTAGATTTTTGGATTTATTTCTGTGTACAATTTTATTATAATATTACATTTCAAGAATATGTTCTTTGAGGCAAAAACTCATACGAGGAAAACAAAATGTGCCATGTATAAAGGAGGGATACATGGTGTACATCTAGTTTGTTTGTTTAATCCCTGTATCATTTGAAGCATCAGCCATGAAATAGGCGGCAGAGTACAGCACAAGGAACACAAACACATGAATTTACCAAGATAGACCAATAATTCACTGAAGGTATTGATTCTTTATAAATGAAGACAGCAGATAAAGTAATTTAGTAATATAATAAAATGTGGTTACTTAAAAAAAGCGAAGGGAAAATTACCCTTGTAGCTGATTTTGGGTACAAATAAAACCTCATTATACCTGCATCCTCTATTATATATTATATTTAGCATACAATCCTTTTTTTCCCAATCATCACACCCCAATATAGTCCAGAATTTCAGATGATATACACACAGCAAATTTTGTATGTGTGTTAGTTTTTGTAATCCGTATAATTGTAAAGCCAAACAGTAATCAGGTTATTGGTACTTGGATTACATTACTTAACATTCTATTATGTATAAACACACAGAGGAATGTAGACTACTTGTCTGTACTATCTCTGGTTAAACTTCTTTCTAAATTATTGCCCCTACAGCAATGCAAACCAAAATAAAGCAAAAATCCTTATTGGCATGTTTGTTCTAATTACACACAGAGTGCCGAAACTACTGGATTAGCTTTACAGGAAGCAAATTAGTATTTTCAGAAGACGAGGTTCACAGTCACAGCTTTCATACTTTCTAAATCCATGTTCCTTTGAAACCAGGCGTTATAGGTTTTTATGTGCATGAACAAATACTCATTAGGTTTAATTCTATAAAGGAGAACATTCTTAGTTCAGTTATGCTGTGTTCAGTTTCAATACCAGTAATATACATTTGAATGAAAACTATACCTAAAACATGTAAAAAACACCAAGTATGCATTTGAAACACATTCCTATTGAATTGCAATGTGAGTGAACATGATCCAAAAGCATAAAAAAGCTCAGAGACAGAAATGCAAACGAGACCCCTGAATGCAATTTTTTTTTCAGAAGCGACAGACAATGGGTCTGATTTAAGGTCTCCAAGGCTGGAGAGAATACACTATAGTGAAGCTATGTGATCCAGCAAATATGGAATGGATCTAATTCAGGATTCACATCATTTACCAACAAATAGCAAACGACTTTGAAGCATTCCATTCCAGGTTTGCTAGATCACCCAGCTTCACTAATGAAAGTGTATCCTCTCCAGCCTTGGTGAGCTTTAATAAATCAGGCCCAATGTCCCTCCAGCAGTAAAACAAACGTACATGCTTGCTCACATGGGTTTGGGATCTTTAGTCATCTTGATTGGTCAGGACGGAATGAAATACCTTCCATTATTACCCAGCAGCCAGCTATCCTCTGATCATACTCTTCTGCGTCTCTGTGTACATTATGGAGAACATAGTAAACAAGCAGTTAAGTTTGTTTTATTGTAGAATGGACATTGTCTGTCACCCCTGCAATAAAAATAATCACCATTTTTTAAAGATTTGATTTAGTTGGGGTGTTTCTAAATTATGTCAGGCAATTTTAGCTACTTGCTGATAAGTAAAAAAAAAAGACTTCCTACTACAGTGTTATAAAAGGGAAATTCTAAATTATTAATAGGAAAGTTCTTAACTACAAAAAAATGTTGAGACTGTGCCTTGTCGCATAATTTGATTTAAAGCAACTATAGCAATTATCAAAGGTTTTCTTGATCGTGTGTTATAAACAAGAAAGGAATAGATGCTTCATATCCTGCCTGGGGCGGAAGGAGGAGTGAGGAAGTTACAATGATTTTGTATTTTATGCATACATTGCTGTCTCTGGGTAATGAGGCGAACCAAATTCATAGTCTGTAGGGAAAGCATAAGCTATTTTATTCACATGAAGTTTTTAACACATTTTTCTTCATTTTATCTTTCTTTGTATAAATATATATATATATATATTAATAGAATCTGCTTTCAATGTAGTTTTTTTGCATTTTTTTCTAGTAGTAGGATATAAAAAGGGGTTCACAGCAACTAACAGTAAGAATTACACTCAATCCATCAGAATAATTCATGCATGCATACCTTGCACAATATGCTTTTAAATAATAGACTTAAAATGAGCATAAACCCTAACTTTTCTTTACCTGTAAGCACTGTGGTATAATCAATTGCCCTTTCTATTAAAAAAAAAATACTTCTCACCTTGTGTTCTTTGATGGTGACTACAGTGGGTAATGTATGTTACAATGATCACTTGTACTCTTTATCCAAAGCCTGTAATATAGTATGGCTATATTATATAGTACCAATGCAATGGTACATCTAGGAGATACGGCCAAGAACTTTTTTCTCAATTTCACCTATTCCTTATGTAGAACAATGCATATTCTAATGCTTTATAAATGAAACCTAATAATATTATTATTAGCATAACACATCATCTTACTGTAGAAAGTATTAAAAGTTAGATATTGAAAGATGATTAATCACTCTTTAGAGTTTTTCTTTTGCATGTTTTTCTAAGTCTTATTTTACTACATGGTTCTTATCTGTAATCATTTTCCCTACAAGTGAAACTAAAAGACCAACAGCATCCTTAAAAATAAAGATAAAGTTACTGGATCTTATAAGCACACTACAACATGTCATCATCCAGTTTTATTATGGTTAATTATCTTCTTATGTATAATTAATTTTGTTGCAAAAAAATACCTAGAATGCAATCTGAAATATGTAACTTGTAAATCTACTCTTCGTCAAGTGGTAATTAATTTTCGTAATCCGTAATCAGTATGACTTTAATAAAAGGTACGGCTTATTACATCTGTGGTTAACCCCAATGGACATGGAGGCTTGAGCAAGTTACTGATACATTCAATGAAAAGCTAATTACCAAGCAGAAGTAATAAAGAATGAAGCCTATCTATTTCTTTTTCAATTAAGGTGATGGTATTTTATATTGTCTCATTTATATACTCGATGATTTCGCCTAACTAGTAATTAGTCTTCATTGCCCAAAAAAACACATTTTTTTTCTCGGTGCTCATTGGAGCAATCCTGCTCTGTAGATCTCTATCACAATGACAAATTGGACTCATCAGCTGTACTTTATATTATTATGTTCTTGTGCATGATAGTACAGATTGTCATAAGCTGTTTAGTGCATTGCATACATGTATTGTATTGTATATTACCAATCAAGTTCACAAATTAAAAATCACATTTCCTAACCCACTCACCCCGGAAACTGTTACATCCCCCGCCTGCAAAGGTCTGACTCCTTTTAATAGCTGAAGCCTCATGTGCCATTTGTAGCCCATCTAGGCTGTACCTGTGCTACAGGAGAAACATCTATTTCAGGGATGGCACAGTTTATAGCTGTGATGAGATTTTTTTTAAATATCTGATAATGTGACAAATTTTGCCATAGTGGTATCAATCAGCTGTAGGGGCATAACTTTTATTTGGTATGGTATATTCTAGTGACTGATATGGAAAATATGTGTTCTATATTAACCTCAATATACTTAGTAAATGTTTTAAAAGCTCATCAGAACATAAAGGGTGCCCCCCTTATACAAGGCTACAGGGCTTCTAGAAAAGGTTTCTTGTGTTATGCAGCAAGTGCCACCACAGCATAAAACAAATAAACAAGTAACCTATTTTTCATAAATATATACTAAAAAGTGTTATGCAGCAAGTGCCACCACAGCATAAAACAAATAAACAAGTAACCTATTTTTCATAAATATATACTCAAAAGTGCCAATAAATAAAAGTGATATACTTGAAAAACACTCCACATAAATTGACATAGTGTATAATAGAGGTAGTCCCCAAGTTAGGGACATCCGACATACACATGCATCTGAGGTATGAACGGGGCTTCCCTGCTCACTCGTGTGCAGGACGAAGGCTTGATGGGGCAAAAGGGGGGCGCTGCCAGCCCACCACACAACCTTGAAGTGGAGGTGACTGTTTTGTGGGCAGGTGGTGAACCTCCCCTCTCCGCCCCTATTCAATCTCAATAGGAAGCCTGCTTGTACTGTACATACATAGCAGGAAGTTGTCTCTCGTCAGTACAGTACACCAGATGTGCTGATGAGTGGTGTCCTCCTGTTGTGATAGTGTGTACTGTACAGTGCTGTGCAGAAGAGCTCATCTTCACCCTCTTCATCCTCTTCATCAACTCCATCAAGTTCTTCCAACATTGTTTAAGGCTGTACTGTATTTGAAAATGTTTGAGATTTTATTGTGCAAGCACAGAAAGGTAAAAATAAATATTATGTTGAGACAAACATCTGTCCTAATTGTTTTTTTTTTTTTTTGTTTTTAAAGTACCTGTTCCGACTTACATACAAATTCAACTTAAGAACAAACCTACAGTCCCTGTCTCGTATGTAACCCCGGGACTACTAGTAATCTGAATTATTTAAAATGCAGATTTGTCAAGTGTTAGAAATAAGTACAGCACTAAATTAACACTACTTCAAACATATAAAATTTGAAGTGTTCTATATTGGGCGCCAATATTACCTTAATAATCTTCTTAGGTGGTATGCTGGTGGAGCCTGTCTTTTTTGAACTTAGATATTAAGGGTCTTGTGTTCATATTACTTTTGTGGTGAACTACCATTATGCCAAATTCAAAAGGCAAGTCAAGGAATTCAAGAGGATTGTGCATGCATATGTGTCCAGTATGGAATTGTCAAAGAGGACTAATATCTCCAGGACTTGGTGTCTAAGTTTATTTAAGGCAAGGGCAAACTGATCATAATAAGAGAGGTGTCTAAAAATTTTAAATTATATTATGAGATTTACAGAAATTCAGAGTTATTTGTCCACAGTAACAGTAGACATATTTGTCGCAAGCCAAAGACAGTATTTTAGAAGAACTCCAGACCAGCTTTGAAGCATTGTGATTAAAATGTTATACTTTGCTGCTTCAGACACTAATGGTCAAGTTATAGTAATTTCTGCTAAAAATGGGCACTTGCTTTTCCAAAGCACGCCATTACTAGGGATGAGCAAGAATGCCTCTGACATTCTCATGAAAATTTCCGCGAACTTTGGATGGGTCCACGAAATTTTGGCAAACCAATTTTGCAGACCCATCGGAAGATCGAGGAAATCATTACAGGATGATTCCCATGGCTGCATTCAAGAATGCAAGCGTGGTACTCCTCCTGTCAGTGTGAGTAATGCTGCTGTTCTCATCAATAAATTCAGGATAATTCCCACGGCTGCATTTTTTCATGATGAACACAGCCACTGGACTTTTATGTTCTTGGATAGAGAATCTCTATCCAAGAACATATGTTTGGTAACTGAGAACGACCCGATCCAACGCGGGATCGGATTTTAAAATCTCGGTCACTCATCCCTAGCCTTTACATCATTTTACTTTTGTTTAATATATATTATTAAAAAGGTAAACTTTCTTTGTAGTTTTATGTGAAAAAGTTGATTATTTTTTAGCAAGTGGTGAGCTGAATTTAAAATGTATGCTGTATTAGAGTAATGCTAAATACGTAAGGACTCTCTCTGGATTAAACATTTTAACTACTATAAAACACATAAAAACACATTCATAATAGAGTAGTGTGTTTATATAGTAGAATAACATACATTATTCTGGTCTTTCCTGTTTTTGTACAACCAATGGTCTAAGTCATACAATTGTATAACTTGTCTCTGTACAAATGTCAACAACCTCCACTGATCTTTGCTCTGTCATTTTGTGTTTTGGCATATTCCATTACAACTACCACCTATATACTTATAGTTTAAATCAATATATATATATATAGGCACATATGTTATCAGTATACAGTATCTGAATGCAAGTTGCTCATTATTGTAATGTGATTTATGTTCACAGTTATTAGGAAAGCTTCCCAAAGATGATCATTTTATAATTGATCATACATTGATATACTGATATACATTTTAAAGGGAGTTTTAGGAGAGTTTTTTTTGTGTGTGTGTTCCAAAAGTGCATTTGTTCTTGACGAAAGGGAAATACAAAGAACCTTTGGCTTGTCAAGTGTATAAACTGGACTGATGACTACAACAGCTTGGCAGGAGATACAATGTATCTTACAAGTTTTTTGTCAGGTTTTTTTGAGTGAGACTGATCTGGTTTGACACTAGGATTAAGAGAACACAAGAGCATGACACTATTTATCCATTCTTTGGAGTACATTATTATTACTGTATACAGCACCCTCTCAACTTCTTCTTCCGGAGAATAAAAACTCTTTACCTATACCAATTCCCTCACTCTTGATATACATTAATATATTAGTATGTATAAATTAATATATATAGTGAACTAAAATGGAAAAAAAAACCCTTGCTGTATTATTTTGGACTGAATGAATAGTGCAGCATTCCAGAATGAATAAATATTTTTTTATGAGTATGGCTATTGGTTTAGGCAAAACTATAGGCAGATATAAGAACCCACATTTAACTTATTTATTTACTTATTCAAAATCATTTAATTTCATTTTTTTTTTTTATACAGTACTTGAATTGGTCTTTTTATCAGCGTCCTGCAAACCTGTGTACAGTATAGACTCATACTGCAAGGAGAAGGGGAAAAGGGGAGCATTTTTGAGTTGGGTAACAACTCTGTTGGAAATTGTGTATCATTGGTATATTGTGACATTCCTAAAGTAGCCAGCTGTAATTATTAAAGTTTTGAATTTTCGTTATTGTCATTGGTATAGTCAAAAATCTTGTTAAAGCAAATAATTATTGGTACAAAAAAATGTTCATATTTCTTCAGCTTGGCTAAAAACTCTGTTGGAAATTGTGAGTCATTGGTATATTGTGACTTTCTTAAAATAGCCAGCTGTAATTAATAAAGTTTTGAGTTTTCGTTAATGTCTTTGGTATGGTCAAAATTCTTGTTAAAGCAAATAATTATTGGTACAAAAAAACGTTGGCATTACACATTGATTCATGAATACCCATCATATTTATAAAACGTTTAAGCTAATCTTCTGCTGCATGTGGTTGGATGCAAGTGAAAATGTCAAAATTAAACACAGGCTTCTAAGTTCCAATATGAAAAATAATAATGATAATACCATTAGGTCAGAAAGTATATGACAGGGAAGGCTTTATTTGTTAAAAGAAAGCATTTCTTACAAGGAAACAGAGAAATTGTCTGTCAGTGAATATGTTTAATGCATTTTCCTGCAAAAGAATGTGATAAAGAGTTGACTGAATTTTATTCATGTATATTTTAGCTGACATTGTTTTACAAACACAGTGATCCACAGAGATCCAACCCTTTAATAATGTTTTCTACTCTCTCCTGTTTATTTATTCCAACATTTTATTGGAATGAAATTATTTGAATTTTTTAAAGAAGTTTTTATAAGCAGAAATACCAGTGTGTGAGACAAAGGAATGAAAATGATACTTGCTAAGTATGTGGAACTGATAAAAAAGTTTTCAGGAGCTCAGTGCTGATTTGTGTTGGTACAAAGAGTGATACAAAAGACCTCTCCCACACTAATAATTTTTTTAACCTTTACACTTTTTCTCACTGGAACTCTAAACCTAACCAAAAATTCCCTCTTCAACCTTATCATATGGAACATATACCAAAAAAGCAAACAGAGGGCACATGGATAGTCACCAGTACTGCTTGTAGACACCATCTAGCTGGTCATTTCTCCATTACTGATTTGCCATTCCTTGTCCTGATGTATGTATACAGAACAAAGGGCAACTAAAAAATTATTTAGGGCTGAGTTGCTACACATTGGCTTTGTATTGATGGCATTAGTTTAAGATGCTTGTTAGATCATTTAGAATCGTTTGACAGATGCAAATGTTCTGCAGTTGACCATATTATGACCTACATTTGGCCTTCTTCAAATGGCTTAGTATTCCTTTAGACTTGAATGAGCATACAAAGCAAGTTGGCCAGTGGCATGTGTCTTTAGCACAATTTTGTTGTTAGTTATTTTAAGATTTTGCACTTTTTGCACAATTTCTAATCACAGTACAAAGTCACAAAATTACAGTTATTTATTTGATTTAACTGATTACAAAAAAAAGGACTAAGCATTTTTCATTGAACAAGACTTCTGTCCTTTGCTGTTATAAAATATTTTTCACGGTTAAACAAGAACAGTAGTCCGCCATAGTAAACTCCCTGAAAGTAGAGTTCAGGATGACCTATTACCTCAACAGGCTGCTATTGATTTAACTCATTTAAAAGGTTTATATGGTAACTTTTACTTTTGTAAGTTAATTAAGAATTTACTGCAGTTACTCAAAATGTAGCAAATGAAGGTTTATAAGCTGCTTACTTTTAGCTTTTTCATTATGTTAATTGTACTTTGCTTAGCTAGAAAATGTTGGTAATAAATGTTCCAATAAGCTCTTATTGTCTAAAGAAATTGCAAACAAATGAAGCTTGTCAAACATGGGCAGAAGGGCACCAATGCAGCAGATAAACTGACTGAACCTCTGATTTGATGAAAGGACTAAAACTGAGCAACTACAGCCTTGTAACCATGGTTACCTGTAAATTTTGGCACTAGCCCATCACTGGTTGAAAAACTGGATAAAACAGACAAAAACAGATATGCAGTAAGGTATAAAAGAAGATATGAATGGAATTACTTGTACAGAATAATTTCTAAATCAGTGTAATTTTGAGTATTTAATAAAGGCTCAACTGGAAAGGCTGGATAGAAGAGAATAAAGACAAAGGGACAATTTGGTGGAGTAATCCACATACATATTCACACAACCTCTCAAATCTCCTGTTGTGATGGTTGTTGCAATCTGATTCCCCATTGCCTCATTGGCAACAAGGTCAGTAGGTGCGCTGACTCAGTATGTTGGGAAAATACTTGAAGTGAAGACTAGATGGATTGCAGCAGGCCTCTTAGATGTTTGTGGTTTGCCTGGCAGGACCCTGCACTGCTCCTGCTAGATTACTGGGTTGTGGAATTTGGTATGCTGATTGGGTACGTTATCCCCTCTCTTTCAATACCATCTGTGTATTGTCCCCATCTCTGCAATACAAGTTGCCGGTATGAAATCACCTACTAGTAGACTGACTAAAAAAAACCTAAGGCTCGGTACACACGTGCAATTGTTCTGGTCCGATAATCATCTCAGGGCCGTTATCGTATGATAATCTTACATGTGTACAGCGCTCGTTGTCCATCGTCCGAATGACCATCCTGGCGGATCTACGGACGAAGGTCGACAAACAATCCTAATGGAAGTGAAGGGGGAGAGAGCGCAGCAGGGTGCCGCTCAGTGGCTCTCCCCTTCCCCTCTCGTATGTACAGCACTCATTCATGCATCGTGCAGTCGTTTGTCATTGGAAAAAGGTTTGTGAAAGATCCTTTCTAAGACAATGATTGCACGTGTGTACATAGCCTAAGAGTCCCCCCCCCCCCCCCCCCCCCCCCCCCCCCCCCCCCCCCCCCCCACACACACACACAAAAATTATTGATATTACTCTTCTTTTTAAGAAGTAGTATTTCCTCCTGCTTTGCTATCCCCTTCCTTCCTGTAGTTATTAGATTTGATCTCCCTAACAAGGAAATGGATGCTAACAATAGATAGTCCGTCATTTTTGGGGGTTTAATGCTGATTATGGCTGCATGAGGGGTTATTGTCTACTGCCCTGGTTTCCTGTTGACCTTGTTTAACCCTTCAAAGTACACTTATTCCCAACTGAAAACATTATTGTTGCTATGAGCAAGTAGAAAAGAAACATAATTACTCATTAACCTGCCTCTGATATAGATCTTCTCTACTCTTTGTTACTTTGGCTCATCACTTTCATCCACTCCAGACAGCTGGAGATCCAAGATGGCACCTGTTCACATTGTGAAAAATCTGTGTCAGCGTCCTGAGAGACCTTCTTCACCATCTTTTAGCAACTCCCTATTCTCATGGGGGATACACTTTTATATATCCTGGTTGAGTCCTCCAGAACAAATTGGACATACCTGAGATCCTGAAAAATAACCCAGTTGAGTTTGACACAAGGTGACATTGAACAGTTGGTTTCTTCAGTTGAAACAGCTTTGTAGAAGTACTGCCTTTAACAAGCTGTTCCCACATTGAACTCTGAACTTCAAACAGTCTCCCAGTGTCAGTCATCCCTGGAAGGTAGGGTGTATAACCTGGAGCAGACTAAATTTGTTAGCTTGACCTAATCAGATAGATTCAGTTTCCAATGGAAAGCCTTCTTCTTTTCAGTAAAAAGTAAGTCTGTAAGTTTTTCAGATCGGGTAAGTAAGTCTGATTTGTTAATTCTCTTATTGCAACATGTGTCCTTCCATGTTATTAATGATGCAAGTTTTAAGGATGACTGAGATCCCCTCCTAGTCTTTGCAAAATACTGAAAATGGTTCTAAAACCCACCTATGTATACAGATTACCAAGAAATGAAATATCATTATTAAAAAAATATTTTTTTCTTGACACACTTGAGTGGTAAGAAATAGGGTTTTACTTAGGCCATGTACACATGTCAAATGATTCTTGTTCAATTATTGCCTCAGTATTTTGTTGTTAGAAAGGATCATGAAAGGTCCTTTCCAACAACAAAAGTCTAACATGTGTACGTAGTCTTAGTAATCAAAAGTGCTGTTGGGTTAATTGGGTTTGAGATATTGGCCCTGATTTATTAAAGTTCTCCAAGGCTGGAGATAATACACTTTAATCAGTAAAGCTGGGTGATACAGAAAACCTGGAATGGATTTCCTAAATATCGTTAGCTGTTTTTTACCAAATGTTTTTAATTCTGGACCAGATCTATTCCAGGTTTTCGCTGGATGACTGAGCTTCACTGGTGAATGTGTATTCTCTCCAGCCTTGGAGAACTTTAATAAATCAGGGCCATTAAGTCCAGGCACACTTCTCACTAATTCATCATAGTACCATAATCATTTTTTCATAAATAACACATGTATACAATAAGTATTTTCCAACACTTTTGATAAAAATTGTATGATATCACCTCATTAATGTCTTGTATCTATAGAAAGGTACAGGTTAATGGGTAAAGGGAGGTCCAAAAGTTTTATTTTGTTCCTTCTTTTCTATTTGTAGGGCATGTTTATGTATTTTTTGTGTTTTGTGTGTGGTGAAAGTGAAAGAGTATGAAACATTGGTTCAGAGTGGGCAAAAATTTTATGAAAAAGACAAACTTATCCAAGATTTGATTGTGTCAAAAGGTGTGCTGGTACTGGTAACTGTCCACTGATCAGACTCAGGAAAAGCTTAGGCTGTAGGGAAGTTGGTGGTGTCTAATATAGCTATTTGTCTTCATCGCACTTGCCATATAAACTAAAAAGGCAGGACAAACTCAGAGACTAAGCGTTTCCAATTTCAAAAAAATCCAAAAAAATACCTCTTAAAAAGATTGCTTTCTATCATGGACAGCAATATGACAATCCACTGTTGTCTTTGTTGCTGTCGAATCAATGAAGTTTTGCTATGCAGTACTTGATTCAAGAGGAAAAACTACAAAGCATGGAAATTGCTGCCATGCATCTTTATCTATATTAGGCAACATATTCAGTTACAAATGGAAAAGCATTTGTAAAACACCCACCCCAACTAAAATTGATCTCTTGACCATGCAAATCCAGAATGCCCTCCTTTCAAGATTTGATGCTTCAAGTATATCAAGAGTCTAACAGGAGTAACAGTGTTAAACCATGCTAATTATAATAGTTCCAAAAAGGGGAAATACCAAGGCAACTGTTAAACAGTCTTTAACTCTTAGAAAACTCATTATTAGAGATTATGAGAGCAATACATTTGTTCCAGGAATCTGACGCCGATAGTTTTCAACATTAGGCTGTGGGAAATGAAAAGTTAAAAATCTGAAGCTTTACCAACAGTAAATAAAAAGTTTCTTAATAGGCAAAACAATAAAGTTTTAAAATCACATCCCACACGTTTTATGTACTGTGGTCCTACTTCTACACTGCACAATTTCTACTTGGTACTAACTCAATGGGGCTGTTTCTCTGCACTGTTAAAAATAGGTAAAATACATAACCTGATATAGTGATAACACTTTTACATTTAAGGAACTATTTAAATTTTTAACTATTATGTTGGTGGAATAAATATGCTTGGTATGTGAGTTCTTTTCCTCTTTACTCTCAGTGGATTACCAGCTGAATTATCAGTAATTAACTGATAGTGTTGTTTATAGCAGAGGTTTCCTGAGCCAAGCTAATTGAGTGAATTGAGGGAAATATATAATCAAATGAGACGTAACTGCTTTGTAAGCCTTTTTCAAAAACCCTTTGGGTTACAGGAAGTACATTCAAAATTACTAAAGCATCAAGTAACATTTTAATATTGTTCAATTAATCACTTCATTCACCTGTAACAAAAAGTTAATGCATATGAACAGCAGCTTTGCATTGTATAGCATCCAGGGGAATGTCATGGTTAATAAAATATTTTAAAGTATAACATGCTAAGAAATATAACTGAAGTATCAACTCTTCACATCAAACTTCTTGGACTGCTTTCAAATAGAGCTTCATAAGAAGAACACTTTCTCTGTCAGATCATGGAGACCCTCAGGCACGAGCATGATAATATTAATAAGGTAACATGCAGAATTGTATCAGCTGAATACATGAAGAAATGCTGCATCTCCTGTGGGGACCCTACAGTTTGACAACCAATTGATCATAAGCATGGCAGGTGGGTAGAAGTAATCTGAGCAGCTGCATGATCTTCCTGGCTGAACCTTGCTTTTTGCTTTGCTTACATTATAGTGTGAAACATGCCTTGCAAATGCAGAGCAATAATAATAAGCTTGTTGATCCGCTAATCCAGCTACGTGAACAAGCCCATTATTATAGCTGAAAGTACATTTGCTGCAGATTATGCATTTTCATTCATCTTTTAATCCTGTTGTAAATAACAGTGTCTTCTTAGTAAAGAGCACTAGAAAAATGCACATGGCCGCTCACCACAGAAAATGTCAGTTTAGTATAGAGGTGATTTTTAACATATTCTTTGGATTAGTGAATCATTTAAAATCCTTTAAAATCAGGGTAATTCTGAAGGCTGCTGTGTTTTAGCATAGGCAGATAAATGCAAGCTTGTTCCATAAATAGATAACCTTACAAGGATCTTGTGCCACCCCTACCCCTAGTCGCACCTCCACAGGATTTAGTATATGTTTTGAATTGGTTGTATTACTATCCTTACTTCCACAAAGGGACTGAGCCCCAGGCAGAACCAACCACAAATGGCCAAATTCTAAAACCCACAGGCAGGTAGGCAGAACAATTTTACCCTCTAGTCAACTTTTCCGGAATGGTCTTCCCAACACTTTCATCTCTCCAACCTGTTGTTTCCCCTCGCATCCAGCAACTAACATCAAATCAGATTTAAAAAATTATTTATCGCCCCTTCACATTCTCCCAACACTTCTGTAGGTCCTCCATCATTTGGTTGATCCCGGGAGATCTGAATTAGTAAATTTTGTGTTGCTTGTATCTAGCCAGTGAGCTCAGCGAGGTTTGGTATTTGTTATAAAATCCATTTTAGTGTTTGTTCGGTCTTGGAGGCTCAGCATCATATCTGGGCATAACCTCAGGCAGTCTGCATACAATTTAATTTTGTCTGGTAATTCTCCAAACTGTCAGCCATCCTCCAGCTTTAAAATTATACTCCAGGAAAAAATTACAGACACAGTTAAATACAGATCTGTACACATTAATGCATCAAATGTGTTTCCTAAATATATTCAGTGTAAGTACAGTACCAGAAATTGACTTAAAAGTGACCTCTTGCAGTCACCATTATAGCAGAGTGAGAAGCAGAGAAGCAGCACAGGAACAGGCTGATAGGAGTAGAAAGTAAAATCACAGGGTGCTACTGCTCTTTAACTGTTTAGCCATAGGTTAAACCAGAACTGTAGCGAAAACAAAAAAATTACACTTACCTTATATCCCGCAGGTCCCTCGATAGCGCTTGTCCTGCCTGCGATCCGGTCCCGTGTCCTGGAATTCCTCTTCGTCCTCATCATCATTTGATGGTGTCACCATCTTCATTCTTCCCACTACGTAGGTGCGAGATCGGGTGACATAGCTCACTGTAAAGGGGGAAAAAAAGAGAGCCAATCTCACTACACTTGCGGGAGATCAGCATCTCTTTCCCTTAATGGAAAAAATGCCCCATCTACGCATGTCTGAGATTAGGGCATGTGAAGGAGGAGCACCCAGAGCCTCCCGGGTAGGTATCCCAGGAGTAGGTATCCCAGGAGGCTCTCCCATTTGAGGGGATCAAGACTGAAAGGGAAAGTGCTGCACTTTTTCTGCACAACCTTTCCTGCTTTCATCATCTCTGTAACACAGGGGTAGGTGTTCTGTGGTACACAAATGAGCTGAACTGGCATGATAGCTCATAAAGCGGCACAGAAAGTGAAGTTACGAGCTTACTGGATTTCTAGCATTTTAGCAGAATCAGCACCATTTTAGTAACAACAGTTCAGGGTGATTTAGGCAGCTAAAAATTAGTGACTCAAACTGTTAACCGATTCAGAAGGGTGCAGTTAAGAAATGTGCATAAGGAGAAGAAAATGTAATTAAATATAACTTAGAAATTAATGATTGTTGAGCAAATACGCCATTGGTAAAGTCCTTTTTATGAAGGTGAATTGATTTAGTTAAATAATGATTTAGCAGTTGAGTTATCTATTTTTTTGAAATGTAACTGTTAGTTATGTTATTATTATTATTATTACACAGTATTTATATAGCGCCATCATATTACGCAGCGCTGTACAAAGTCCATAGTCATGTCACTAACTAACTGTCCCTCAAAGGAGCTCACAATCTAATGTGCCTACTATAGTCATATGTCATTAATGTAGTCTATGGTCAATTTTAGGGGAAGCCAATCAACCTAACTGCATGTTTTTGTGATGTAGGAGGAAAAAGGAGTACCCGGAGGAAACCCACGCAGACACAGGGAGAACCTGCAAACTCCATGCAGATAGTGTCCTGGCTGGGATTCGAGCCTAAGACCTAGGTCTGCAAAGGCTGGAGTGCTAACCCTTGAGAGTTATGTTAGTTATATCTAATCCTATGAGCTCTATTGGGAAATATTCAGGGGGGGGGGGGCTGTTTAAATGTAATGTAAATGTACTATTACTTTAAAAGCGTAACAGTGATGCTATCTTTAGAGAGTGATAATACTGCTTGTATCATCTTACTATCTGACATCTCATTCATTACAAATTAGTAGAAATCCTGATAGAATTTCGATTTAGATATACCTGTATACTATTTATTAAAGAATAGATTTGGTGGAGCTTATGTGGAATACAGAAGGCTCCGACTAAGAGGCAACAGAAAATAAAAATACCTCCCTGTAATGGTTCCACTTTTGCTGTAAAAAAAATATTTTGATTACGGTACTTCCGCAGATGGCTAATTGAGATCCCCATGGATACTCCTATTCTCCAAACCTCAGAGCACCCTCCAATAATTCCCAGCACTGGTTCTGAGAAGATTGTTATTAGAATCTTTATTACAGTTATTAACATGGAATGTGTTATTGAAACTGAAAATACACTGCAGGGTTTTTTTTTATTGTACAATATTACATTTTGCTACCCAAGGGTGCAGAGAATTACATAGTTAGCAAATCATGAATATCTTATTGCAATGGGTGGAAGAAAATTATTTGAATGATATACTATAATAAGCTCTTGGAAATGCAAATAAGTATGTCAGTACATTCATTCTAAATTCTCTAAGATGGGTCAAAAGATATGACCTTCTTTTTTTTTTCTTAAAGCTAGTATGGTGGAAAGCCTACCATTCATATCATCCTACTGTTTATGCATATACAAGTAAATGGACTCCTGGATGCAGTTGTATCCTGGTAAACCTTAAAAGCATGCACAAGTGGTTTGAAATGAGTCAACCTAAGTGGCAAACTTCATACCTGGTTTTGGGAAGTAACAGATTAATTGGTACAAATCTTCCACCAAACCATTATTAGCCTCTTTCTTAGAATTATAATATTTCCTCTCTCCGAGATGATATTTGCCTATTGTATCAAATTTGTTATATCTAAGCAAGCTGCCCTTTTCTATATTGATACAAGGCCCCACATATTGATTGTGCATGCCCTGGCATGAAATGGGTTCATTAATAGCAGCAATGTGCTCCATACTTTGGTACCCAGAATGAAGTGTGTGATATTATAGGAATTATGCACACGTTACCCGCTCTTACCTCAATGGAGAGGCAAATACTTGGGTTTGGCCGCTTACCTGTTCAACGTATACCATCCTAAAACAGTTAAAAGTAAAAAGAAATCCAAAACTAAAATTTGTTGTAATATATATATATATATATATATATTTTTTTTTTTTTAAAAAACACTATTCCTTAGGCTATGTACACACGTGCAATAATTATCGTTGGAAACGAATGATTAACGACCGTTCGTCTGATAAACATTAACAAAAAAAGTGCACAATGACTGGCCAATGACGCCAGTGAACGAGGAATGTCACTGGAAATGAACGACCATCCCGGCGGATCTGATTGTGCGACGATTATTCGCTATCTATTGTGTGTACGAGTGATAGTAGATTGTTCTGTGATACACTTTCTCCAGTAAACGTCACTTCCTGCATAGTTCAAACGATCGTATCTAGTGTGTACATTATTGGTGGATTATATTTGAATGATTGTATCGTTACAGCATGTACTGAATTGTGCACAATACGATCGTTCAAAATAATCGTGCATAATCGTTGTTAATCGTTGGTTTTCTAATGATAAATATTGCACATGTGTACGTAGCCTTACAGTTTTCCCTTTTTTTTGGAAAATTTCACATTTATTTTCCCATGCACTATTTATTTTGTTTATAGAGATCATTGAAATATTGCATATTGATAACTGATATGTTAAAAAGGTTTGATCTGTACACTATGAACAGGATCCTGGATTAGATCAGACAAACATCTGGCACAATAAATACTGTTATTTGATCATTTTTTATTTTGTGCATTGTGTACATATGATGTCAGTGTTTTCATTTTGGTTTAATAAAAATGATTTAAAGTTGTTTAGCTCAACTAGATCGGAGCGATTATTTATATGCAAAAAGTAAAGTAGAGGTAATGATTAATAGCTTAGAAGACTGTTTTATGAAGATGGCTGCCAACTCTTTAATACCTTGTCAGAACTAGCTCACTAATGAAGACATGTGGGGCACTTAGCTAACATAATTCCACCATTACAGGTATTCATTTATACACATCACACATAGTTACATTACTAATAAATGCAACACAATTACACATAAATGGAAGGGTTACTTCACTGAAATGTATCCTAGTAAGCTGTCATTTACAGTAATAGCAATCAAATACCAAATGAATTCAACATAGTGTAATTTGATGAATACCTGTATTGCAGAAATGGAAATGGACCATCTCTGATGATAATATTTCACTAGAGCTCATTTATTGGCATTAGCATTCAACACCACTGTGCATACAGTATTTTAATCAAGACACACCCATACTGAACACTTTTCATTTTTTTAAATAGTTTGCATTATATTGCATAAAATGTGATGTAATGAGTACTGATAAAGGCTAGTTGCAACACATTCTGAAAATACCATCAGATTCTATAATTCTATCTTGTATTCAAATATTTTGTTCAGTCTCTTTAAAATATAACAGCAGAATGTTTAAAACCAGCCTATATGGTGCTGTTTACAAAGACATTTTTCACTGGAAGCGATGAACATTGAAAATCTGTCCATTTCAATGATATTTTTCAATCTAACATGAGCTGCATTTCTCTGTGATTCTCCAAGCTTTTGCACGATAAAAGCTTAATTATGCTTAATATTATTAAAGTAAATAATGTACAATAGATATTTACAGGCAAGCGTACAATCATAACCAACTCAAAAAATTTTAATCTGAAAAAAAATGAAATAAACGGTCACCGTTGCAGTGATGACTGCAATTTGTTTTTGTATTTTTTTAAGAAAATGTAGTACCTCTAGTGATATTCATTTCGGTTTATATTCAAGTATGTATGTAAATGTAATGTAAGGAAAATGTAACCAAAACTGATATGCATTTAGTTTCTATGCTAGGCATTAGATACTGCTAGATTCTTCAACTGATTTATAAACACATACTTACCTATCTTAAATTTAGCCAATAAAAATTCCTAAAAAACAAGCTTTTTTAAACTAATAATTGAAAATGAGCATGAGCAAATGTTTAAATTAATCATATAAACTTAATGTACTAGACAAGAATATCAGTAATTGGAGAACACATTTTTCTTTGAGATGTACCCAAGCATCAGACCAGAATGCAGCTGAGCTATTAACTGTAACACTTGCTTGAAAATGCACAGCAACACTTTTTTCAGATCCATTATTTCTCTGCTGAGAGCTACTTAGTGGTAAAGTAAAGCTTTCTTCTGTTTTTTTTCTCTAAGATGTTCAGTGCACCTAATCAATTTCTGCCCTTTATGCTTCAACAAAGTAGATGATCCTGGCAGGAAACAGTGAAGTTAACATATTTATTTTGAAAAGATACTCTTTTTTTTTCTGTATGAGCAAGCCTGCCATAGTATGTTCCCTTTCAAGGTTAGATGCATAAATTAGTAGGATCAGTTAGATCTGCAACCGAGAGATCGGTGACCATCAAACATTGCTACAGACTGCCTTTCTTAACATCTCGCCATCAGTCTGATAGAGCTTCTAAATAATTAGAGAACACAGATTGACAAGATTTGAGGCAACTAAATTATTCAGAAGTTCTCATGTATAAGTCTCTCCTAATGGGTACTGTAATGGACTTCTGGCTTAGAAATGTGACTGCCACTATTGTCTGCACAGGACTAGGACATGATGGTTTCCAATAAGCCACTGCGTAATTGTGAGACCCTCTGAGCCTATCTTTAATGCTTGGTTAATTGTTGACAGATTTTGTAACAGTCTGCTAGGGAACACTTAAAAGGTTGATCTGATCTTGGTGTCTATAATTCCCAAGCAGTGAAGGGCAAAGCTAAAAGCCAGATTTGCCTTGTCCTTGTCTTGTTTGATTTTGAAAAGCCTGATGAAAGGTTTAAAAAAGCTTATCACATCATAGCTTTCTTAACCTTTAAGTATACGCGTCATTTCTAGTGACATAACGTCACGGGTGGGGTCTGCAGGTATCCCCATACAATTATTGTGTAAAAAGAAGTTTCTATAACATATTTAAGAATTTAAGGTTTATATTATATCAATAAAACTTTATTTTAATAGAAATAACCTGTATTTTATTTTTAATTAGTTAACATCAGCCTTTGAAACTTATAACTAAAAAAAGTCCGCCATTTTTAAGGCACTTACTTCTAACATAGAATGTAAACATAACAATTAATTACAAAACAAAACAGTCTTATTTTCCTTGAAAAAGAAGTATAATTGTTTAATAAACACTTAAAATATATGAAAAAGGAACAATAATTAAAATTTTGACAGCGCCAATAACTATGAATATAAAAACACTTACAATCTAAGGATCTTTGGGTTCACATGGTGAACAATAAATTACTGACATGGAATGTGGTTTACAAATTGTTTTTTTACAGGTTTTACAAACAATAGTGCTTTTTTTATCTTTTGATCTTGGACAGATATAGCATCTCCGCTTCATTTTTGGAGCACTTGGTCCAGCTTCGTCTAAAACAGTTGCAGGTAGGGGGTCTCTTCCAACCACCTTGCACATTATTGATTGTATTTCCTTCGTCAATCTTGGTGTGCTATCCAGTCTTTTGCAAATGTATGGTTGGATGAGTTCTTTCGCCGTCGCCTTTATATATTATGTCGTTCCTCAACTATATTATGTCGCCGAATACGTGATGAATGGGGAGCACATTTTGCCCATTTAAATCTGTTTTTACCATAAAAGCTGTTCTCTGGTATTCCTTGTTCATCAGAGCTGGATTCTGTGTCACCGCTTAGGTCTATTTCGGATGAAGACAGATGTTCACTGTGAATTGACTGTTGGTCGCTGATATCGCCTTCTTCCTCAGCAATACCCGCTTCAATATCACATTCTTCATCTTCAGAACTACTAGATTCGGCCAATATTCTTGCCATAACTTCATCACTCAATGGACGATTCATTTTTATAAGAATATCTGCAAATAAACTGAATTATATCAATCATAATATTTATAACAATAGTCACGTATATTCACGCGTGGGGTCTCCAGGTACCCCAAAACGTAGGAAAAGGTACTTACCTATGAGCATGTGTGACAAGCGTCCTTCTCTCAACAGCTCTCGTGGCACACTGAGATTAGCTGGAAGCGCGGCGGGCTACAATGCATAAAATCGAAAATACGACAATAAAATGGCACTTGGGATCCTTGTAGACCCCACCCGTGTAGTTAAAGGTTAAGTGTGATTGTTGACAGTCACAAAATATAATTTGGAAGTGCAGAGTACAAAGTACATAAAACTATATAAATCTATATTTTACAGTACAACGTATACTAAAGCCAGGTGTAATAATGTGGGTGGGTGTTACAGTTTTTTTGTTATTTTTATTTGAAGGTAATTTTTTTTTATTATGAATTGCAAAATCTGGAATCAAATAACGAGTTTATAAAAGTACATTGTTTTTCTCTGATATAAAAAAGTATATAAATCCTGAAGTCATCCCAAAGGCTTGGATTTATTAATAAGTTAGCCAGCCAGTAAAGGTTATCACTTGAACTCCTAACTTTCTGTATTAATCGATGGCTAACACGGTACAAGACTCTACGACAGCTCTAAGGTGCACTAATTGTACCTAATAAACTACAGTATTTTCTTTGTGCTTCAAAAATATTGAATTAAATAATCCAGGCTTTTACAGCACTTATGTTGAATAGAGATTGAACGTGTACTGTCAATAATTAAATGTCACGGAAATGCAATTAACTCTTGCAAGAAAAGAAACCATTGGATTAGAAACACTCTAATTAAAGTGACTGTAGATTCAGTGACTTGGAATTAGGCAAAGAAGGATTATGATTAAGGGGATGCACTAAATATACAGGCTAAAATCGAAATACAGGTGAAAAGTTAAGCAAAAAACCTAAATACACAATATATTCATTATGCAGTTCAGAAGAAAAAAAATTACGACAGCAAAATAACAAAATGCATTTAAGGAAAATAAATCATGTAATAAGAAAAATAATAAAACACATGGTACAATCAGTATGTTAATTAACATATCTTTTTCATGCACCTTATTTTAGGGTTCTCTCAGTTACCGGTCCTTTTATTTTTGCTAATAGTTTAGTATGATCATTCTCACTTTATCTGGATGAAACAGGACTTCTGTCACTGTCATACACACAAAGCTTAGTTTAAACTGGACAGGGTTAATAAACCGGCAAGTGAATGAGAGTTAGAGTTGAATATTAAAACTATAATTTACATGGACTGGGTTCGGGGATTCAGAACTAGTTTTCAAGTTTTCTGCTTGTCATCTCTAAGGAATAGCAACCCTGTGAAATAAAGAATCAGTCACCCAAAGACGTTATTACAAAGTGATACAAATGTACATGATTTTCTGTTATTGTTGTCATATACAACCTGCGCTCTGCTTTTTTTTTCACCCAAAGTTTCTTTGTATATATGTTAGTTCACTATTGCAATTTGGGACTTGGTGAATTTGAGTCATTACATCAAGCATTAATAGTGTGTTACCTTGTAAATAATCTATCCTTCTATTCTTTTAATCTTCTATTATATCTATTCTTTTATTTTTCCTATTAGTTCTTAAACAATGTACACATCAGATGATTGTTGTCTGAGACGAGCAGTAGTGCTCTTCCCAAGGAAAAGCTAGAAAGTGTACAGCGGTCCCCTGACAATATTCATCAAATAATTGATAAAAGATTGAGTGGGGACAACTTCTGTACTTTTTTTGGAGGGGAGCACAGTGGAGTGCCTTTCACTTACCCTCCCCCCCTATCTTTATTGCTGTATGGAGGATTAGACCACTCAAATGTCATAATATTACCCTTCCTTTCCAGAACTGGAACTTTTCTATTCCAACTCCTACAGTATTGTATTAACTCAAACTTTTGGGTTGCCTTTTATTTCTATTGTTATGTGGGAAATCAGTTTAGATTTTGACATTTTCACCAGTCTGCTGTTGGTTCCTCAAAAGATTGTATATACAATGCACTCAAGGAAGAAGAAGCTATATACACGAAAGGGGAAACAGGAAGAACAACTTGCAGCAATGCAATGGAACTCGGTGGCCTTCTAGAATCACCTTTGTCCTGGGAAGGTACAGTAAGGCTAAAAAGCTCATTTATAAATACGTGCAGCCTTGTTATGGTATTGCCGCTACTATGAGATATTGAAGAAAAGCACAAAAGCACAACACTGACCTCTATATACATACCTAGCAATTTGCTTGTTCCAGAACTTAAAGAGAAACTAAACTCTTGAAATAAAAAAGTGCAACCAGGCAGAAGGAACAGGAAGGGGCAGGAAGACAACCTAGTCATAAGACTTCTCTCTTTTAACATTATGAAGAGAACGCTTCTTAGGGCTCTATAATTCAGACTTTTTTTTCACGTAAAAGTAAAAGGATTTGCTTTTCAAATTAAATTTAAAATTTTAAAGTCCTTTAGACCAGCATGGAAATTTGCATAGTGAACATTTCTAATCATTATTTCTAATTCCTTTATTTTTTTCTGTTCTTTTAATTCTGTTCTCTTTTCATTCAGTAATTCTTTGTTGATCTCCTGTTTCAAAATTATACAGAACAGAATTTGTAGAACGCAGATATTATAACAAGAGTGTACAATGTGCAATTAGTGTAGGAATGTGTGTATTTTATTAACAATAGTATATAGCAACAAAACGATCACATGGGTTATATTGTCCTTTTTATTTTACAGAAAGACCACTTTTTTATAGAATGCTATATAATACTAAAAACAAAGTGTTGGGTGTCCTTGGTAAACCCTAACTATCGAAAGCCTCCGATACTGCTGTTTTTTTGTTTTTTTTTAAGGGTCTTACCGTAATCCTATATATCATCCTGTCCTGTTTTGCATAGGTCCTTGTGAAAGCCATACATAATTGCAAAATGAATGTAAGTTTTCAGTAGGATTGCTATGTTTTGTCTATAGCATGCAAAAAAAGCTTTTAATACCATGGCTACCAGAAATAATTTCAATATTTTAGGATATTACTGCATCATTGGAGCACAGATAGCTTGAAATTTGTTTTGCAACTTTGTTATACATATATATAATTAATTTGAACTCTAAGCAGATATAAAACACATACATTCATAGGGCACTATATTCATTAATGCAACAATAAGCGCTATATTTATAGAACAGAAAATCAGACATTCCTTCAAACAATTCCTGTTGATAATCAATTACTGCTATTGAAACACATGGACCTGGAAGATTCTGACCAAGGAACGTTTCAGGGAAAGTCTGATTTCCTGTTTTGTAAATAGAGCCCTAAAGATTTCTTTCTTAATGCAAGCATTGCAAATACCTATACCAGTAGTTGGTCAGCCTCTTGCAATCCCTGTGTAGCAGAGCTTAGAATGGTAGGAATCATGCCAATAGGAATAAAAATCTGAGGTGAGCTAATCACAGGCTGGAGCAGCCCCAAAAGACCTGTAATTGTGCTTGATAATTCTGATCACCAAGGACAACTAGTGACTGCAGGTAAATATCTAGAGGAAAGCTGACAATTTCAGTAGAGGTTAGTCTTTTTATCCTAATAAATTGTTTTATTGTTTTTTAGGCTAGATATTAGGGATGAGCGAGCAAGCTTTTAAAACTCGATCTTGTGGCAAATTCGGCTGTTTTCACTTATCAAAATTGTAAGCGAGAATGGCTGGTGTAAATTCGCTGATTGAGCTCGAATTTAAAAAAAAAAAAATCTCAAAAAAATACTTAAAAAAAAAAAAAAGTTTGCGTACTGCGCTGATCAATGAATAAAGCACCGACTGCATTTATTGATCAGCTCAGTGTGCGATCCCCGGCACTAGAGGTTAAATGGGTAACAAGTCTCCCCATTCAAAACCTCTGGTGCTCTCTGATTTGCTGTTATAATTTCCTCGTTTTTCTAATGGTTTCGCAGATCGGTTTGCCGAAATTTTGCGACACCATCAGAAGTTTGAGGAAATTTTCACAAGAGAGGCATTCTCGCTCATCCCTACTAGAGATCAGCTTTTAGCTACCTTTTGTCAGTGCAAGGTAAATAATCAAAAAACATGTGATTGGTTTAAAGTAGACCTAAACTAAAATTGTGCTTTACATTAAGGGTAGACAATCCTTTTATGTACGGTAAAAAATGCCTTCTGTTTCTTTTGGGAGGGGGGGGGGGTTGTTAAAAGTCTCCCCTTCTAAAGATAGAATGGGAGTGCAGACACTCCTAGGATACCCATGCCCCAGCAAGCTTCTAGCTACATCTTCTGCACATGCCCAATCGCGGACATGCGTAGATGGAGCTTTTTCTTCAATGGGAAAAAAAATTCCAATCTCCCTCATGAGCAGTGAAATTGGCACTCTTTTTTCCCAATTTACAGCATGCTATGTTACTTGATTTCGCACTGACAAAGGCAGAAACAGGTAGAAGATAGCGGCACCCGGCACTTTCACAGAAGGATAACAGGATTGAAAGATCTGCGGAAGTAAAGGTGAGTGAGTAAGTTCTGTACTGTCATTTTTTTTTTACCCCCAGTTAAGCTTAATGTATTCTAAATATTTGGCCTGACCACTAATCAACTGCGTTCTTCATATCTGTCAAATAATAAGTGAGACAATTGGGCATAAATACAGCTGCCTAACTGACCAATAAATTGTCACAGAAATATTCACACCTGGTACAAGTGTCTGATAAAATAAATAGGGGGTCTTGCTGAATTTGGTTGGCAAAATAATTAAACAGGAGTTATATGAATACAGTTAGAGCAGATAAATAGATTTTAATTAGTGAAATATATAACTTTATCATTATATAACATATGATTGATCTATCAATGAACAGATTTTGTGCAACCTGTTGTATAATTTTCCCAAAACTAATGAGTTCTGTTGTGATTTATAACAGATGAGCAATTCTCTGGCAGATAAAATCACTGCCTTATACTGGTACAGCCCGAAAGATGTTCCTAACAGTCAAGTCAAATTTTCTCACTTGATACTTTGAAAGAGTATGTATTCTTTTTTATGAAGTGTTAAATGTTGGGAACAATATGCTATTATTCCAGAATAAACTTATTTTTTAAAATATAGCTGCATTTGTAAACATTTATATTTATAAAGCCCTAGAAAAAATGTAAGTTGAAGTTGAGTAAAAGTGTAGCTGTTGAAAAAAGGTCAAGCTGTGCACAGATATTCAACTATTGTCACTGGAAATGATCATTTGTGACTGTTTCCAGCTACAGTAGGAATGAATGAACACTGTGAAGCTTTTTGTTCAAAGAAGAGAGGGGAGTAAAGGATGAGTGGAAGACGCCCCACTGCATCCTCACCATTCAGAAACAGCAGTAGTCCCTGATGGCTGTTCTTGTGATCTGCCAGGATAAATCACTGCAGCACTTCAGGGACTTCTGTAAATACACTTGAGTTTGGCCTGACACATTTACCTTGGCCAGTGACAAAGGCAGACAATGACCTTAGACCTCAGCAAACAAATGGTGTTTCTTGGAAAGGTTTGACCATGCACAGTTTTCTTGTTGTTTGGGGTTGCACTTTAATAAAGTATTGAAAAAGAAATACAAAAATGTGAAAATATCCTAATCTTTTGAAAGTGTTGCATAATCCATGCCGTATATTTTTCTTTAAGGAAAAAGCTGCTATTTTGAATATTATTATATAGCATATGTCCAAGTAATGTTGCCTATTATTCCCAAACATTAGATTTTATTTCTGTCAACCTTACAAAGAATTTCTTTGGGGCTTATTTAATAAATACATAGAGATATACATAGAGAATTTTAATTTCTAATAATGTACAAAGCTAAATCTTAATTTTTTATACTGTGCTCCATTCACCATTCACCATTCATATATATATATATATATATATATTAATATATATTCTGAAAGTGAGAAGGTCCACCTTTGGGTGTCTGCAGTGCTGGCTACATGAGATGTCTTGCAGAGCAAATGACAACATGATGAGGGGAATGGTTGGGGTGGGCAGAAACTGTAGTATTGGATCACTAATCTCACATAACCAGAGGTGCTGGCAAGGGATAGAGGACATAAATCAGTTTAGAATAGTTTTTTTAAATAGACTTAAAATACCTGGGAGAGGTGACTGAGGGCCATTTTTTGCCCATTTTGTACTCCTATTATATAAACTCCTATAGGGGGGAAAGGGTGATTGGGAGAGAAACTCTATGTGTATTGTGCAAACAGCTGTAAACATAATGTATATATATATTATATTTTGTATTTTCTTTCCAGGCAAATGCATTCTGAAATCAATCTCCTCCCAAAACAGCAAGATAGATCAGAGGAATTAGCACCTAGTGAGTGGATGGCAACAGCAACGGCCTAAGAACGGTGTATAATTTGTTTAAGTACGTATACTTGTTTCTTTGTTAATTTAATATTTTTTTAAAAAAGGATTTTATTATATATATTATATATCATATTATGTGTGAATATATTTATATATACCCTTAGCCCTATATTTATTAAAATGTAAAGGGAATGCTGAAAATGTTCAGGATTAATTCCCAAAAGATGACTTACCATCAGACCCTTTCAAATCAGTGAGAATGAGTGACATTTGTTCTAATAACAATTTCACATCAACCTAACTAACCAGTTAAATAAGGGGGAAAAATATCACTGTTTTCAGGTCATCTGACGTTTTAAATTTTTTTTTAGGTGTATGCATGCTTACTAGTTGTCAGTATTTATAGTTTATTTTGACCAAGCATTAACCAAGGCTTTCTAATAACTATTCCTGTAAGTGCCTTCTGATTAGATTCTTCCTAATGTTTTCCGGCTGCTTTAAATAAAATATAGTCCCAGAAATGAACATTGCACATTGCTTTTAAAAAAATATGCTATTTTTAAAGCACATTTCTTTTGAAGAGCAGAAATATGAAGTGGTTAAAAGCCTTTCGAAAGCAATAGCCTTTCATGGTTCTTTGTGTAGAACTTATGGCTCTTCTGGAGCATTCAATGTTATTCACAGGTTAAACAAATGCAGGTTGCACTGGGTGCTTTGTAGCTGTCCATCAATTGACAGCCACAAATATTTCCATTTTAGGTTCCATGTAATACGCTTGTGTGAAAAGGTGAGTACACTTCATGGAAATTGTTTTTTTTACCATATTTGAATTAAGCAGTACCAACAAATAAGAATGACATATTAGGAAAAAAACCCAAGGCAATAATTATGCATTAATGTTAACAAAAATAAAAATCAGCACTATGGTATATTTTGGAAAGGAAAAGTGGTATTGTCACCTTTAGCAGAAACTACTTTGTGTAGGCAGTTTGGGCCTGATTTATTAAAGCTCTCCAAGATTGGAGGTTAGACTATCATGATTGAATCTGGGTGATCCAGCAAATTTGGAAAGGATCTGGTCCAGGACTGAAAACATCGCTGACTAATTGCAATTGATTTTAAAGAAATCCACTCCAGGTTAGCTGGAACACCCAGATTTTCCCCTGATAGTCGATCCCCTCTAGTTTTGAAGAGCTTTAATAAATCAGGACTTTTAAATAACTGCCAATCTCTTACATCCTGTGTGTGTTCTTTATGAGTGCTCAACGTGCAAGCCTTGAAGGAACACAGCAACCGCAAACCATAATATTTAGTATTCATAGTAGTTATGAGGTTCTCTTTTAAAATATTGTCTCGAGTTTGCACTAAGCATGTCAACTAACCTTTGGCCTAATTAATTCATAAGTCCACAGCACAACTATCTGTTCTAACTATCTAAATGTCTTTCTCTTTTTTTTTTTTGGACAGCAAATGTTTTTCCTGGTATACTAATATTGCAAGTTAAATCAATATCAGCATTAAATATTATCTCCTAGGCTGAATTTGCTTGGCTAGCTGGTCTATTCAGATATAAGATATTATCAATCTTCGTTCTGTAGGCTGTAGAGCTCTTCTAAACTTGCTACAAACGTCAATAGCAAAGAGGACACCAAACCCTAGATATCTGAGGTTTTAATAAGACAGCTTCCACCCATATACATTCTAAGGCCATTTTAATCATTCTTTTCAATCTGAAACACATAATTTTGAATAAATGGATTTTAAGTCACAACTGTAGGGTTGTACTTAGTCAAGTGACACATTTGTATTTGTAATTAACTAGATCATGAGAATTAATACACCAAATCTATTTTTGTTATTTGTTCACTTTTATCTGTAGGGCTTGTTCACATTTAAAAAAAAAACTTATTGTCCAAAATGTTAAGTGAGCAATTTGAATGTATTTTATTTGACTATATTCTATTATGGATTAGGCTTATTCTGGTATTTACATGATAATATTTAGGAAATGTCTACTATTTATAAGATTCAATAAAACTATCAATATAAAATAGGTTTAAAGGTAACCCAATTTATGGGAAATCTCCCCCTCTCTGCCTAAAAGCACCCCTTACACCCAACTTACACTTTATCTGTTACCCTAGATTTTTACAAATCAATCACCCATTCTTTAACATTTTGTTCCCAGACGCAAAATCCCACACTGGCTTGAGAAAGCTACTTTACTCGCAGTTCCCTCTACTCCCACTTTTAGGAGACAAAATACTATAACCTTCAACCACCCAGCTCTCACAGCACCACTCTTGTTTCCTTCTGCTAACGGATGGAAAGCTTGTACCTCTCCATTAACCTTCTGACTCCACTGCCTCTTAACCCCTCCTCATCTCCACCCCTTAGCTTCAAATTGCACCAATCCTAGTCTTACCCTACTTACTCCTCCTCCTCCTCCCCTCACTTAACTCTTTCTCTGTTTGATCCTCCTTTTCCCCTGGTCATGCTGCCTTCGCTTCACTCCTTCCCTCCTCAGCTCCAGCCCTTGACTGCAGCAAAACAGATCTAGAAACCTATCAATCCCAAAAACCATGACCCCACCAAACCAATACTAACCCTCCTGTGTACCTTTTTAAATAACCACACAATGATATTTTGGTTAAATGGCCTGTAGGCCTTTTATTACAACAATCAAATATTCAAATAAAATAAAATAATTACAAATTTTCAATATAAACCATAACCTAAAATAAATAACCAAAACCTAAATTATTGTTTCAAACCTAATAAACATTAATTAACCTTTTTGCAAACAATTAACCAATTTTACCCTCACAGGTTGCTGGTTCTCTTAGGCACTAAGGATGAGCGAGAATGCCTCCGGCATTCTCAAGGAAAATTGCCTCGTACTTCCGATGGGATTTTCAGGGCACTAGAGGTTAATTACCCTCTAGTGCCTGGGCATCACAGTGGATTTCCAGGGCTACCTTCATTCATGCAGCCCTGGGAATCCTGTGTGCGATCCCCGGCACTAGAGGTAAAGGAGGATGTTTTGAATGGGGAGACATGTCCCCATTTAACCTCTAGTGCCAGCAATCGCACACTGAGCTGATCAATGAATGCAGCCGTGGCTGAATTCATTGATCAGCGCAGCCCGCAAATTTTTTTTTTTTAATTAAAATTCTTACCACACTTTCCACCAACTTCTGAGACTAAATTAACATTTTGCTATTGGTTTGAATAATTATGGTGTGAATGGTGATTAGATTTTTATTTTTGCAGCCAACCCCCCAGTCATATGGGCTTCTTCAGGGGATTGAGAAACCTTAAAGGTTATAATAATGGAAATAGTATAAAATTAGCTTTTGAAATAATGTCATTAAATACATTATACATGTGTACATTATACGCCTTTTTCCAATATACTATGGAATAAAATCCAATTATGCTTGTGTGCTATTGACATATTTATACATTAAGTTATTTGAACCATGACATACATTATATTAACCTCCCTAGCGGTAACCCCGAGTTATACCCGTGGTAGGTAAATCTATGGAAGGTAAGTAAATACATCGCTTACCTGATCCGCCGGCATCCCGCGCCCTCCATCGCCACAATCTCCGTCTTCTTTCTTCTTCCTCTGGCCGGCTTCTGCAACAAAGGTATATACTGCTTGGACTCCAGGGTATTCTGAGACATCTAGTCATCTATATTACTGCTCAGTGACATAGTAAACTCCTGACATGGTGCCCTTTGGGCCACAAAGGAATAAACAAGTTTCACTTTGACTCAAAGCAATTACAAGTAATTGTAAAGGCCCAATTTAGACCTGACATTATGATCATATTATGTAAATATTTAAATTAATTTTTGCAGGATGAATTGAAGGCAATTGACACTGCATGGCCCAAGCACTCACAAGAGAATTTTACTACTATTTAAATTACATGTAGTTTTCAATGTGTTTTCTTTCTTCTATCTATCTATCTATCTATCTATCTATCTATCTATCTATCTATCTATCTATCTATCTATCTACCTATCTAAAATATCTTAACACACAAAAATGTTTTTCTCAGAACTGTAAGGATCTTATCTGGTTTTTTTTTTCAGTTCACAATATAATGTTAAAATATGCTTCTAAACACTAAAAATGTAATGTCACTATATGTAAAATATCTACTGTCATAAAATGTAAAATTTAAAGGGGACATATAGTGGTGCAGCGTGTGAAATCAACAGGGACATTTAATTTGTGAGAAGATCTCCTGCACAGGCCACAAAATATTTTTATTATTATTTTTTTTTACTTGTATTTATATAGCACCTACATATTAGGCAACGCTTTACAAAGTTTATAGTCATATCTACAGTCCATAATTACATCTAATGTTCCTACTATAGTCCTATGTCATTTGCACAATTTAAGGCCATTTTCAGGGGAAGCCCATTAACCTAACTACATGTTTTTTGTATGTGGGAGGAAACTGGAGTGCTCAGAGAAAACCTACACATACACGGGACAACCTTCAAACCCCAGGTAGTGTCCTGGCCAAGATTTGAATCTAGGGTTGCAGGGGCCAGATTGCTAGCTACTGTGCTAACCGTGTTGCCCACAACCAACTGTGCTATGATGCCCACAACCAACTGTGCTACTTGTTGTGGCTATGATACCCAAACATAGCCACAACAAGTAGGCCAACTGGAAGTATAGGATGAATTGACAGTTCTGTGAATCTCTCCTATACTTCCAGATTTCCTACTTGCTGCTGTGCTTCTGTGTCAGTCAAAAGCATGGGGGCGGCATGATGGGTAGTGCTTGGGGGTAGGCATACATAGGGGCAGGGCATCTGTAGAAGTGGGTTTTGGGGTGGGTGGGGTGTATAAGATTCAGTGGCTTAAACGGCAGGAGAACCCCCACCTCATTTCATCATGGGGACCTATTGCCAATGGTAAAATTAGAAATGCAAAAAGATTGTCACTACAATGAGAAAAGGTTTAACTATTTTTCAGATTTTTCTAAAAAATATGAACGATCTTTCAAAGATATGCAAAGACTTATGGTTGAATTTACACCATGTGGTTGTGATATATATTACAGGCATTATTGTGTGAAATGTGTTTTCCAAAAAAGGATCAGGTGTGGTTTTAATAATGTTGATTTGTGTTGGTAGCTCATTTAAAGTAATAGGGCTTCTTTAACACAACATACAGGGTGGCATAACCCATATTGATTCATGAATGTAAATGTGGCCTAATGCCTTAGGGCTCTTGTGATTAGGGGTTATTGTTGTTGGAAGCAGGGCTGGTATGCCTAACCATGTTTTGATAATAACTCTAATAATACTGGCTTAAATATTTTCTCTAGCACCTTGTTTTGATATTTTAGGGGTAGGGATATAGGTGATCAATTTAAGGTAGTGAAGGGAGGTTTACATTTCATCTTTGATATTCACCTACAAGACAAATTGTCTCCCTCCTGCCCTGCTTATTCTTTCACATCTTATATTGTCACAGTTTTGATATATTTACCATGCAAGCAAACAAAATAATTGTTGCCCCTAGTGGGTTTCCTAAATTTGTAGTTAGGATAGGTCCTTTCCATGCTTCACAGCTACTGTGACTGACACTTGTTATGTTTGAAGTTGTTTGCTGTTATGGGTCATGTAAGTTAATGATATATCATAGGTAAAGCTGTAGCCTTGCCCTTCCAATCAAATTTAGCAGTAAATACCCAGTTCCTTGGTATTTATTATACCAGGAAGGGGCAAGGTATCTAAAATAAAGTTCAGGGTACAGGCCTATGGTTCTTGATAGTCATAGGATGTGGCACATCCGAACTGCAGAGATTGCAACCAAAGGTGTGTGCACATCTAAGTGCCTGGATTTATCTGCTTAGCCTAAGAATGCCTAGCAGTGCATTTCCACACACAGCATTACCTAAAAAAATAAAATGAAGAATTGAATTGATTAATATACCAGTAGGTTATAATCAAGTTGACTTTGATATGTTCTAGTTTTGTTTGGTAGGCACCAAGAAGATAACCAGAGTGACATATATGTATATTCAGCACATTCCTTTTGGAACAAAATATCTCAAGCTTTAAACATTACCTTCAGGACTTTGTAGCATTCCTAAAACACTGTTTTACAAATGCTTAATCTTATCATTTGTAATAAACCCTTTTCCCTGTAGACAATGGATCAATAGGCTGCTGCATGAGTTAGTAGAGAAATAAATCTTTCTATTTGAACCCAGATAAGAAGACTCTATTACTTATTTAAATCAGTATCACATTATTTATTAAAAACAACATCAGCATGAATATATGCTTTGAGTTTAAACACCTAAGCTCGGAGGTTTGAAATTCATCAAAATCAAAAATTGAAGCCTTACAACTGGTGCTTTAAAGTCCTTCTTAGCTCACAACTTCAGTCTGTGCCTTGTCTAGGCTTTTCATATAACTTGTTTTGATGTGACTTAAATGCTGGAAGTGCACTTTATATTGATATATGTCTAAGACATACCATTAGACTGTGTTTCAGACCAACAAACTAAAATCTAAATATGTTTTTTTTGGGTTGTTAAAAGAACAAAGTTAGTAGTTTAAATAATTTAATATTTCTTTCTTTTTATTTTACAAGACATGATATATTCTTTTTTTCCCTTTTACTATAGAAGTCATTTGAAAGTATATGTATCAATTTGGTAAATGCAGTATTTTACACATTAGCTCTTTCACAAGACGTGCTTTTTTCCCATTATCCAATAAAACTCATCTTCTAGGAAGGCTGAAAACTTTTAGCCCAAAGGATGACTGGCATAGATGAAAAGCTAGTTATAGTGATTCTGTTTTAAGAAATGAGGGTTTCATTGGGAGTAGAAACCAGTTCAGAAGCAAAGTTTGGACACTTTTGAGAACTTGTCCCGCCAGTATTTCAGGTGGTCCCTCACAATGATGGATTGTTTTACTGACATTCAACAGGAATGTTTTAGATGGGATGGGTAAGTTCTGCAATCAGGTTTATAGACGATACGAGGATAGATTAGCTACAATAACTAAACTAATATACAATATAGGTGCAACAAACTCTGACAGTGGGCTGGTGTGTATTGACTGGATATGAGTGGTTCTGCAATAATTCTCTCCCTTGGTTTTCTTCTAAGTCAGTCTCCCTCTGCCTTGTCAGACATGGTTTCCAATATAGCATATAGGAGAAGATTGACTTCCAATAGACAGATTTTCTAACTGGAAGTAACAGATCATTTTTACTCTCGACACATGTTACTTTTTTAATGGGATTGATCAACACATCTGATCATAGGCGATCAAGGAATACAAAATCACTTGAAAATAGATTAATAATAAAATTCACTTTAAAGATGAGTGCTATATTGATTTTGAAATTGATTGTAAGCATCATTCAATTGTTAACTATTAAATTTAAAAGTTTTCAAATATTTTACACTAATACTGCAACATTACATTTAATATATCAGTTGGGAAGTATAAACAGGCAACAGGGAAATAAAACAGCTAATCTCTATAGAGCAAGCACAGGTTAAGCATTCCTGATTGTCTATGATTTTAACAATATTGTCAGTCTCACTTTGATAAATAATTAGGCTTTTTAAACTCTCCCATTAAATTTAGTTCCTAAACGATGCCAGTATGGTATATTTATTGTATGTATAAACACCAAGAAGTGTTGTATTTCCAACATAGTTTAACTGATTTATAGAAAAACCACATGATTCTTTTTTTTCTGTTTTGAGACATGTACCGTAACTCTACAGCCTTCGTTTTTTTTGTCTTTTCTCTGTGCTTGTTTATTTCTACAGCTCTGTAATAAAGGTTACCATAATTTATTAGATGTCTACTTGCTCATCCCATAGAGTGTTGCATTGTTTTAACCATGATAATATTGGGCCAGAAATAGGGTTCTGGAGATGGGAGAAGCAGAATGTCAATGGTTTTGGGAAATATCAGAATGTTGTATTGCCTTTCTTCTAGATTTTAATTAAAGAGTGGTTCTGTCAGGTTTCATTTTAACAGAATTATTCACATTAAGCCATTAAAAGCATAAGTGAAACATATAGTAAATACCGTTTTTACTTGTTTTAATGGTATGATTTCATACACTCATTGGACATGCACTGTCTGTATACAAGGGAAATAATAACTCAAGAAAAAAGGTGAATCTGGCCATTATGGCCAAAGTATGACCTTTACTCTTAGGGCCCATTTACATTTGAGGGTTGTTAGCACATGCTCATCTAACCGATGACTCAGTGCTGTGTGCCATCACAATATAAAACACTGTTTGTTCTGTGCAGAGATGTCATTTGCAGCAGCCAGGAGAACTAAGATAGCAGCAGCCCCTGCTTCCCTTTACCTGTGCAGCCTAATGGATTTATGGCATCCCCAGCATCCATTGGTAGGCTGTGCACAGCTGAAAGGGATTCTACAGGCCGATCAGCTCCTGACTCTGCACTGTATTTGGCTTTAAAGCATCTCTGCTCCCAGTCACCAGTGCCTGGTATAGCGTTTAGCTGGGCTTATCTGTGCTGGAGAGATTCTGAGTGTTTTTCTGTTGCTGACCTTTGCCTGTTCCTGACAACCTCCCTGAAGTCAGCCTGGACTGACCTTGCCTGTGACCCTTACTCTGCTTGTGCCTTTCCCTTAGTACCTTGTTTGGTGGACTGATCTTCTGTGTTTGACTTGGATTTGTTCCCTGGTAATTCTGTACTGTGTATCTGTGGGCTCCTGGTCAGCTGCCGGCCTATCCCCAGACACTATCCCTTGCGCATCAAGTCCTGGGGGCAAGCGAGTGCTGGGAGATGTAACCAGTCTCCCGAGGCTGAGCGGGGGGCTGCTATAGGTGAAGACTGCGGTGTTAGATTGGGGGACTGGTGTCTGGAGAATACCGGTACTGACCAGGGCCTTACAAAGGTTTAACACGTGGCAAATACCATGTATTATGTTCCATGTTACTCATTTAAAATAGTTGAAATATTATTATTTTAATATATTTTATTAAAGCATAGTTTCTAATAAAATTTAGATGTAAAATGTAGAAACTCACGTCCGGTCCTTAGGTGCTGTTTGCAGTTTTTATCCAACCAAAAGTCATCATGAACGCCTATGTTCTGCTGCAGTATTATGAATCATGACTATTTTATATCCCTTACTCTACCCCAATACACCATACAAACACACCTTTTTTTGCAGCACACTGCAACATATGGTAATGCACTGCATTGTGATATGACGAGCAACAATAAAGTGCACCATTAAATTTCCCATTTCGAGGTAAAATATGTCCATCCCTTTTAGAGTGTTTTTTTAAGCTAGGTATGGTACTGACCTACTCCAGACCTATTTTTTTTCAACTAGAACAATTCAAAGTGCAAAGTAGCTTTAAATTATCTTGCTATGCTTTAAAATATATTGAAGATCTTTAATACATACCGCTATTCAGGTGAAGCAAAAACAGGTGAAAATTATGGGGCTGTGTGGGCCAATTAGCCTGTGCTCACAAGTGTTAAGTTGTGCTGGAAGAATGATGTGTAAATGTTATTGAAGTCAGGGGTTAGCTTTTATCTGCCAAACAATGCTTTTTAGAACATTCTGTTTAAGTCTTGTGGCTTGTGTCCTAACCTTCAGAACTAAGAATAGGTCAAACTACCCATACCTTGTTAAACTCTAGCCTTTTAAATGTCTTATAATTTATGGCATTACTTCTTGTATGCATGCTGAACAAAGGTTTTTTTTTATTCTCACTTTGAACATTTATTTCACACTGGATAATAAAAACATTAAAAAGAATATTTTCAACAACTTACATTCAGTAAACTACTGCATTTAGTGCTGGTCACTGTGCAACATAAGCAAACAGTACTAAAAGAATCATGAATATAATTCTCATTTTACTCATATTACTCCAAAAGGTGTTCCTTTGGATAATAATTAAATGACATATGGCAACAATATATACAATATATATAGTCCATCCAACTATATACAGTTTGATGGACTGGACACCTTAAATAGCTAATAGCTAAATAGCTAATGCTTTCATAAAATTATTTTAGTTGATAATAGTTTGATTGACTGCTTGATGATGCTGTCAGAATGCTATGCTTTTTCTACAAGAAATGGAGTGAAATCAATTTAGATGCCAAAGCATGACATCTCTGTAGATGCATTAGGAAGTAATGAAACATGCTCTCTCTCTATCATTGTAAGGAGCTGATTGATTTACTACAAGCTCAAATTTGCATTAAAATGTTGGTCAAATACTATCTTCTCAAAATAATGATATCTTCTACCACAAATGGATTTTTGTATTTACAAAGTATATTCAAATACAATTGCACATAACAATTATTTAGGTTCTCCCCAATATTTTCTAATCAATCTTTGTTAGCCCTCTTTCTGAGACATACATTATAAATAATTCACGTTTTCAGAAAAGTCATTGTAATGTTCTTGGTGTTCTCAGGTTAAGTAGGTTCCTTCTCTAGTTTTCCCTGCTCAAAAGAATGTTCCTCCAATGGCATGTAATGAAAATCTTCCAAAACAGAGGCAAATACTTACTGATACCTATGTATTCCATATAATCAATGGATCCTTCTTTTCCACTATATTGGTTTTCCTTAAATTTATATATTTTTTTCAGTGTAGCCAGGACTAAAAAATTCCATTTTGAAAAATATTAAAAAAAAGGTAACACAAATACACCAGGATATAAATATGGGAACTACCAGGGTTCTGAAATTGGACAGTCGTTGACTTATCAAATAAATGACCTTATAAATCTGCAACAGAAAAACATGAAACCGAAAGTTGTAACTGATTTATGCTTTTTTAATCATGAAAATTATTTTTTTTAATGTTTAAAAATGGTCTTCCTGCTCTCACACTGCAGTCACCTATGTTGGTATAGCTTAGTAACAGGCACACCCCCTTATAATATATTCTCACACACACTTGTATTGCAGAAACCTTGTACAGATAACAAGAGACAAGTTATAATCTGTCATTATAATCTGTGTAAAATCATAAATTTACATAAGGGCTGGGAGCAGAATATTAGGAGAAGGTGGCAGAAAGGCAGACCTGTGTTGGAAACTGACTGAACATGACCAATCAGGAGGCATTGGGTGCTAAAGTTTGCAGTGACATGATAATGGCTGACTGTTCTCTGGTGAAGGTGAAAAGGATGTTAGCAAACAACCAATATATAAACTGAACGGGCTAATCCAGCAAAGAATCCAACAGTTGCCAAGGTTTTACAGATTGGTTGCTGGTGGTGGGGTGCTACATCACTTTAAAGGATTTACATGATAAAAGAAAACAATGTTTGATTTTGCAGCCTAAATATGCTTTTGACATTACGCTTAATAATACTAAAAAAATGTTATTTACTGCACCCTATGCTCAATGGAATCTTTATGGAAGGTATTCTTGTGCTGATGACACCTTTTTTTGATAAAAAGCTGCCCAATGTTTTTCACAATATGTGACAGACTGGGAGAGTTGAAATATATAAGACGCTGTATTTTATTAATTTTATTTTTATTTATTTTAACCCAACACAACACAACACAACAACACAAATTGCTCAATATTGTTGAGTATTTATAGTAACTTTTCTCCTTAACAAAACCAAGCAGTTTAGGAAGGAAACCCATCACTTTAAATGCTGTAGAATACCCCTGGGATCATTCTATTACAGAAAGAGATTTCCACATTTTAATGTACAGCTAGTTTTAAAATAAGGTGCAAGCATTTTTCCTGCATTTTCTGTATCAGCAGCACTCATGTCAGATTGCTGGTTCAGACATTTTTGGAGAGCTAAGATGGGAGCATTTGTCATGAGAGAAGCAGGTACAGACAAAAAGTAACACTTGTTATAAATTATGCTAGGAAGGTCCTAGGAAGAAAGGAGAAGAATTTTTTTAAGGAGCAATTGTTTTATATATATATATATATATATATATATATATATATATATCTATCTTGCTTCATTTAGTTTTATTTGTTCCACATTTATATACCATGTGTGGGGGTGCAGGAATAGAGGTCGTGCAATGTATACTTGCAAACAGGCTATGGACCTGATTTATTAAAGGCAGGAAAGGATACACTTTCATCAGTGAATCTGAGTGATCCAGCAACCCTAAAATTGGTGTGATCCAGGAGTCCAAACATTTGCTAGCAAATAGAAAATTACTTTGAAGAAATCCATTCCGGGTTTGCTTTATCACCCGGCTTCACTTTTAAAAGTGTAAACTTTAATAAATGGGGCTCTATGTCCTTAGGTATCGACAGAAAAATGATGTCCATGTATATATTTGTATATGTAACTTAAATGTCCAAACACCCCGTTTGTTTAACTGTAGAGTGGTAGAATTATAAAACAAGATTTTGTTGTGTCAGTGCCTGGTACCAAAAACTAATCTGTAACTGTACCATCTGCACAGTATTATCTATGTCAAGAAAACCTGGGGATTTGTTTTGTTAGCCATTTCATGTATTGTAAACCAGATAAATAATAATTCTTCTAACTGCTGCCTCATGAATGTAAACATCTCTGATGAGATCTCATAATGTGCAACAGCTTTTCCAGCTTTTTCATTTTCTGCACTGATTTCCATTGTGTTATTTCATTTTGGAAACCTAAAAAATACCTTTTAAAGATTGTGTTTTCTTTTTTTGTAGTTTTTATTTTTCTGGTACATAAAGTTGAAGGTCATGCCTTATCTTTGCACCCTTTTTTTGCCCTTGCATCTATGTTGAAGTTGAGTGTCTGTTTTAGGACACCATTAAAGTCTTTTTATGGATCTCTTATCTAGTTAAACTCCTGCAAATGCATTATATTCTGCCTTGGAAGGTGCTTTCAGTTTACATCTAAAGAATCATTTTTCATTGTTGTTGACAATCATCTTTTAACATGTTTTATTCACTATTTCATTCATTTGAATTGCTTTTCACCCATTCAATCAAATATCATACTATTTGTAAGTGGGGTTCTAACCTGAACGCTTCTTAAAATGTAATTGAACTTGTTTTGATGTTTTAAACATTCATCCATATTTGATATTCCAAAATATGTAGCAAACAAGAGATTTCTGTTTAAAATTTATACTACCTGGTTTAGGAAAAAGAGAGGTATGATTATTTTTGGAAAACTGGATACTATTGGTGGTGCAGTTAAAGTTGTTTGGATGACATACCATTCTATCCGGTGAACCAGACAATGAAAGGAAGACTCAAAGAATATGACTGACAAGGAGCAAAAATTATTAAGTTATTTTGGCAATGATGGACTAAAAACAACTGAGAAACATTAAGTGTCAATAGAGAGAACTAGCTGGAAAAGAGCAGAGCTGCAAAAGCAAAGAAAATTACAGAACCAATATATAATATTTAGAATTGTATAATAAAAATTATATATAATATCAATAATACAGGAGCAAATATGTAGTAGGTCAGATTAGGAACATTACATTACAAAGCCCAAGCATGGAAAGATAGGTATCGGAAGAAGACGCGGGAACTGAGAACACAGAAACCAAGTTAAGTACACACATACAATGAATTTTGTAACTGGAAAATGGAAGCAATGCATAGAACAAAGAATAATGGAAAATCCTATTTGAATTTTGTCTGTTCTAAATCATCTCACCACTGTAGTTCCTACCTAATTTAGGAGGTCTAAGACTATAATCAGAATGACCACATCCTCATGTTTTATGGTTATGTATTCACAATTTATTTTGTACAGAATAAGGCAGATTTTGCCTTCATGTTTATTCTTTCAGTCTGTTATTTTTGTAAGCAACCTGACAAAGCCTCATGAGCCAAAACATATAGCTGTGCTGAGGCATGGTTCAAACTATTTGTTTGTTCCATTGCTTCCTTTTATGTAAGAACTATGATGGCACCATCGGATAGGAGGTCAAACAGCTAAAGCCTATGAAGGAACTAAACTAAAAAGTGCCTAAAAAAAAAATACACTTACCTTCAATCCCGCAGGGCAGTCCAATCCATGCAGAAGTGTCTTGCATCGGGCCCTGCGTCGACCCGGCATCCGTCCCCAAACTAATGCTCCGGGGTCCGCCATCTTCTCCTCTTCTTCCTGGCTCTTCTTCCTACATCACCCGACCCAGGCGCAAGATAAAGTAACGTAGGATGGAAAAAAACATGCCGATCTCACTGCGCATGTGTGAGATCGGCAAATATTTCTCTTTGCACGAAAAGGCTCCTTCTGCGTATGCTCAAGATGCTTGGGCATGCACAGAAGGAGCACCCAAGAGCCTCCAAGGATGGGTGACGTAGGTATCCCAGGAGGCTTTGCACTTCCATTCATTCTCGATCGCCAAGGTTGTCTACCCTCTAAGTAAAGTGAAATTTCTGAGTTTAGGCACGCTTTAAGGAACCCCTAGGAACCACCGGAGAAACCTCAGGGTTACACAAAACCCTTGTTGAAAATGACTGCTCTGTATTTTAGCTAATTCTCTTTAAAGCAGTTTTATGTTTTTATGTCCCTTTTATAAAAGATACAACACAACTATAAATTCATGCTTCAGGTATACATTGAAAAAATGTGTAACCTTCACAGGCTGAACAACTCATCATTTACAATAGCAGTCAGAGAGCACGACTTATGTCATTCGCATGCTTTCAGAATTTTTTAAAGTTAATTAGTGAAAAGCAATGTTTACTCTTCGGCCACTTGTCTCGTAATGAAGAAATGGAGATGCTATTGCTGGCATAATATTTGATTGATGTTTACTGTCGCAGCCCAAAAGATATGAGGGGAAGTCTGCTATCTTTGGCAGTTGGTGTTCAGTGAGGATGTTCCGCTTGTCCTCGCAAATTACAGCTTCATTTGTTTTATTCCATTTCATTAATCTCCTGTGTGAGTCTGTGGCCAATAATGTGACTGCTGCTAGTTTTGACGAGAGAATTAATTACAAGTAGAATATTGCACTAAGAAGGCTGACACAGGGTTATTCGGAAAGGATTTAGATAGAGTTTTAATTAACTCAGTGGATGTATAGTTGCATTAAAATACAGTGTTTGTGGAAATGCACACTGGCAAATCCGTGTTCTAGTAATCCTCCCTGCAGATGTGAGATAGGCAATTTATTACATGTATTTCAAAGACTTTTTAATTGCCTTGGGACAGATACAATAAGCAGTAGAAATGAAAGGAGAACAAAAGAAGAAACATGCAAGTTGATCTTTTTTAAGGTTTTACAACTTTAAGTGAAGCTTTGTCTTAAAGAGTATGTCCAGTATCAAAGCTCAGTTTTGTCATTCAAGTACTTAGCAATCCCAAAGTTTTCTTTGCTAAGTTTTCCACAACAAAATTCATTATTTTCTTATTTCTTTATATCTAAAACATATTAAATACCTAGATAGCTTTGCTCAGTTTGGACAGTAAGGGTTTAGGTGGTGCTTTCTACTTTGTAATTGTTCTTGGGACCCCCTTTGTATTGTTGTGTATTTTACACTTCTGTTTAAGCTCTTTTTAGGCTGATCAGAATAACTAACATTGTCATAAAAGGTGATGTATGGGCTTCCAGTGTGTTGCTGGACATTTAGGGTAGAATGGGCTTCCAGGTGAGCCCGATCTCTGTTTGAGTACTATTTATACATGTTCCATTTTGTGTGTGTGTTTTATATATTTCATATTACCTTTTGTGTGTGTGTTTGAGATATATATATATATATATATATATATATATATATATATATATATATATATATATATATATATATATATATATATATATATATTTATATTTAGACTGTATATATCCCTTTACTTTTTACAATGTACTAATATTTATTCTGATAATTATATATTGGATAAGTATAATAGCAATGCTAATTCCTATTCCTAACAACTGAATATTAACAAGAAACCTACATCTCAGCTAATCCCCAAAGGGCAAATGCCTTGTTCTATATAAACATATTTAAAACAAAAGGGTAATTGACACTGTTGTAATAGGATGACTGTTACATAATGACACATCTAGGAAATGTCATTTGCAACATAAACATCTTATTTGTAAAGCACACTCACAGCCAGCAACAAAGTACACATGGAATTTTTTCACATAAACTACAGTATAGGGTATAAAAACATTTCTAAAATTATGAGCAGCATTGTTGAAAACTCCAGTTCCAGCATGTGAATATTAAACATAGGCAATAGTGATGTTACTTTAAACAACCCAATCCCCAATAGAAAGCCTTATGATTAAATAGTGTCAATTGTATTTTTTTAACTTATATTAGCAAAACTGTTTATCAGACCGAAAATTATAGTAGAAGGTACAATCAAGAAAATTTTATCACAAACACAATATAAGTTCCAATTTATTGATAAAATATAAAAGATGAATGTGTGTTAGGTCAATAGATATCAAATTTGTAATGGAGAAAAACTACGCTACACAAAATGATCAGTTGCTTTCAATGTCTTCACAGCTCATCAGTTTAGAGTTAACTGTAAATAAAGGTATTATAAAGTTATAACCTAAAATTATTTCTATAACTGCAGCGTGCAAAGCTATGCTTTTTTCTTTTGACATTACCAATCACCAGGGGACCAAGACGCCTATAGAAAAGTGCTGTAAACTGATGGGACAGTTGTACATTTGCCCAGTTTACTTTTACTCAATAGCAGTAAAAGTAGATAAACTTTAGCCCTCTTGTTTGGATCCTGCCCAAGCTGAAAGCAATCCTTAGGACTTGTTCACACTAGTGGTATTTTTAAGCAGTTCTGAGCCATATTCAATCTGATATTGATTCTTTCCCTATAATATCTGGCTAGGTATATTTTTAAATTTTTGGAAACTGCATCTTGCTGAACTACAAAATGAACAAGGTATTTTGTCTAGGTATGGTTGGAAAACCTTCACCTTTATCAAAGCAATACTAAAACACTTAAAAATCCTTAAACTGCTGTATAATATCATGCAGATAAATCACCTACCAAAATATACAGTACCTGGCTTCCGTAAATTGTCATGTACAAAATGACATTTGCTGTTATGCAACTTTTCTTATTTCCTTCTTTCAGCTTTTAGGTATTTTTTATGAATAGAGTGGAAACACTTCTTACTTCAACATTGACAACAAAAAATGTCCATTAACTTTTGACTATGCTGTAATAATGCTTTCTGAGAATCATTCCCATTTTTATATGAATAACTATATATTTTAGTTCACAGGCATAGCACAGTGGGGTAGTGCATTACTTGCTGACTTGAAGTCACTGCTTTCTGCTTTTGTTTTTTTTTTTTGTTATTTTAGCTACCATGTGAAGGTTTTTATCTCCTATTAAAAGTTTGTGTATTATTATGTTTCTCACATTGATTTGCTAGTATGTTTCTCATAGTGAATGCTCTGTGCATTGGAATAAATATCTACTATGCTTATGAAAAGTTCCCACTGTGAACTTTTATAGGGTTATTTTCTTCCTGAAACAGCAAAGCTTCTTTTACCATTCTTCTTTCATCTGAACACTCAACTAAAAGAGTGTAGACAATGAAAAATTGTAAGAATAACAAGCTGCACCCAAACCGAAATGAGATGCAAAATAATAGCCTATTAATAAATAAATTAACCATCTTTTTCTGCTGTATTCATCTTCAATCCAGAGGTATTTGTTTCTTGATAAAAAGGCTTCTTTCCATTCTATCTGCACTCTCTACTGCAGTCTTTAATCATTGTTTCATCATGATACTGGCATGTCTGCTGCACAACCTTCATTCCCAGCTGCTGCTTTGCTGACAACTTATCCGCGTCCTTCATCAAGTCTTTAAGGAAAAGCCCATTTTAGACATGTGCCACATTCTCAGCTGTGCACCCATTCACTCCCATTCAACTGTATAGGAGCTGTTTGGAACTACTTTGAGCATGCCTTTGCACATTGTTGAAGCTGTATTGCGGCTGCATTGAAGTTCCTAGAAGTGTCATGTAATTTCTGGCCATGCAGTTGCTTTTCCTCCATGCAAGGGCAATGCATGTAAACATGTTAACTTGCAGGGCAGTTTGCCATTTCAGTTTGCTATGCACCCGAGAGTAGCATATTACGCAGTTTGCAACTGCAAGTATAAAAAGAGCCTAAAATTAATGTTGCATTATTGCCAGCACATTGGTTTTGAGACAATGTATAACTGTACTAAAAAAAAAGTTTAGAAAAATAGCAATTTGCTCAGCACAGTGCAGTATCAGGAATTTAGCTCCTATTGTTTATCATATTGTATTGTTGGTTTGCCATGGCAAACTAAAAAAGTAGAAAAAATACCTGTCCTTTGAAATTTGACCTGGACATTTATGGAAGTGATACCAACTTCTGCCACCAAGGACTGGTAATTGTAGAATGAAGGAGGAGAAGCACAAGAAGATCTATGCCCTAGATCATTGTTCCCCAACCTTTTCAGACTTGCAGACCAGTGAATCTACAAACACGTGCGGTCCAGAGTCTTGTGTCAAGAAACTTCCCCCTGAGTGACGTCATAATGGCAGAACCCACCCACTCTCCCATCGCAGGCTCAGACCAGAGAAACAACCTGTTCACCTCCCTGAGATTGCCATCTGTGCGGGGGACATGATCCATGGCTCTGGCAGGGTCCTTCTCCTGACCTCGCTGGGGGGTGCACTGGCCAGAGCTTTGGACCACCCCTAGTTTCTGTGCTCTCGTGGCCCACCTGTCAGGTGGCAGCAGCCCTGAGCTAGCTGATGGAAAGAGTAAAGTTGATAGCTCATATCAGTTAAGCCACTGTTTCAATTAGTTTTGATTTTTTTTTTTCACCTTCAATGTTATTCTAAATTAGGTTAAATATTTATTTGCCAGGAGAATAATGGGCACCATAGGAAAGACAAGTAGTGTTGACAAAATTTAGAATTTTAGATGGGAATGGGATTGAGAACAAAGACAATATGGAGAGAACAATAGCATGTAAGAACTGTTTGAATTTCAAAGCTGTCTTACGTTTTTACTGTTTTACTTTGTTTAATCTCCAACTATAACTTTAGATTTGAGACATTTGCATCACCACCAATGGTGTTTTTTCCTTGCAACAAAAGCAACACTAGAGTTAGTGAAAATTGGAGAGACGATAAACACACTTATGGGAATAGTATTTTAATGGAATAAAAGGGAAAAGGATACAGCGCAATTTTGGTTTACCTGTGAAGATAATAAGCCTATGATGTTAACAATGGCTGCTTCTTGGTAGAGATGTCTTCAGTAGGTCTCCTGTTGCTTTTCTACAAGTTTGAGAACTATCAGATTGTGTGGAGAACTATATTTAAAATTCTCCTTTTAAGATGATAGAATAAGATCCCATCTATCCTGTAATGTCACAGGCTAAGGCTTGTAGGTAGTGTAACATTTTCTATATGAGGGCAATAACATCACATTGGGCTAGTAGGCACTGTGGAGTCCATATCATGGCAGTCAGTAAGGATGTAATTTTTATTGGGCCACACTTTACTAGTTTACTAAATTCTTTTGGTACTGATCCTACATACTTTCTGTTGTTTTCGGCTGACCAAAGTGTTGTGACACTGTGTGATGTGAAGTAAGATGAAGTTGGTATTGTCACCAGTTACCTCTAGTGTTTATTAGGCTTGTTCTAAACGTGCAATAAACATGCCATAACCCATGAAAGCACAACAACCCTCAGTGTGCTCTATATAGTGATGGCAAGTAACAGCACTCAGATGAAGTATCTAGCATGCTTTCCTTCACGAGTGATAGCTGCTGTGATCCTGAAAAACCTTCATGTGGCATGTTAAATCTGATTGGACAATCAGTTCTGACATGTTGTGGGAAAGTATCGATTTTGTATTTGTTGGCCACTTACCCTCTTTGAACCCCAATTTCTCAGGAACGAGAAATGTAGGGACCTAAAGGAGTAGTAGTAAGTACATGTCGCCCTTGGCTATCTGTCACATACATTGCATTCCTCTAGAAGTATCCATTGCAGAGTTATTGGAAGGTTAGCAGTTATCTATAACTGACATGATGCACTATATGGTGCAAGTAGTTTCTCCTTTTGGTTCAGAAATGATGAGCAGATAGCAATAGTTGTTGGACTAGCACTGTATAACAAACTTTAGTTTTGTATCTTCCACGCTGCTGGGGAGGGGGCACAAACTCCTGGCCTAGGGGAGAAAAAAAGTATAAATCCGGCCCTGGGTATACATGGTAGTGCAAGAAACCTTCTAGAGGTCACCAAGATTGCAAAATTTTGTGAAAGTGAGCAGCAAAAGCTTCAGTTAATTCTTTATCCAGGGAAATGGCCAAATCAATGTCAAATCCTAGCTTATGCATATCAGTTCACTCTTCTTTACTGCAGTGCATTATTTCAGAGGGAAGGAAGTGTATTTTGTGTTTTGTAATGTTCTTGGAAACGTTCATCTTGTTAATCCCCTCCTGTGTGCTGACAGTGCTAACATATTGGGTTCTATAAATAATAAACATCTAATTAAAGGCACACAGCAGATAATGTTCAAGTTTTGTAACCGTGCACGTCTTTTAAGTGTTTTAAAATGCAGAATGCAGTAGTACTAATTTGTGCTGTCAGCATATGGTCCAGAACTAATAAAAACCAAAACAGATTTTTTTTATTATAATCCCTTAGATGAGCTTCTCAGTTATTTATATTTTTAACACAATTTTCCTTAATATTTTTCTTTTGCTTTTATTTAGTTAGATTATATCTGCTGCTGTTATAAACAAGCACACACAATAAAACACAGACAATAAAAAAAAAATTCAATTTTTCTAACTCTTTCCCTTCCATTGACCTTATTAATATAGCCTGATTCAGTCCTGCATTAATTAGGAAATATTACACTTAGACTGCATTCACACATGCAATATTAGGCGTTGGAAATCAATCTTTCCAACGACTGGCACTGCACGATGCATGAACGAGTGCTGTACATACAGCACCATTCTGCTCTATAGAGAGGGGAGGGGGAGAACAACGGAGCGGCACGCTTTTTCCAATGCCTATCGCCGTTCAGACGATAGACGACGGGCGCTGTACACACGCCAGATTCTCGTCTCGGCCCTGAGCTGATTATTGGTCGACAACTATTGCAAGTGTGTACGTAGCGTTAATCTCCTATTGTTAGTCTCCTGAATTAGGGCAAATCAGGTAATTTAAATATTTGTTACATAGTTGACAATGCTTTATAAATAAAACAAATGTTACAGTCTTTGATTATTCCACCTTTCCTACCTTTTTTTTATCTTTATCCCTATAAGTGTATAGAGCAGAGCGATGTTCTATTTCCACTGACTTTTTATTTAGTCATACTTTTGTAAATTATCATTTACACATTTAGGTTGATTTATCAATGTTTAGATTTTTCATTAAAAGCAATTTACCATTCAAGGTGATGATCACCTAACTTAGTGAATGTTGTGAAAATTCACTTTGCAAGAATACCTTAGTCATGGTAAAGGATTTTTTTTTAAATAATGTTTTTGCTTGTACGTGGTGGATGAAGACTACAGAGCTTCACCTCATTTTTTAAGCTTATCCCTTGCATTGGGAACAGCCTTAAAGCCTTTGGTAAATCCCCCAAGCATTCTTGCACCAGTATTGTATTGTAAATTTTATCATTTCCTATGAATCTATAGGCAATTAGACATTAAAAAGTAACAAAAGAATCATACTTTTTTCTCTTTTCATGAGTTTTCTGTGTTATATTTTAACGTGTTTAAAATTATCATGAAATGACAAGTTCCTGCTACAAAGCATGGAAAAGGTATTTGCAAATGCAAATGGCACTTTGGCATATTTTCCTGTTAAGTGATTGGCAAGAATGTTACAAACAAAATCAATGACAAAATAATGAATAAAACATTAGAAATTTAAAAACAAAACAACAAAATAATAGCTGAGGTTTAAAAGTTTAGTTAGCGCTATTTACAGTTAACTAAAGACAGTTTAACAGTGCACATAAACAAAAACAAAGCATAAAACAGTTTTCCATCATACCTTCCCACTCTAAGCCCAAATATGTGGAAAGAACATTTTATTTTGACAGTTGAACCTTGATTTACAAAGATGAGAAACATTTTAGATATTTCCACCAAATGCTTCCACATTTTAGATATTTTTCAAATGCTTTCCAACAGAATTTGAAAATATTTCCTAAATAAGTTTTTGCTAGTTGTACAATTATAAAAATCCTTACACCATGAATCTGATTTATTAAACCAAGTTTGGAGAAGATAGGCAATCAATGGAGAACCTGATCCAGGAAACCTGAAATGTATTTCCTAAAATTAATTTTCTGTTGGTTGGTAATTGTTTTAAATCATTAAGAGCTTTTATAAATCAGGCCCTGTGTATCAAAATATTTTCTATACACCCACCTTACCTCTACAAACACAGAAAGATAACCCTAAGGTATCACTAAATAACTATAAACTGCCTAAACACAAGTTTTTTTATTAATAACTTTTGGATCTCTATTTATATCCCTACTGGGGGAGGGATTATATTATTTACTATTATATTATTATGATTTATCTCTTGGTACAGCTTCTTCACAGAAATGAAATAATTCTGTCTAAATCAGATCTTCTCAATTTTTTAATTAATGTGATACCAGTAGATTATGTGATACTGGTGAGAATGGAGATAGTAGCCAGGCATACAAGGTGTATGTGCTAGTGACCTGTAACCAGCCTGAATGTCGTTGGTATCTATTGGTTCTAAAAACTGTAGGTCTTTAAAAATGGGGTTTGGTGTTGATGGCCACAAAACCACTTACCAACAATCTACATGAGCTTGTTCAGTGGCAAATGTGCTGTTAAGCGATAACAAAAACATATAAGCATGGATTTTTCTTTCATTCACTATTTTTTTTTCCTTTTTGGTTATTGTTCTCTTGTGCTGAATTTCTTGTAAACACAATTTTTTTATTAAAAAAGTATTGGAATGCTGGGGAACATACCAACCTATATGCCTTCTGTGTCAAGCTGGTATTTGGGAAGATATTGGCAAGGTAAATAAACAAAATAACATTTTTTTAGTCTGCCCATAATTTATGATTGTTGAAAGTCAGTTGCACTCAATCTCTTTTATGTTAATGATTAGGTCTCCACTATGTCTTAGAAAATGAATCAATATTCCCTAGGCACCAACCACATACTTCATTAAACCTGGAATTTTGCAGACTTCTGTGCCTTAGCTATTGTTTCAGATACAGCTTAAGATCAAGGGCACCACCGGTCTATAGGATATAGATGATCTGTTATTCATCTTCACATATAATAGGCCCCTTGAAAATAGAATATTCAAAGAGCTGGTTCATACTTATATATTTTAAAGTATAAATGTAGCCAATTGCATTTTTTACCTTTTGATAGAGTAGGGAATGAAACCCCAGATGTGTTGTTTTTTTGTTGTCTTTGTGCAATGAGAAGACTTCCTTTTACAAGACTTGTACGCATTTTTTTGTTTTTTTTAGGTTCAATAAGGTCATAGTGTAGCCTGCCTGTCCTAATGTACTCTTCTGAGTTTTGGTTCCTACCTTCCACTTGCCCAATCATCTTACACAATAAATGTGAATATAGAAAAAATATTAGGATATATCTCACCTGAATATTCCTAAGTGTTGCACTTCAATAGGTTGAGTAGAAAAGTAGTAAATAATAAAATAGTTGGGGATATAATAATTTATTTTGTCCTAGTGCTTAGTTTAAAGCTTAAAACCAAGATGCATCGGTTTTTCCAGCTGTCTATCTATGTGGGTAGAGAGAAGATGGAGAAAATTAGAGATGCATATGATTCTCCAACAGCTTACAAATGTTGGAATTGGCAAAGAATTCACAATCTTGTTCAGAAACATACACCGGAATATCAGACTTTGGTTTACTCATCTGCCAGACTCTATGTTGGCTTGTTGTGCTTTGCTTTATCCTCTAGAAGTGGATTAGTTCAACTACAACATTTAGGTATTCAAAACTCTATCCTCTGTAGGTTCAGATAGTAAAACGTAACCTAATTAAACTGGTGCCTGGATAATTGCAATCACAACATGCTTAATGCCCGTCTTTGAGATTGCAAAAAACTCTTTAGGTGATAAACTATTTTGACTGATATTGTTGATTTTTCACTTTTGAATAAAATTGGTTAGAATAATACTACAATAGTAAGAATTTTTTTTAATAAAGTATCTTTTGTTGTAATTAATAAAATAATATTAATGTTGCATTTTGTGTATATGAAGAGTGCAAGGTTAAACTATAAGGATTAAAAGTTTTCATACTTTCTGATACAATCGCGTAAGGGGTGCAGACTGCACACTGTGCATCAGTTTAGGCAGGTTACATAATTGGTATACATTTTTTTTTGTTATAAAAAACTCAAAAACTAATTAAATAAAGTAATGCTTTTTCATTCCTTGTGCAAAGCCTGGTGAAGCTATGGCTTTCTCATATCAGGATTTTTGGAGATTGACAGTAACTTAATTTTACTTTTTCTTTTTCTCTTTATAATGCAAGCCTAAAAAAGGATTTTAATGTTCTTGGACTTTAATTTTCCACCTTGCTTGTACTGCTTTCACTGGAGATAAAGTTAATGTCAATTTATTTAACCCCTCCTTGATTCTTCTGAACTTTAAACACAGAAATCTATTTCCTAAATTTTAAACTTCCTAAGATTAAAAAGTGTTTCTCTTTTTCTGTTATACTTCCTCAGTTACAAAAGTCGTACGGTGCTTAAACTAGGCATTAATAATTCAGATCATTGGCTCCATGGCAGCCAACATAGAGAAAGGACTGTTACAAGCAGCTGAAACTGCAGCCTCTCTAACTATTAATTGAATAGTATGGCAGTGCAATTTTATGCCAGAAGGATTTTATGTTGATTAAAAAAACTCTAAATAGGTAATTTACTTTCCACAGAGATTAAGGGGGGCAGGGATAGACTAAAAGGTCCAAAACTGCATTTCCAACTAAAAAGAATGTTTTTGCCACTGAAGGTTTGTGTTCATGTCGCTGCCGCTATTGTTGTTGATAAAGTCATACTGTGCTAGTCAGTAAAGTTGAACTCTACTGCATAAAAATTATTATCATGTAATAATAAATACTACACAGTGTTTTATGGAGTCTACAGACATGGCACTAACTGTCCCTTCCTGACAATTTATGTTTCCACAATTGTCATACTATAATGTCCCAAACATAGTCTAAGTACAAATGTTTGGGGTACATGTTAACATATCAGAGGGAAATCCATGCAAACACAGAAATAACATACAGTGTGTCTGCCACCGATTTTATTCAACCACACGAAGATCGGCACTGAAAAAAAAATTACTGACTCAAAATAATATGAAATAGAAATAATTTAAAATACAATAATATGAAATTAAAAAGCAGTTTAAAGACAAAACCTCTCCAAAGTAGTATTTTAGTGAATTGATACTGGGTGTAAGAAATATTTAATGTATTAATAGAGGGCAACATCTTTTGCCAATGGTACTTTGGAGAGATACAAATAGCATGAAGGGCACTTTTGCTTAGTTTGTTGGTATACATATGAAATAGAAATTTACATTTACTGGCTAAATTATTACATAATAACTGATAATTTTTTTAATGGTGATATAAAAAATAAATCACAATAGATAATGAATCAATACGTATCAATCCATATCTTGCATTTATTCTGAACTATAAAGCATATTTCCAACCATCAACATTAGTCAGGGGGTAAGAATACATGAATACTACCTCCATACAAACATTATCACTAAGGAGCAGGCTACATTTCATGTGTTGTTGACTGAGTGGAAGGAGATGGTAGCTGCTGTTAATTATGGACTTTAGCAAAAGAGCGTAATAGTGATGGGAAGGAGGATTAGAGAATACTCTACGTGTTCTCTGCCATTTCTATTGCAAATAGCATTGTACGTATAATCTCCTAGCAGCAAAGTGCATACTCTCAATTGTCTATGACTTATGGCAACTGCAGTTTTACTTTATCTACACGTTCAGGTCTTGCTAACAAAAAGTTTACCCAGCCATTTCCAACCAGGATTCTGGAAAGCTAAGTATCTTCCAGAGGTTGCTTGGCATTCCTTGAGCTGTTTGGATGGTGTCTGTTTAGTTTTTAGTCCAACACCACTTGGAAAAACCATTGGCAATATGCAGATGATCTTTGTAGCTGTCTGAAAAGGAGAAATTGTGAACTATCATTTGGTTTACTCAGTGATTACCAATGTAATTGACATTCTTCTCAATGACCCCTGATTAATATTATTTTTTTACATGGGTTCCTTTATTGTTTTAAGAGCTCCTAAAAAGGTTGAGAAACACAGACCTTAGAACAGTTTCTTTCTCATAAGTCTGGTTTATTGTAAGTGAAAGAGTCTTTCTAGTTTTTATTATAAATTCAGCATTTAAAAATCCATTCTACCTATAATAACAAAGGATGAAGAACTTAGCAAGTAATTGACACATAATTACTCATTGAAAAATTACATCCTAATTAAAGTGCCACTGTAGCATGCTTGAAGGTCATCGGCTTTCACTATAATGTCTCTATAGCACATGTACATGGTATTGAGGGGTTTCTTCTGTATTTGCTCTCCTTCAGTGCTAAAAGCTAAAGAATTACCAACATCGATCTGTCAGTGCAATCTCTTTCACCACTCTTCCTGACATAGCCTGCCTATAAACTGGAGGATTGGAGGCAAAAGAGATGCATTGGCAGCTTGAGGAGTAATCAGATAAGCTAAGTTAAAGTACTATTTACAGACTCTAGACCAGTGTTTCCCAACCTTTTTATCATAGGGAACCCTTAAAAAAACCTTAGGTGTTCAAAGAACCCTTGCAATAATTATTAAATGCACAACTCACACTATATTAGTGTGGTGGTCAGTGGGAAGAATGCCTATTACATTGGTGGCCATTGGGCAGAATGTCACCCTTACACATGTGTTCCAGGCAATTTATACAAAAATTTCTTAGAGAAAGTAGAAAGATATTACAGGCCAAACATCTCTGCTGTCCTAGTAGCATTTTGAAGGATTTAATTTCCAATTTAAGAATATAATTGTGAAATTATACTCTATCTGTATGTCAACTTTGACATACCCAACAGAGCTATTACAGTCAGTGGCTATTAGGATTATTAGAATTCTGCTTATCCTGACAAATGTTGTATCCATAATATTTCCTGTACACCGAGATAAAATCTCAAACATTCCTATTACCTTTTTATCCATGGTGTATGAACTACAAAGCAGCTCCTCTCTATGCATTGCAGTTAAGAAAAGTGGGGAGTTGTGTTGGCTCAAATTAGAACAGCAGTGTAGGGTACTTCTGCATAAACACAATGACATGAATGAGCTTTTTCACCTTAGGATGGGAAGTGTGTTTTTGGCAGAATTGCCAGGTGAAAATAAAGGGAAAAGCTATGGGATAAAAGTAATTCAGCCACCCAATCTAAGCACAAACAAACCTCAACATAATATAAAAGTTGGCAATACTTACAATACATTTTAATATTATATTATATATTACATTTTAATAAATATTGTGTGGAATGAATGTCTGTGAGTTTTTCAGCACCGCTTACAGTAAAATCACATCAAAAATCACTGTGTTAAGCATGTATTTCATGTCCTCACATCAGCAATTCCTCATTTTGATATGTTGTTCATTCTATTTTCATTTTACAAGTACTCAGTCATTTTTTATAGTTAACATTTGTTGTTTATAGGATATGTTCATCATTGTAGAGAGACTGAATAGATTTTATGTGCAAATCTACCTCTTCATAATTCCCATTATATGTTTAGATGAGTAAATGTGAAGGTAATGCAGAAATGTATTTGATAATTTGCTTTTATTTCCTTTGCAAAAATGTATGTATGCATAGTTTTTGTTTGAAATACACTTTTCTTTCAAAGTTTTACTTTTACTCAAAATTCCCAGTTTGATATCTATAATTACAACTTCTTCCTAAATTCACTCAAGTCAAATACTGTGTTGATCTTCTTTGACTGTTATAGAATATATTTCTTTGCAAATTTAGACTTCTATTGTGTCCAGAAAAATATATCCAAGTCTGGCACAATGCCTGTTTTCTCTCAAAATGATCTACTTACAGCTGAATTCTGCGACAGTTCAATAACATAGCAACTAGAAGTTTAGAGATTTTTTTTTCTGTTCCAGCTGCTACACATAGTTGGCACAAGACTACAATGGCACATCTGAAAGATATATTCTGACTCCCACAACTTTTCTTCTCAGCAGTCATCTTACTTTGAATGAAAGTGAGAATAATCCTGCAAAAGTATCACAGAAATATATAACTTTTCAATGTTATCCAGTACAAATCAATGACAGATAAACTGAATGTACAGATGTGCCTATTGTTTATGGCAACACTTATTAGCCTGTTCTGCAAGCTATATGTGAAAGGTATCTAAACCCAAACCCCCCCAAAAATGTAACATATTGCAGCCAACTAGTCACAGATGTAGTGGTCACATTAGTTATTTTTTAAAGCTTTTCTTTCCTAGATAAACATCTACATATTAACGTCTAAAATAAATAGAATCTCCTAAATAATCGACGGAGAGTATAAAAAAGTATATAAAACAGAGATAAAAAATAGAACATACATAATACGCTCTACCCAATACATTTGGTTCAAATGTATAAAATCAGGACCTGGAAGGGCAAAGCCGGAGCTATATTAATTCATAAAAAAATGACCAACAAACTGATTACTTGTGGTTGACAATCCACTGTGTGCATCCCCCTAGTGTTAAATACATAGGCACAGAGGGCAATCAACTTACATGGCTTCAATATTTTTCAGTTCATATTAGGTTCAGGACAGACATATCAATTAACAAAATTCACTTGGGACATCAGTCAGTTACAATTTTTTCACTGGCAAGGTAAAGTTCTGCCAATAAACTAGTGGTGGCAGTAGTCATCAAAATAATGTTGAAGATGTGCCCCACAATAAGAAAACTCTAACATCCAATGGTCAATTGGAATTCCCACAAGTACATACCAGGCAGCGTCTCCATTGGTGGTTGTTGGGGCAGTACCTTTTAAAGCAACTTGAGAACTAGGGTACTCAGCTAATGGGCACAGCAAATATCAAAGACACTCACTGAGTTTATACTAAACTGCTCTTAGACGAATTTGCCCATCACTAGTACTAATCACACTACCTTTTACATCTTTTACCTCCACCCTTTGTGCATAAATGCATAAATACAGGTGTGTGAGGTGGTCAAAACATAATGATATTAGCAAACAGCTTTGACCTAGTAAATGGGATAATGAAGGATACAAATTCACTTAAACTTGAACAAGTTTCAGCATACTGACAATATGGTTGCTCTATGCCTCCTCCTATTTGAGGAACCCTCTTAATTCTAAGCATGGCTATAGTTTAAAGATTATGCATTGCATTTTGGTGTTAAAAAAATGTCCATATATCAATCAGAAACCAAAATCTTAGACTCAAAGGGCTACTTTCAAACCCAAGGTAGTGATAAATCCAAAACCCATTACTTATTTTCACAATGCTTTAATCGGCTCTTTCTGCTTCCTGGACAAAATGCAGGCTCAGAAGTAACATGAAAATCCTGATGCAAGGTCAGTTGACTGAAGCTTAAGAACAGCTTAGGCAGATGCAGATAAGGATAGATAAATAGGGAAGGTTTTTTTTTCTGATAGTGTTAATGAAAAATGTATTTAATTACAGATGTAAAATAACTGAAGGTGCACTTTATCTCTATTACTTTGCATCAATATTCTGAAAAGAAATACCGTAAGTAGAAAAATATAATTTTATGACAGATAGAAAATGTAATCCTATGTGAGCATTTCATGGCCTATTGTATTACATTGGAGTATTCATGTTATGTTCAATAGTAAATCCTTTGTCTATAGTTATCTAGAAGCAAGGAATCTTTATTGTGCATTGTGCCCGAATCATACATCATTTAGGGGAAAAAAGCCTAAAATAAATTAATTTTTTTGTTGAAAGTGAAACAGTTGAATTGTTTAATACAACTGTTTCAACATATTTGTTCTTTTTCCCTTTTTCCATTTTTGATTAGTAAATTCAGTTTTCAAATTGAATCCAGTGTGAAAATTGTGCATTTTGGTTGATTCTTGAGTGATAACATTTATATTTTATGTAATTTTTTTTTGTAATATAGCACTAGACACATGGTTTATTTAAAATCAATATTGTTGCAAACATTTTTTCTATTTAGGCTTTGGTAAAAAAATGCTAATAATGTGAAAAAATACTATTTTATCTTTATTTAGAGGGTAGTGTTGTCCCTTTTGAGGTAGTATATATAGGGTACTTTATTTTACTTATGAGTTTATTTTTAAATGTTTTTCACAGAAAAGTTACACAACTTGTATCCAGAAATCATATATTTTATTAATCTATCTACTGTGTGAATCTATCTATAAAACATTTATAAATAGACTGCTATTGTTCTTAATAGGTTTGTTTATTTAATTATTATGTGTGTACTTTACCTGTAAATGTTTTATTTTATGTTTTCCATAGTCTAGGTTTTCTAGTTTTTAAAAAGCACAAACTATTGAGGCTAATGAGTAGTCATTTTGGAAGGTCCTTAAAAGCTAAAAGGTCCTTTAAATCCCCTTGAATTCTTAACATTTCTCCTTGACATTTGACATACTTGCTTTTAATAAAAATGGAAACATTTCATCAGAATGTCATGGTTTCGATGACGATGGAAAGATGTAAAATTACTGTAGTAATGTGTTGATGTTAAAAAGTTAAGCCCATAAAATTTTAACTCCAGCACCTGTATAGATACAGCAGTAATTACTTACTACAACTGCAGTCGTTTCTTTACAGTCACTGGGAAAACATTGGTTTTTCAATATGTCTCAATATGTCAGTTTAATGCTCCTAGGATAGTGGTATCCCAATGTAAACACGGGATGTGTTAGAGTCATGGTTTAATGAATTTAGGATGTCTGCCACATTACACAGCACTATAAAGAACTTTTGTAATAGGATTTAAAACCCTGGTTTTTCTATTTTATTAAATATTCAGAAAGTAAAAGCTGTTCATCAGCTTTTTAAGTTTAGAGAAGGCTTTGGTGTATCTTTGTTAAAGATAATAAAGTTATAAGAGGGGAGAACCCGTTGGATCCAGGGGACCAAATGGCTCCAAATTTGACCATTGCAATTAAACTGTCTTGCAATTAAACTGTGGTTTTTCTTGTGCAAAGGTACAGGAAGCACTTCTCTTGACTGCCAAGTAACTTAGAGATGGAGCCTTTCATGTCTTTGCTATCTAGTGGCTATCGAGTGGCCGTGAAATTGGTGAAAATTTAATGTTGGAATGGGGTTATCAGTAGTCAATATAATTAATAAAAATTTTAGTTTAAAATGTAGGTGATGACAGAACACTACCACTAGATGTGTAAGAATATATATCTGGGGATATATATATATATATCTAGGAACAACCCCGAAAGCACAGGTGGAAACCTATCAGGATGAATTTAGACAGTCACCCAAACGAAGTAACTGTGTTGGGTAAAGAAGGAAATTTGTGTAAACTGAGTATAAAGTGTTTGAATTGTAGATAGTAGAAAACTTTAGTAGGCGGTAGATGCAACTCTCTGAGATGGGAGAACACTATTCCTGCAGAGGTTTGATGTTTTGTAGATGAGTAAGGCCCAAAGAGAAAACAAAAATAGGGAGATAAACTGGGGGAAGGCAGAATTGCAAAGAATGGAAATGAGAGGCAGGAGTATGAGGGGGTAAACGAATGGGGTAAATCAAGGAAAAGGTTTAAATGAAAGCCAAAGCAAATTGTCAATATGGGGGTCAGGTAATTCTGAGGCTTCCAATGTCATCCATAACAGGAGATACTTATTGAGGAGACTTATTTGGTCCACCATGGACTAGCTAGTCAAGTTAGGAACACCAGGTCCTCCATGAGTCTTAGGTAAGTACAGAGCAGATCCAGGTCCAAAGGAGATATATGCTTGTAAAAAAAAGCAGAAGCATCTTTTAGAGAGGCTGTAGGACTCCTAAGAAAACCATCACAGGCAGAAGTGCAGAATACATATAAAACTTAGGGCAATGTTATCTTTTCTTTTTCTTTGCTCTTCTCCTGCTTCTCTGCATTTGCTCTCCTGTCGCTGCACTCTTTAGAAAGGTTTTTTGCTAACCTCAGTCTTGAAATCTGCTTTACTCTGTATTGCCCTCTTCTTTGTGCCCGATTGGGGTGTTTTCAGCTATAAAGTTTTACAGTAGATATGGCCTAGTAGATATAAAGCCATCACAAAGGAGATGGAAATTTTACCGCTAGAACGTTTTGAGTCTACCAAGTGATTTATCTTTGTACCAATTTAAAACTAAAAAATGTTGGTACAGATACCCTAAAATAAGACTAATTTAACAAATAAAAAAAAACCTTGTGTGCTATGTACTATTGATTAGTGTGGCTCTTCAACTGAGCTACATCTGCAAAGTTTCTTAAACCTATTTTTTGTCCACTCAATTTGTTTACAAGAGGGTTCATGAGAATGAACCACTTAAGATTTCAAATATAAATAAGTTAGTATATATATGATGAGGCAAGTTGATATAATTTCCAAGGATGTTACTGAATAGTTAATAAATACAATTGGTTTTCTTTATGCTTGCAATGACTATAGTGAAGTTTTTCAAATAAAATAACTCAAAAAAAAAAAATGAGGAAGGAAGAAAATGAAAATGAAGTTTGACTCAGGTTACTTACCCCAGTAAGTAAATCAATAAATGTCCCTTGATTATTTATTTATCCCTTACTAATACAAACTATGCACAAAGTCATTTTGCAAGTGCTTTTATGTAAACTTTCCTCTACACATTGCATGGGAAACCTCTAATGGAATAAGTAAATTACATTAGAAGAGACTTCCCAATATCTTGATTCATAGAGAAGATTCCAGTTGTTTAAGTGTTCTATTGTTAGAGGGCTTGAAATACATTAAAGCATTTTTTTCACTTTAGTGCCCTGTTTGTTTATTTATATTAAATATCCAAAGTGTTGCTTGATGCAGCCCACACACATAGTAGCAGGAAGCAGTTTTGCATTTGTGCTTTTGCAAAAAGTGCTAAAAGTGCCCTTTTCAAAATCTATCTGATCCAGATTTATTTCAATAGGGCAGTGGGAAGTGATTAGTGATTTACTATGGAAGTTGAACATGCACATTCATAAGAAAATAAAAATACACACATATATATAAATGTGTGTGTATTTTTATTTTCTATATGTAAAAGTATTTCTAAAGTATGTCTTCCATGTTCACATTTGCAGGTAAAATGCAGAAACTGTTTGCCTCTAGCAGTTAAGTGGTGGGGTAGGACTTAGACTCATATTTAAGAATGTCAAACCCCTAATTGCACAAAGAAGGATTTTCCAGATAATAAACAGCCCTTAGGTATTATTTTAAACTATATAGAGAACTATTGATTAAGTACCAACTAGACTGTCTTCATACTTATGCTGCTACCTTATGGAATATTTGGCATACACATGGTCATAAACATAGAACAAATATATATATACAAGTATTGCAAGTGAGTAATAACAAGTCAAATTCAGGTACTTACACTACTTGCATTTAGAAAAATGTAAAATTAAGTATTTTCAATACATAAATACAGAGCTACATTAGTTGATTTTTATCTAAAGTTCATATTAATTGATTTCTCTAACTGTGCTAAAAATTTTAAGCCTTTAAAACATAGAACATGTTAAATATAGTAAATCATTGAACTTTAACCGGTCAAACCGTGGCAGCCATAGAAGCATCTGAATTTGTTATATCTATTCATATAACTGATCACCTGACATACTGAACTTTAGGCAGTTAAAGAGATCTTGTAAAGGTTGAAATTATCAACCGTAGCCTAACCTAGCTGGTAAATGTGGCTGAGTAAAGGATACAAGACTATATAAGTGATAATTACCATAAGTGAGAGTTCAAGTGTGTGTATGAGCAAGGCAAGAGCTGGTGGGTTGCAATTAAACAGTAGCAGGAATATATTAAATATACTGCTTTATACATACCATGAAAGCCATTAAAATAATCTACATTCACCAGTGAAAGAACTTTGCACTTGTCTTCAACTATCCAAATGAGTTAATTAAGTCTTCTTTGTTTCACAGTAGGAAATATGTGTATGGGTTGTGAGTATACAGTCTTTATGTAAAAATCTGTAACAGCCTTTACAATTTTGCTCAGAAATTCAGTAACGAATGTACCTTCTGCACAATGAGCCATTTTAATGCTGTTTCTATTTTAGGAAAGATAACATTGAACAGATTTAATAGTGGATGTCAATCAGTATAAAAAGAGCTAAATTGTGGTGAAATTCTAAAAGAAATGTTTAAATCACAATGTTTATTTCAAATCAAAGTGGTACAAAGTCAATAACAGTGCCAATAAATAAGTCATCACCCGTGTGTCTTTTAAAGGGCATTCGGTTACAGCATATGTAGAATATTTAGCAAAGAGGTTGTTTATTTTATTGTTGTTAAAGAAGCATTCCATATAAAGTCTACCACCCTCACACACGCTTCTTTTACAGGTAGTCCCCAGGTTACATACGAGAAAGGAACTGTAGGTTAGTTCTTAAGTTGAATTTGTCTGTAAGTCAGAACAGGTACATTATTTTAATAAATGCAATTGGGACAGATGTTTGCCTCAACATATTATTAGGCAGTGTGGTGTCAGTTACTGTAAAAAACATCCTCACTGTGAGTTGATCACAAACAAAGCAAAAACAAAACTTTATGGAGCCTAGACATTCATTAACTTCTGGAGCAAGCTGTGCTTTGAAATGCAAAAAGAAACAACTGCAGAGTTTGTCTTGGTCATTAAAGAGTTACAAGAGGTTGCAGAAAGAGCTTACCCCCCTAAGATCACCCACAACCTCAGCTGTCTTTAGCTAAAGACTTCTTCTGCAAGGCATGCGAACCGCCCCCTATCAAGCCTCTGTCCTGCACAGAGCGAGCAGGGAAGCCCCGTTCATATCTTGGAGATGTCTGTAAGTCGGATGTCCTTAACTACCTATATACTGTTTTTATAAAAGCTGCATGGATAACCAGCAATACCGGCTCCCCCTGTGGCCGCCGGAACAAATGGGGTACCATGTGTCACCCTGGCCTGTCAAATCTGGAAGGCTAAAGAATGTACCTAGGAAAAAAAGTAAAAAGATGGCTGCATCCAGGTAAGTATAGTGGGGTTTAGTTCTACTTTAGTGAAGTCTAAAATATAAGGTAAGAAGATTTTCTGCTGTTAAGCCATTAGAGAAGTCCTTCAGCATTCTCAACCTAAGGTTTCCAACTCCTATGTAACAAAGTTGTCTTTCATCTGATACACAAATTACACCTTTACTGTTGTTCTCCTATCTGCAATAGCACCTAAAGTAAAGTGTTATATGACAAACAAATAGCACAGGCAGTCAAACACCAAAAAAACTACTATAATAGTCATAAACACTGTGACTGCATCAAATATACATATCAAATATGAAATCACACTGTCCTAGATACTATTCACTATAGGGACTCCAGTTTAACCCTTTTGATTTTGTCACGGAGTATAACATTACTTTCTATGACTATCTAAACTACAGTTGTACCACTCCCCAAATCATCCGTTTGATGTATTAAAAGAAATTATTGGAGTATAGGGATTCTGTATGAAAAAATATATTTTTTCTTTTATTCAGCACGTGTTAGGAGTTAATGAAAAAAAAAACATTGTACACGACATATGCATTTTTCACACATAAGAAAAGATATAATTGCAGAGTTGTGCAGTGTCACCTAACCTATAATTTAATCTGCCCAGATAACCAAATTCAGACCATATTTCCAAATCTCCAAGCATACTCTTCTGCCCCTTTTAGGCTTGTGGTCGAAAATCACACTGTTAGTTACCAGCATCCTCCTTAACTACTATGTTGTCACCCAAGTTGTACAATTGTTTGTCTTTAAATGGAAGTGGTTGGGACCTTGGGTGAGCATCTTGAACACTGTGGTCAACCACAGGTCTAAAACGGCCCCTATATTTTAATTTATTTAAAATGCTTTTGACCAAAAGATTTTCATCTTCAACGTAAAACTCCATATATGTCGGAATGTCACTGTTCTCTGCAGGTTCAAAACCCAACTTGTATAGGGAATACCAATTACTAAATTGGGCAAAGGTAGTTAGAATGTATGTATAATTATATGGAAGTGCCTTGAAATATCAGGAACTACACTGACATTTTTTAGGAATAATTTAAGACAAAAAGTACATGTTTCAGGACAGTGCTTGGGCACAAATAGGTGTTCACTAATTATAACCAATCTTTTGCATACATATCCACTTGCATAACGTCCACTTTCAAACCCAATCATATTCCTTGCCTCTATATAACTCTAAGCTGTCGCTACAGTTTTCTTGCATATCAGTTTGAGCACTGATATTTCTTCTTGGTTTTCCAAAAGAAGATTTATTTTGATACTGAAAGCCAGTCCTATCAACTGCTGACTGTATCACACTATGGATAAATGGTCATGAAACCAACTTTAAAGCTGATACTGTTCTCAGTAGAGATATAAACAGTTATAAAATTACTTTCCAAAAGAAATGGCTAATGCCCCAGGCACTGAAAAACAGATTTTGGTTCAACATTTCTGGTATCATAAAAAAGATGGCATCATAGTAAAAATAACAGACTTTGTGGTTTTATAGGTTTTTAGTATTACCTTTCTAGCCATTATTTGTTTTCACTGTAAAGAAAATATGTCAAAATTTCTTGAGCATTCTTTTAGTAAATAGGACCACCTGTGATTCCGAAGTCTAAACATGTAAAACATGTAAAGGAATTATCATACATCCACCACAAATTCATACAAAAATGTATCTTTCTTTTCATATACATTTAATTTAGTTTATTGATAGGACTAACTGGAGTTAATTAGGCAATGCACACTGGAAATCTTATGCAAACAAACATTTCCCAAAGGAAAAAATAATTCCAATTTTGCCTGATAGGCTGCTGGGTTAGAAAAAAATAATTGCGTGGCATTTGATGATTTGATTCACTAACTTGTTGATAAAGCTATTTCTGTATCAATGGAGTTGCTGTATTATGAAGAATGTGTTTGGGAAAACAAAGTTTTTATTAGCAATTGAGTTTAATTGTTGAAAAGTTCTTTCGGTGGTTGGGGCAAAAAGTCAAAACTATACAAAGTTCACCTTCCACATTACCAACATAATGGTACATGCCCTATGCAGTGTGAAATGCAGAAAAAAAAAGGGTCCTGTATTGTATCAAAGACAGTAATGGTGCCAACGCGTTTTGCCATTTGGCTTCATCAGGGAGACAGAGGCAAGTGACCAGTATAGACAGCATTCTTCTATGCTATATGCCATGTATTCAATGAATAATGAAAATCATGGTTATATAAAAATGATGGCAGGTAAGAGTTAAACCCTATCTGTTCTGGCTAGCATGTAAATGGGTTACACTATATGGTATTTTCTTAAATATATTGTATAAATAACATCACATATGCTTTCAACTTTGATTTCATTTTATGACTGTAATCTCATGCAAATACTTATAGTCACACTTTCATTGTTGGTAGAAAAGGGAATTTATCATAAAAGCCAAACACCAGTTTGGGGAGGCTCTGATCTAGCTGGTTTTCCTCAACTCATTTGCTATATTTATTCCTAGCTAAACTGATGCAGCCAAATGTATTCAGCATCATTGCGCATGAAGTTACCACCCTGGAACTAGTATGTGGTCCATTAGTCAGGTAATATCTGCTCAATGCCATCTTCTCACGGGTGTATTTGTTTTTTTCTTTTTCTTCACTGTAATTTCAATGTATATATACAATAGTGACATAAAATACACTATAGTATACTACAGTACTATAGTATAAAAAGTACAAGAAAAGGACTGAGATTTATGTGACTCACTTTTTTGTAAAATGCTGAATGATGAGTGGGGTCATGAAAGTTGAAGTCTACTCAACCCCCTCCACAACTACTATCCTAATCTATATTCTGGTCTGCTGACAGTTACCATGTGAACCAGATGCTTTTCAGTTTCGTTCTTGCAGAAATGCCATCTCACAAAATAGAACAGTGGATCAATTTGATGATAAGAGTGCTACAGAAAGTTATAACCTGTTAAGGTTTATGGAGAAAAGTGTATGGGTCATACAAAGGCTTTGGAGTGGCACAAACATTTTCAATGATGGTCAAGAAGATGGGAAGAATGATGAATGCCCAGGATGTCTGAGCACATTAACAACTAAAGAAAACTCTAAAATAATGAACAGAATAGTGCAGTAGCACACATGAGTGTAAGAATGATAGCTAAAATTGTTAGTATTTTAAAGACAGTGTTCAAATTGCAATGACTGAATGACACCCTGATGGTCAATAAGTCAATGAACACTTCTTTATAATCTTTTTCAAACAGAGAGCATGTGTGGAAAAAAAAGGCCAGACTTGTGGGTGAATGGTTGGATCCTGCTTTATGCTTCATGCCACAATAGGATTTATGGCTGACAGTTTTTATTTTCCAAAAGTCAAGATTGCACTGGGAAACGAAAGATGGTTGAATCAAATGATGATTGGAAGATGCTTGAATTGAAAGAAATCTGCTATGGAGACTATCCCGAAAGCCTTACACAAATTTGACTTCCAGGACTGTTTTGATTAATGGAAGAAATGTATACAGCGATTTGTGCATGAAGAAGGAGAGTATGTTGTATGTCAGTAAAAATTGTTACTATTTAGAAACGATAATCACTGCATTTTATGGCAAAGGAGGCCCGGCAAAGGAGAACCTCCTGACATTGTAATATAAGTATTTTTTTACAAATGATACATTTGTTACAGATAAAAATGTATCATTTGTAAGAGATACTTATATTACAATGTTTTCCCCTGCAACCCTCATCTGATATTGTATATGGTACGTCTCCCACTCTGCCAAACCTCAGCACTGTGTTTGCAATTGTTTTCCCCTGCAACCCTCATCTGATATTGTATATGGTACGTCTCCCACTCTGCCAAATCTCAGCCCTGTGTATTTTGCAATCCCTATTTAATGTACAGCGCTGCGTAATATGTTGGCGCTATATAAATCCTGTTTAATAATAATAATAATAATAATAATGTCAGGAGGTTCTCCTGTGCTGGGCATCTTCTCAATGATTGAAGCTGTGGCTGCATTCATTGAGAAGAGTGTGCGATCCCCAGGGCACTAGAGGTTAATTAACCTCTAGTGCCCAGGGATCTCAGAGGATTTCTAGGGCACACCCTGAAAATCCTCTTGTTTGGCGAGAGCTCAAGCTCTCGGCGAATCAGAAGGCCGTTCTTGCTTAGATTTTTGGTTAGCGAGAAAGGCCCGTTTCGCCCTGAGATCCAACTTAATATTCTCGCTCTCTCATCCCTAGTCAGTTGTTATTCATACTTCGTTTATTTCTCAGTCATTTTTAAAATATGTCATAATCGCTAGTGTAGGTGTTTCATAAGGTTTCATATCTTTATTCACAAAAGATTATGTACCATATTATAATGACACGTAATATTTTATAAAATAGCTGCAATTATCCTGCAACTTTTACCCTTTGATTTTTCAGTTATTACTGGTTGATCTATGACTGTTTTTAGAGGAAAGTTTTTAATGTTGTTAAACTAATAGTGTACATTATCAAGATTAGCAGTTTCATATAAATTGCAGGTTCTGAGCTTGAGAACATCTGCTGAAGAAGCTCAAAATGGGTTGTAAATACAAAACAGGTGCTATTTTCAATGTGTAAAAGAACATACAGTACAGTTCTTATGTAAGTTAAATAAAAATAGACAAACTTCTGCTCTGCCTGCCTAGTTGTGTTAATCATGAATACTAAGAGCTACCTTGTATGCATGTTTTTAAATCAATCCTGTTTCAATATGGGGCTTTCTTTCTTACATGCCCGAACAGTGAATCGCAATACCAAAATCTTTTTATTCTGATTTCTTTTTTATTGTATGAAGGTTACTTCGATTCTAATTTCTGTATAAAGTGATAAAATATAAATTGCACTGATAGCATCTTCAATATCCTTACACAGAATAAAAAGACAAGTTTAACAAGAGGGCAAGAAAAATATATCAGATAAAATAACTGCTGAAATATTACTACCTTTTTTTTATCATAGTCACAGAAGCACATCTGCCATACACTTGGCAGCAAAACGATGTCCATGCTTAAACAGAATGAAGGCCACACATTTCACTAAAGATAGATAGTCCTCTAACACTAAGATAATAGCCAGCTTCAATGGGGTTGGGTGTTGTCATGTTAATTTAAACTGCTACTGGATAATAATGTTATAACTACAAAACCTTCAAGGTCTGAGTCTGCGGGAAAGTACAGGTCCACTACCATTCCACCATGTTCCCTTACTTTGGGTAGCTTGTTATTACTCCAGCTTTTATCAGGACAGAAATATGTATTGAAGCTTTTCTGTACATGACAATAAAAGCTCTGCATTTATAGTATTAGAAGATCATCCCAATACTTCACTGGTAATCTTATTTACCATTCATAATTCTGTTACATTTGCAACTTTCCCTTTTTTGATTTCTTTTGTTTTGAATAGGGCATACAAAGACCCACATAAAGTTTGTTTTTTATGGGGAGATATGTATTCAGTGTCTCAGAGGCACAGCAGATTGTGAGGGCAACCCCACAAAAGTAAGAGGAATCCCCTCATATACAGTTTTCGCTGAACAGATGCCTTCATTGGAAGATTTCTTCTCTGTTTCCTTACTTGACACCACGTGTTAAGTTTTCAATTTCCTTCTGTTTATAGACAGTGTCTACCAGGACCAGTAGGTAAAACTAATAGGTAACTACCCCCCCCCCCCCCCCCTCCATAGGGATATACATTTAAGTCAAAAGACTATCCCATGTAACAAATTTACTTAACAAATACTTACTTCTTTTTTCCCACTCCACAGCTGCAGTATCTTGTGTTGGTCAAATATATCATTGCTAGAGAAAATGTTACAAGACTTCTTCAGTAAGTTAAATTCAACATTTTTTTTTACCAATGTTTGTACAGGCAGGGTGGTGGTCACTAGAGGATTTAGATAATAAAAAATATGTATTTACTTTACTGTTTTTTCTACCAAACCAAGCCTATTGCATCTACTTGAGGCTGTATAGAAATTGTTCTTAGATGTTTCCCAAACACTTGCCAAAGCTCAGAAACAACAACAAAAATAATTTAATCTGCAGATTGTAAAATAAAAAAAAAACTATGCAATGCAATATTCATTCTATCTCCAGCTTTGTTCCCTGTAAACAAACCATTCTGTGATCCAGAGACCATCATCCTTCCACCCACTTACTATGGGCCCAGACCATTGGGTATCCACCCCCTGCAGGTTGTTAGGTTAGGCTTGGCCCACAAAGTAATGCTGTAGGGCACAATGGCATTTTGTGGTGATCCTCCTTGTACCATTCAGAAGAAAAAGACTTCACATAGGAATTTTCTTTTTAGTTAATGGTTCCAAATGTACTCTAAGAAGGGAAGGGGCAAAAACTGAGGGAGGGTAGCTGAAGCAAGACTTCAGTAAACACTTTTGGTGTTTAAAATGTACCAGGATGCATTCAGCATGTGTGAATTACATAAATGTGAGCAACAGGACTGGTATACAGCACCGGCACTAATCCTTTTGTCACACAACAGTTAATTACTTATGGGAATTTTTACATGCTTGCTTTTTAAACAATTCCAATCTGCAGAATATTATGATGTATATCCAAATAATCTTGGTCTCTTTCCTAGTTGAGGTCTCACAATGATGAATTATTTCCTGAAAAAGCATGCTCTGAGCTGAGACACATAAAAACTTTTTACAACACTTATACATTCAATAGCCTGGAGGACTTGGATTGAAAAATATGGTTGCACCAAAACCAAGTTTTTATCGATTACTATGATAACTGCTTGTAGAGTTACTTTCGTAAATGTTCTGTGGGTGTAAAATATTTTTCTCTAATGCAGAGTGTTTATGAGCAATGTTTTCCCTGAATAATACATTTTATATGCCCACTCGCTACTCTCAAGTAGGGCCAATGAAGTGCCACTAGTATCACTTACGCTCTCCAACTATCACAAAAAAACATTAAACAATGTTATTCCTCACATGTCAGGAATCATTGCTATTGACTTTCATTCCCAAAGTGTCTTATTAGCTTTCACTATCCAACAGTCTGAGTTATTAGAAGCATTCAGCAGTTGCAAATTATAATTATTTTAGATCTACTTGTCTTTTACAAGACTGCTATCAAAATCAGTTTTAAGTAGGATCAAAATGGGATTTCAGTGCTGACAAAAATAAATCTTCCAATACAAATTTTTATAGTAACAAACAAAGTTAAACTTTGCCGATTGATGTTAGCCCCATTTTTTCTTATGTATAATGTTTTATTTAGTTTTTAGTATTTTTGTTCCATTATTTAAAATATCAGGTTACTATATACTATATAATGCAATGTTTTCATGAATAATTACATAACCTAACTCTTTCTTCTTTGTAAACTGCAGGATATTCATAAGAGTATTGCACATTTTATATATATATATATTTTACTGTGTAGTGCTTCTGATAGAGTTACCAGATATTCCCCAGGATGACAGATGCTTTTTGAAATATGGAACCTTTCAACTTTCTGCTGAAGGCAAATTCAGAATCTTAGAAACCAGCAAAGAAAAAGTTGTTGATTGTAGCTGCATAGTAGATTTGGATGATAAATCGCAATCCTTTACCCCCTAGGAATACAGACTAATTCCCATCTACAGCACAACCTTATTTACTGCAGGGAAACAGACCGAAATCTGTTTGTCAGTCAACATATAACTGCTGCATAAATTGGATACAGGACAGGATAATAGGACTTACCGGTAATCCTTGCAACAGCTTTTGCACTGTTCAAGTCAAGTTGTTTTTTATCTCTATCTCTCTACATGTGCTTGTTATTGTTTGGTCATTAACCCATACATTGTATAGGGATCTCAACTGATGCTGGAATAAGCCACACCGCCTGCAAATATCTGTTCATCTGTAGGAAAAAACTTATTTCAGAAGCCTCTGATAAAAGCTGCCCTTCCTGACTCATGGTCTGTACTATTTCCAAGGTGAACGTAAGACCTACTGAGACCAACTGCGCATGAAGTTACTGCCTTAATACTTGAAGAGAGGCTTATGGGTTAGGGAATAGCATGACTCTTTATACTTTTCTGAGAAAGACATTTTGCCTTCTTACTCATGCCCTTTAAACTTCTAATACATAACAAATGTACGAGCCTTAAAAAATGTACTGTAGTTCTCAATAGTTAGTAAAAATATATTTTATTATGAAACTTTCTTGCTGCTTTCCATGACTTAACTCCTTTAACCAATCTTGGAAAAAGCAACTAACCCAAAGGATCCTCAAACCTTCTTCTCTTCCTTCTTTGTAGTGCATGTTGGCATTTGTTCACTACTGTGACACAGTACTGTGTAATCCCTTTTCTTTGCCCATGTAAATTTGTTGTTGCAAAAACCTGTCCTTGGAAACCAGAAGGAGGGGTCTAAAGGTTACGTACACACGTAATAATATCGCAATAATTATCGTTGTAAACAATCGATTAATGAGCAATCGTCCGATAATTGTTAACACAAAAAGTGAACAACGACTGGTCAACAACGCGGATGAACGAGAAATGTGGCTGGAAACGAACAACTGTCCCAGCGGATCTGATAGGGCGATGATTGTTCATTATCTATTGTGTGTACGGTCGTTCAGTGATCGTGGATTGTTCTGTGATACAATTTCTCCTGTACACGTCACTTCCTGCATCCATCAAACGATCGTATCTAATGTGTATACATTATTGGTGGATTATATTTGAACAATCATATCATTTCAGCATGTACAGAATTGTGCACAATACGATCGTTCAAAATAATTGTGAATAATCGTTGTTTGGTGGTTATTCGTTCGTTTTCAAACGACATTTGCTGCACGTGTGTACATAGCCAAAGTCTCCGCAATCTCTGTGACCAGTTAACAATCAGAGGCAGTGAAAACAGGATTGGCCACTCTTAGCTTGGCACAGTTAACCTGGATATTTCCAATGCCATACATGATTCCTATACTCTGCAGACATGTTCTACACTATAGTGTGCAGGCAATCCTTTATCTGTCCTATTTTCTAAAATCAGAACAACTATCTCTCCCAGGTTAACACTGAACCCTAGGCAAACCTAAAACTTGCTCCTTACCTCCTAAATTATCAGTTCTCCTTTGCCACTGCTGACAGTACAATAAATAACAAACCTCAGGGGCTTTATATTGTTCCTGTCCCCATGCGGTCACTGTGTTTTGACTCCTGACTGTACATTTAGCAAAATAAAAGAGTGGCAGGACAGAATGTAAGTGGGGCCAGGGTAGCACAAATGTTAAGGGATGTTCTAGATGATCCTTGTAGTTCATCAGACAGTCAAATAGGTTGGCTCAGGATACCTGCCATAGCTTCTAATGCTTATTGTGTGGAATTTACAGAAACTGACTGATCAGGACAGGAGAGGACTATCTACTAGTGTGTAAAAATAAAGGTACGACTGGAGTTCTGCCTAAAGTTTCCATAAGGTTCAGATGAAGACAGATTTTTCTATAGGCAGGCTAAATGAGGGGCTTCTATATGGCAAGTATTGTAAAAGTTTGTTGTGGTATGTTTTCTGCAATTGACAGCCAGTCACATAAAATGACATACTTTTATCTTACATGCATGTAATCTTATACAACCTGGTGGCATTTTTATCTTAGCAGCATTTAAAGGCACAAGGTTAAGAAATCTAAACATTCCAAACAGCTTTTCCCATTGTTAGTGCTCTAAACAGTAGTGTAGTGTCATTTGATTCTCTGTATTTGTGGCGTTGTTATCCCAGATATTGTAAAACCATCTTTTCTGACTATACACCTTCAATCAATAAATGATTCCTGGTATATGATTTTAATAACCTGGGATATCATTTGTTTAGAAATGTTTGTAATAGTTACTCGTACAACAAGAATGCATCATTGATTTTTTACACAAGACACAAATAAAAGAGTAAAATAAATAGCATTTCAATGGTGTACACTTTAAGCCATTGTTGGAACATTCACTAAAAGGTACATTTTATGTCACTTGTTTTCCTTTCTGTTCCGTATTTCCATAATCAAGTTTTATACACACATATGCGAATTCTTCTTCCTGTATACCAGGCTTGCAGTAAAATTGCAAACAATCAATAAGTCACATACAGTCTGTTGTGTTCAATTACACTGACCATACTGATAGCTTTGTCAGTGAATGCACATTCTGCTTTTATAATAAATTTTATGATGAATATAAATATTGTTTTTAAATTGTTATTATAATGTTCATTATCCATATGAATATCTAAGCATGAATCAAATACACATATGTATATACGATATATATACTGCAAAATGTGCATAAAGTACATAAAAATCTTTCACATTTGGAGACAGCAGGTCTCTATGTTCACCATGCAGTGAAGGTTTATTCTTAATGACCTGGTTTGTGTAGGAATTGTTTTAGTCATTTTCTGATAACTGTAAATAACATACTTGATGCAGAGGTATAGACGATAAGAAGGGTCATGAGTATAAAGAGACTCTCAGGCCTTTGCAGTTCATTTTTTGAAATTGTAAGCTTCAAATGGCCTCCTAGCGTCAGATATCCAGAAATGAAACCCGTAATTGAAGAAATAAATCACACGTCTCAAATGATTTCATCATGAGAAGGGTCAAAGTTTCCCCTCAACAGTTAGCTATCTACTGGTTATCTTAGGAATCCTGAAATCTGTCACACACCAGCAGTGGGCTCAGCAAAGCTGTCCTAATGTTTCTTAGATAGCACATTAAGGGACAGACAGAAAATGTTTTTCATCCTGAGCTACATTGCTAGAATAGAAACTCATGATAAATGTCAACAGAAAGCCCTGCTCCCGGTGCAGTTGTAATGACTTTGTGCTTTAATCTATTATTTTGTTATATTAGTAATATTTTTTATGAACTTTCATTCTATTCTTTGTTCTGATTTAGAAAAAAGATTTAAGAATATCTCTAGGCAAGCAGCTAAACAATCAGGGTTAACATATTTATAGGTATGAATTGTTTTTGCCTACTGATGTATCTGTAATTCTGTTAACGCGTTCTGGTGATTTACACACTCTTGTCACTCAAAAGCAAATGATGACAATGCCCTGGATTAAAGTGAAACACCAGACATGGTTGTTTTTTGTTTTATTTCCAATGAAAGGGGCAAATTAGATTTATTTTCTCTCCCACAGACAGCTATAATGGGCAAAGGTAAAGTGAAAGCTTCTGATAAAGGCAACTGTGCCACTGACTACTGATTTCCATCTATCTTTTGTCACCAAGCACAATGGTTCTGACGCTTCTTTCCTTTAACGAAAGCCAAAAAGTATGTGTCTCACTGTCATCTCTTTGTTAGATTGTGAAAGTGGAATATTATACTGGAGAAGGCTCTATTGCATGATGAAAGTACAATATTACATTAGAGAAGGCCCTATCAGATGTTCAAAGTTCAATATTTTACTGGCAGATTTTTCATACAGGATACTTGCCATAAACATTCTTAATCAATTGCTTCCTGATATAGGATGACAACTGTCTCCTAAAAAAGCACATGCATTGTCAGTCTGTATCTTGAGCCCCTGGTACGGATTGCAACAAATATTGTACAGGCATAGTTCATTGTTTTCACTATCAGGAAGCCAGTTGTGGCCAATACATTTGGCAGGATTTACCATATATAATTGAATATAAACAAAGTTTTTTGGCCTGAAAATGCTATTAGAAAAAGAGTATTGATTTATATTCAGATAAGACTACTATATGTCACTATGTCCTTATGTAAGGTGTTTAATAAACTATTGTCATCCTAGAGCTCATTAGAATTTGTTACACATTTCACCATCTACTGCTATCCAACAATAATGCATAAAATACCATTTATGAGCAAGTGACCCATTATAACCATTTCTAATGCTTACGATATTTAAACCTTAAAAAAGTGGTAAAAATACATACAGACCTGAGACAGTTTGGTTTCATTTAAATAAATATTTAAAAATACCACACCATGGATGTATTCATGGTAATTATAGTTTTACATGCTAACAGTGACAGACATATTTTGAGCCCTAGGTTTATACTTGAGTCAATGTAGTTTTTCTGTTCCTTCAGGTAAAAGTAGGTACCTCATTTATCTTTGGATTGGCTTACATTTCAGTATATACAATATACGAAACTGCCATTTCTAAAATTGTTGTTATGAAGCTGTAATCTTTAGGCTAGGTTTACATGGATAGATAAGGAAGTGGTTACCTAGCATTTCCCTGCTAGAAAATGTGAAGGATCTTCAAATCCCACTTATTATAATTGAAATAAATTAATGAAGTTGATTTTGATTTTTGGCAGATATCATCGATGGGACCTGTGGGAATATGTCACAAAATATAAAAAAAAAACAAGTGTTTTATCAGTACTTCAAAGGCAAACTCATATTGTGAAATAATTGATTTAATAATGTTTATTAAAGTCATTCTCAGTTTGTCAATTAGGTGAGTTTCTTTTCATACTTTAATGCAAGGTACAGCAGTGCATATTTCACACATTGTGCCTGATTTATTAAAGCTCTACAAGACTGAAGAGGATACACTTTCATCAGTAAACCTGGGTGATTCTGCAAACCTGGAATGGATTTCTTAAAGTCAATTGCTATTTGTTAGAAAATTTTTTCAGTCCAGGACCAGATCAATCAGTTCCTGGTTTTTTGGATCACCCGGGTTCACTGGTAAAAGTATATCCTTTCCAGTCTTGGTAACCCCGAGTGTGATTCAGGGTAAAAAAAGATGCTGAAAGCGGTAACTCCCAGTCACACTCGTGGTAGCTAAAACAATATAAAACAATAGTAAATAGAGCCTTACTTGGTCCACCAGCATCCTTCTTCTCGATCCCCTTCTCCTCGCTTTCTCCTGCATCCTCTGCATCTGATGAGTCACTCCCGGTGACGTTGGTACGTGCAGCCTTTGCGTCGGGGGTGCGGCAAATCTATTTAATAACTGTTCAAATCTATTACAAATAGATTTCAAATCTATTACAAAATAACTGTATTGAATGCAATACAGTGGATTTATATGTCTAAAAGCAGTACATTGTCTTTCATGAACATTTATTTTACAGTATAATGTAATGGTATGAGTATAATATTTTTTTTTTTTTTTCATTTTTAAAGATTTATTTTTTTTTTTTTAACAATGCAGTGCCTTTCATTCTGAATTACGTTCATCACACCTTCTTCAGGTGAGTTGACTGTCGAAAATAGCGTAGGTCTGGTTTTGACCACTGTGGTGTTTTGGGCAACCCATCCACATGGATAGGCTGCCCAAATGTAACAGTAAGAACAGGTTCAGACCTTCTTTGGGTTTGAGTGATACCTCGTGGCTACCTGCAGCTGGCACCATGCAAGCCACTCTGTCACTTGCACTGCACTTAAAAACCCAGCATCTGCAGATTAGATAGTTGGCGGCATTAAGTGTACCACTTGCTGCGATCCCTATTTATTCTCTAATAAATTGCTACTGGGAGGCAGCTGTTCCCTGGCATGAGGAAGAGGTAAGTGCACCACAACCTCACCGCCAGTTTGAACATAGCCTACTGCAAAGCGTGGACATTTATATGCTCTGCAGTTTTAGGATCAACATCTAGTACGCTGAATTTAACTTAAATGAAAACAAAAGCAGCCCTACTTCATAAACATTTTGTGACTTCTCTAAATAAGTCAGGAACTAGATGATAAAACATAAAAGTAGAAGCCCCTAAATGTCTATTCTAATGTTTTTTTCTATAATAAAGTCTTTTAAACTTTCATACTAGGAAACCACAGTAGCTGATATTTTTTAGCAATGGAAAAGCTCTGAACTGAAAAAAGTGCTCTGAGATAATATCTCAGAATCATGAAATAATATCTCAGCATGATGACTTATTAATTCAGTGTAGTGTTTGAATAGCAATTAATTAAATTCTTATCTGCGCAACAGGCAATATGTGTCTGGAAGCTAGGAGCTACATGGGGTGTGTCTGGAGCTGAATTTCAATCTCTATGCAACTCCTACTCATTTTTTGGGTGTTTGCCTGTGATTGCTATAAATCAGTTCCATCGTTCATCTAGTTGTTGTGGGCCTACAAGTCCCAGCATACCCTGCTATCATATATACCTGACCTGTCTGACAAAAAACATGCATTTTAGTGCCATAGCCGCTGAGAAGGTAAAGTTTAGATCATTTTTAGACAATAAAACTACTGTATATATATTGTGCACAAAATACCTGAGTTTTACATTTCTTTGCAAGTTTCATAAACTTCTGTAATCTGCATTTGCCACACAAATGAATATCTTCAAAGGGAAGCTATCATTGTTTTGGATCAAGTTTATTCTTTTTCACCTTTTCATTTTTTTTTAATTGAATGTTTTATATGAATACTTGTATCTAGATTTTGATATATATTTAAGCAATTGAAACATGTCAAGGATTCCAAGAGTACTATGGGTTATCTAAAAAGATCCACATCAGTAGTTATTTCATTTGAGGTTATTAGGCAATATTTATAAAAGGGGAATGAGGGGACTTGGTTTGACTAATTTATTTGTTAGTGTAAATTTAAGCCTAAACTATTTTTTTGAACTCTTTCTATGACTATTTCTGGGACAAGATGATTACATTACATTTAATGATTTTAATTACATTTGTAGTTTTAGCCTGTCTATCATCATCTAGAATCTCCAGAATGCATTTTGTACTAGTGTAGGCACTTCTGAGATTATTTAAAATCACTGACGGGTGCAGTTGACCTGTTCTAAGTGGGTTTAGAATTACCATAGACTTGTATAAGATTGCAAAGCATATCTGAAATAAAAAAAAAACCTGTCAACATAGGACCAACATTGAATTCTGATGTGGTCTTTGCATACTTTATTGAACAAAGCAAAATACTTCAAAGGTTGGATGTTCTAAGACACTTGGAATTATCCCTCAACTATTTTCTCTATTAGTGAACCTCTTTATGTTTAAATGTTCCCAAGTGCACTCTTACATTTGGAAGAGTCTGAATATATGTTTCGCTCTGGGTGCAGTGCATTTAGTGCATAATAAAAGAATTACTAGCATGAAAAAAAATCCAGCCACACTCTCCCTGCCAGAAACTCATCTAGAGGCTTCAGAATATCTAGGTCACATTTTGATTCTAATTTATGTATTTTTCATGACTTTCTATATACAGCAACTAGCTAGGAAAAGAGGTTGTTTTCAGCAATGAGCGCATCTATTTAAATGTAAGAGCTTACTGTACCTTACACTGTGAACATGAAATGAATGGCTTGTAACACATGATTTGCAATTTTGTATTTATTTTCCTAGGCTATGCAAATCTGTTCAAAGGATTAGAGTTGCTAAACCATTACAACTCAAGATCAATATTTTTTGCCCATTTGCAAATTTTCTAAGAGGAAACAAACAACAATGAAGTCATTTTACTAATGGGTTAGGCTTTCAGCTGTTCTAGTGGACCTGAGTTAACATTTATTAACCAAGTTTAATGTAAGTTTAATGGAAATCTTGTAAAACGTACAAGTACGTTTGAATGATCATAGGCCACATATGGGATAAAGTAGCTCTGGGTCCTGTTTATATCCTTCCTGCGTAACTATCCTATTGGAGTCTGGCTTTGCTTTCTCTGTTTGCATACTTGTTTATCCAAACACTTAATAGAATATAAATGGATTTCCACTTAAATTGTTAAAAGCCGATTTAGCATCCTGTGTTTGGTGGGTCCACCTAATGATGGCTCTTTCACTACAGGACACAGTAGTGACATTGGGGCACTAGGCTGACCCAGCAGTGGTGGCTCAAGGAAAATTGACACTCCTAGAAATGTTAAACATTTTTGGGCATGAATATTTCCATATTGCAGCAGCCCCATATTGCAGCTAAGAGTGTGAATTGTAGTCTTATACACTCTCGCATACATTTTTCAGTCTGTGCTTTGATGAGCGAAACTCCTTGCACTTGTCTCTGAAACTAAGCTGTGAACCAAAAAACTAAAGCTCATGATAAATAATGAGTTAAATATCAAGAAAAACGGGTTTTAAAAGCTTCTTTTTTTCTGCAGTGAAAAATGGGTAATTTTTGAGTGTAAAAACAAGCAAAATTAAATATATAATTCTTCTAGAGGTGTCCCCTGCACTCAGATACATTGCCAGGAGGTTAGTAAAGTTCAAGTTTAAGTTTAATGCCACCCAGTTTACTTTAAAAAAGGGCAAGTGTCGTTATTACAGGTGACATTTGTTTATTGCAAGATAGAAGTACTTTGTTACAAGTAGGGAGTTAGTGAAAGCAAGTTTAGATGTGTAAGATAAACCTGAGAATGACTGGAAGAATGAGGACTTATTCAATAGATAACACAACAAGACAGCTTAAGTTAATGAGAAACAATTTGAGCTTAATTAACTAAGGTAGATGCTCATTTATCATTCTGTTGATCACTGAAGATGCAGTATTTATGCATCTTCCACATTTTCAAAACACAGCATAGTACATATACATCTGGGGTTTATGAGTATTTGCATACACATGCTCCTAAAGCAACCGTGTCTAAGTGAAAAAATTTGATTGCTGAGAACAAATCAATATGGCTTACTTTATCTACCTGACTGATCTTCTGGGTTCAGTAAATATTCTGCCTTTCTTTCGTTTTGAGACACTGTTAAGTTTCGGGTGGGAATATCATTTTAAGATAAAAAAAGGAAGTTAAAATAAAAAAAGAAAAAACTAAAAGCTATTTTTATTAAGGTCTAATTCTTATTTGCTGTCTTTACTATAAGTTAACTTTGGGCTCTATTTAAAAATCCAGTTCATCCAATTGTCAATTTCTTATTAGATTCATTCATAGGGCCTGATTTATTAAAGCTGTCCAATTCTAGAGAGGATACACTTTCTTCAGTGAAGCTGGGTGATTCAGCAAACTTGGAATAGACTTCTTCAAAGTAATTTGCTATTTGTTAGCAAATACTTTGAATCATAGACCAGATCCATTTCAGGTTTGCAGGTTTCCAGTTATACCCTGGAAGAATTTGTGCAATATTTTCCATCGTTTGGAAAACATGACTGATAACAAGGAAAAACTCTCCTTTTTTTTAAGGGGCGTGCTCAGATGAAGAAATATTCTTATCACATATGTTTGTGCCCTTCTTAATCATAATGATAACTGAAATTACTTAAATGGACCTGATCCTGATCAAAAATGTAAATGTACTTGAATATTGGGGATGTTAAAATACACACACGATGACACACAAAGTAAATTACAGCACTACGTAATATGTTGGCACTATATATTTACTGTTTATTAATATTATTTATAATAGTAACAAAGGTTTAAGTTGGGGTTAATAAGGCAGACTGTCCAAACCTGTAACTTCTTTAATTGTAATCAATGTCTGCATATAAAAAGTCAATTTAAATATTTCCAGAACTGTAATGAATTTGCTGGGTACCAAACTATGGAGAAAGAAAAGAACAGAACTGCCTGGAGCTAGTGAGCAAAGGGAGATGGGCGGAAGGCAGACATGACTAGAGGCTAGGGGAAGCAGAGTGGAGGTAGAATGGAAGGGAGTTTGTGATAGTAAAGAGAGAGGTTCAGGGATAGGGGGAACGTTTGAAAAATGGGGAGTAGAAGGAAAGGGTTAAAAGATAGAGGAAGGAGGAAGTAAGGGTAATTTTAGAAAGAAGGTGGCTGCCCTTGAGGTGGTAGGGAGTTGAGGGTGGATGGCGGCTGGGGTCCTCGGAGGTCATCTGTAAACTTGTGAGGGGGGAACCGTGATAGGTGTGGGATCTCAAAAAATGTTATGGTTAGATACCTACACTCTTAATTGGTACTACCTTTAAGGTGGTTTAAGGAGGGTCTGTGGGTAGTATATTCATTCTTGAGCCTGTGGGGCTTAGCGGCTCAGAAGAAAAGTGATGGTTTGGGCAACTCCTCCAGGTGGTATGGTGTGGTGAGCGGGCTCGCAACACAAAAAGCAGTAGCAGTTGTTGAAAGACGTACATGTGAGGTAAAAGGTCAAGAAGTCCATAAAAAGAGTAATCATTATGGGTATTTAGTGTTATTTATTACACTGGTCAACAAACATTTCCTTGCCAAACAGATTAAAGTCATTTTAGATTATGTTTGATGCACAGATTCCAAATATGGTATTGGTTTTGCTAGATTGGCTCTAATTTTTTAAATAATGACCTCATAGAAAACTAATGAAACATGAAAATTAAGCAAAATTAAACTAGATATGCCTACATATACAAAATTACATTTTTGAAATACCTAATGTCAATATATTCTATATTCAGTATATTTACAGAACTAATAAGTCATAGAAAAATTCAGTTTGTATGATTTCCTTTTATGCTGATGATCAGGACAATCACGGACAATCACGTTGAAGACTCCAGCAGTACTCTGCCATCATGTGTCTATCCTATCTGCCCTGATACCTTTCTTCCATCACCTTTATATCTTGATGGAACCTCTCCCCTTGTTCCTCACTGAAATCGCCAAGGTTTTCTGGAAATGTTTGCAAATGGCTATGGAGATAGGGTACCTATGCTCAGAGTAGCACCCAAATTATTCAAGTTTAAGAGCAAGTTTTATACCAGTTGTTCATAATTTTGTGCTTTATGGTTACCCAAGAAGTTCTTGAAAACCATGACATAGCTGTGCCAGGCAGAAGCTTCAGTATCAGTCATGTCATTTATCAGTTTACGAATCTGGAGTCCAAAAACAAAAGTTGTGCATACCATATTGGGAGCCCAATACTTATCTTGGTCCCCTAGTTTAATACCAAAATATGCATGATATGCTTGTTTCACAAATTCTGTAATGTTTCTTCTTTGTTTTTGCTGAGGATAATTACCACAAATGTAGCAAAATACATTAGGGTTATTTAAACAACTTCTCGAAGAACTCATAGTTCTGTAAAATAAGAAAATGTATAAATAAAAAGAAGGCAAATGAAAGTTTCATGAAAATAATGCTACATTTAATACATAAAATGCAAAACATCAGTGTAAATAAAGATTGATGATAATATGCTGCGTTACCATTTGTTATTGGTAAAACCGTCTATTCTGATTCCTGTATCACAAGAACTAGAGCCAATTCAATGAAACTGATGTCATTTCTGGATTCAGCACACCTGAAATACACTAAATGTATTGAAAAATCCTTGGCAAGTGAAAAAAAAAATGTTTTGTTGAGCTGTGGTATCATTGTTGTTATTTATTGTTAAAGTGCTCCAGTTATTATTTTCAAAGATTTGTTGTTGTAAATGTTTAAAAGTTAATATATTTTAATAAAGTGGCCTTACAGCCATTTTCCAACAGAGATTGAGGCAATGGACATGAGAGATTTTACAAATCAGGAAAATGATATAAAAAAATCCAAATTTTTTTAAATAATTAGTGCTTAAGCTCTGACAAAAATGTGGAAAATTAGAGGTTTAGCTGTTATTAAGCCATGTTCAGGTAGACCAACAAATATTTCTGCCACAACTGCCAGGACAATTTGTCAAGATGCTGCATGGTTGCAAGAAAAAGCCTTTACTGTGCCAACGCTACCAAACAGCTAACTAACAAATTGCCAAACAGCATCCAGACAAACCTCAAAACAAGTTTCAATACTTCCGGAAAAAATCCTTTGGAGTTGTAGAGAACACAACAAAGTATATGATGAAAAGTACACAAGTCCTACTGTGGGACATGGAGGTGGATCTCGGATGTTCAGGAAGGAGATGGCAGGAAGGAGATGTGACTGACAGTGGCACAGGGAACTTAGTAAAAATTATTGGTATGATAAATGCAGCATGTTTGCAGCAAATATTCCAGGACAATTTGCTTTATCAGTCCAGAAGTTGAACATGGGATGCATGTAAGTCTTTCAACATCACAATGATCTAAAACACAAGGCTACAGCAGAAAAAATAGTGAAGGGGCTATTTCAAGACCTCAATATTATATCAAGCCTGAAATTCATGCCAGACAACCCAAGAATTTATGGGACCTGGAAGCTTTTTGCTATGAAGAATTGACCACTTTACCACCATTTAAAATCAAGAGCCTGATCCACAACTATAACAAAATACTGCATGCCATCATTGATGCTAAAGAAAGCAATACAACGTAAAAAGAAACTAAAACCTAAAATTATTGGCTAGTAACCCAACCCACTGTATGCGTTACCTTCCTATTTGATAATTTGGATAATTTTTGTGTGATATACAAAAAATGGCAGCACTTTTAACCATTTCTATCTCACAGGCATTAGCTTCAGGGATGATAAAAGTTTGGGTGATCCATTAAAAGCTAATGCTTGTGGGAAAGAAATGGAAGATAATAAATAGGAGGCATTTGGTTGTCCGATTTGGAGGCAACCTACTAACATATGAAATAGCATTTTTTTTGCTACTTGGATGTTATTACTAATGTCCTCCATTGCTGTTTGATGCCAATTTCAGATCAGGGGAAGTTCTATACACTTTAAGGATTATCCATGCTGAAGTCCCATTTGTCTCACTAAATTGTATATTTATCCAGAGCATGTGCCTAAAAAGTTCCAATTAATCTTGTTGCTTTTTTGAATATTGTATTTAGGGATGGGGCACTTTTTGTACTATAGACTAAATACCTGGAAGACTTTCTATGACTTAAAGAATAAAAGCTAAAAGGGAGTGAATCATTTTTCTTCCTTGCCTCAATGCAAATAAAAAAAAATATGCATTTTGATATTAAATCATAATTTAAAGATCAAAATGCAAAAGAAGAAATAGATCAAAAGAAAAAAATATACAATGAATTCTACAAATGCATCAAATATTCCATAGTGTGGTAGATTGAAGTTATATAGTTCATTAAACTTAATACAAGCTCCTGAATGGAAATTTCACAGGAGTGGATAAGTGCCTGAATCACTTTTGGGATCATATGACAAACTAGAAAGAACTGTTTGATTTTTTTAATCTCAGTGGAAATGAGTGGACATGTAGAAATCATGATTTGTAGAATATAATAAAAAACTCTGAAGAGAAAGGTAGAGCAAAGTCTAAAAATGCATTAAATAATCCATTGAGTGGTAGATTGAAGTTATATAGTTCATTAAACTTAATTCAGGTTACACAGTGTTTTTGTTGAATGCATTAACCATTCAACCTCTTTTTGTTAATACTAACTGATTGTTGGCGAAGCCCATCGGATAGCCTGTCAGCTCCCGTTGACAGATGATGTTGCGGTTCAGTGTAATTGCAAAACACAGAAGTTTCAAATTCAAGGCTTTGCAATATGCACATTGTGATTTAAATATTAAATGCAACCTTAAATTATTGCTCTCACACAAAAACATTTACAGTGAGCAACTTATATTATTTAGCAGTAAATTAAATAAAGTCAGCACTCGGTTTGTTTTTTAATTACTGTTTTTTTCTCTTTCTTAATTTTAAAATTCAATTTTTTTATGTAGTGAATGTGACATTTGCCAGACATTCATAAATGGTTGATCATATTCTGTCGAAAATTACTTACAGTGATTATTTGATACATTTCACATTTCCTGTTTTAGGGGATTTTTTTTCTAGCAGAGGGGGTCTTTTATAAACAGTATGTACCTTTTCTCAAACAATAACCACAGGTGAACTATTACTGTAATTTAAACCTATGCAGGTGAATGTTTGGGGAGTGTCATATTTGCTTATTAAATATACCCCTTAGATTCAAAGGCTCAAGTAGCTCCTCAATGAAGTTTCTTTATACAACCCCCCCCCCCCCCCCCCCCGAGCAGAACTAGCCTACCCCATTTCCAAAGCTTAATATGGAGATCTATCCCATAGCCCTCTAGAAACAAATGTGATTCTACTATACGTGTATTGTTGGAGAAATATAGACAATGCTATGGTCCTCTTGTGAATGGTGGGCTAGGAGAAAAGGAGTTAGGAAACTTTTGAAACATTTGAAAGTTATGTTTACCCTTTGAGAGTATTTTTGCCCATGAACACTCTAACTAAAGTAGAGAAACGGTGACTGATATCTAAGCATACATCCCTTAATAATAGAAAGTAGTAGTTAGTCATTCATATGTTATGATTTCAGTACCACCTGACCATGGAAAAAATGCAAAGTGTTATGGTTTTCTTGCATATAGCTTGCATGTAGTTTTCTTTAAAGCATGTAGCTTTAAATTTTCCAGAAATAAAATAAGCTTAATTATAAAATGCATTTTTGTTTTTGAGTTCTTAAAGTGTCTTTGTAAATTGCATTGTATTTCTTTGGTATTTGTTTGCTTCATTAAAGTATTTGTAAGAGTTTAAAAAAAAGAATTTAAAAACTCATCTTTAAGTGTTTTACGTCCATCTGTGTCAGGTGGTCATTTCCTTAATTCACCAATCATACTCTACCATCTATAAAATGTTCACAAAACTTTACACATTTGAAGACAGCAATGTTTAAAATCCAGAGTATCCAAACCTGTGTGTCCCTTAATATCCATTAAACAACATTGTAGATCTGTAGAAGTCCTTTATGCTGTGATGGAACATATGTTACATATGGTTATTAAACTTTCTTTTAGCAGCAACCACAATAGCATCATGCTAATGGAAGGAAAATGGTAGTTCTTGGGTAAAACGTACAATAACGGTTTTCATCTCTGAATCACATATTACACAAAATCTACAAAAGCATGCTGGGCTATTATTGATTCTTTGAATTGTGTCTACAGACATAACCACAATATAACTGCAATGTGAAACTTGGAAAGTTAAGTCTCTTCTAGAATCATAGTTTGAAGATTTTTATTTACTGCTATATATGTTTAAACAATTTACTTTTCAAATATGAAGAACAGAGCAAATATGTGTGATATGCAAATTTTTATTGAAGATGAGTTTATTAATTAAAAAATAATGTGTACCTTATGTTAAAAATAAATAAAACACATATCAGTGTATCCTACATAATAATTTCCAGTGCAATGTAAATTCTTACATTTGCTCTAGAATATAGCTATATTCCTAAAGATGTTACCTTTTTAAACTTGCATTCTCAAATAAATAGGCCTGTGCAAGCATGGAAAGCCTGAACCATTCTAATATAGCTGCAGAGTGCAAACATATGTACTGTATAAATTATATGAAACATGTGTTTTAACTAAATCCTCCTTCCATGACAAGCTACAAGATTAGCTTTTATTCCAATATTTGCTGTAACTCTAGTCCCCCACAGACTCACTTCTCCAGTGTTGGTCTTATTTAAGATTGAATGCTACTACCTCCCAGGCCAGTGCCCACAGGAAAATGCTGCAGAAAATTGCACTACAGGAAGTCCCCGGGTTACGAGGGTTACGAGATAGGGAGTGTAGGTTTGTTCTTAAGTTGAATTTTTATGTAAGTATTTAAGGTACTGTCACGGCTCCACAGGGCAAAGTGGTGTACCCACTGTGTCACCAACCCAGTGTGGGGAGACATGCATGGGGCGCAGGGTTTAAGCAGCAGCTTGGTCTTCTCCAGAGCCTCTAGAGGTGAGGATGTTGTGCGGCAAGCTACTGCCAGGTTGCAGCACCGTGCCCGCCAAGGCAGGTGACTGCTGACTGACAGGAAACAACAGCGAAGTACCAGAGCGAAATCCAAAAGGGTAGTTGAACAAGTCAAAGGTCAGGACAGGCAGCAACAAGAGACATCAGGAAACAAGCCGGGGTCGGTACATGGATAGCACAGGAACAAACACAGAGGATAGAGATGTGGAAAACCTGGGAGTAGAGCCACAAAGAACTCCTTGTGCAGGCAACATCCTGTTGCCAGGTCACTTCCTTAAGAAGGGGATGTCAGGTGATAAGTGTAGGTCATGTGAGCCGCAGATTACAAACCCACCAGCAGAGGGAATGCTGGGGATGCGACAGCCTCAGGTGTTATTCAGGTGTTGGTCTAGGTCAGGTGATTATTCAGAGAATCACCTGACCTAGACCAAGAAGTGTGCAGAGTGTTGGATCCAGAAGCAGAGATGGTGCTGGCAGCAGGAGACTGCAAGGAGGATAAGCCAGAAAGAGGCACAGATGCTCTAGACCTGTGGGATTCTGTGACAGGTACAATATTTTAATAAATGTAATTAGGACAGATGTTTGTTTCAACATACTATTAGGCAAAATGGTGTAAGTTACTGCATAAAATCCTTACTGTGAGTTCATCACAAACATAGCAAAAAAGAAAAATAGACATTCATTAACTTTTGGAGCAAGCAGTGCTTTGATATGCAAAAAGAAACAACTGCAGAGTTTGTCTTGGTCATTAACCTCCCTAGCAGTAACCCCGAGTGTGACTCGGGGTAGGTAAACTTATAGGAAGGTTGGTGAATACAACGCGTTGTATTGTGAATACAATGCGTTGTCCATTCTTGTGCTCCCTGTCTTCTCCCTTCTTCCTCCGACGTCTTCTGCACATGATGAATCACCGGGGGAGTTCACGGTGACGTCGGTGCGAGTGTACATTGCCGGAGGGGCGGGGCGTGGTGGGAAATTCAAAACCAATTTGTATTGCATTCAATACAAAACAACTGTATTGAATGCAATACATTGGATTTAAATGTGTAAAAGGAGTATATCTAGGAGTCGTCTGTATGTCAAGGACGACCTGTAAATCATTACTTAGGGTGAGTTAGGGGTGCAATTAAGACAAAATTAAAATCAAGTTTTTATAAAGACAGTGCTTAGTGTTGAGAAAGACTTGAACCTGTGTTAGATTTATTACTGTTTAAATTCATTATGTCATGGAGACAAAAAATAATGGTAAATTTACAGTTTTCACAGAACAAGAGTTAAGGGAACATCTTTAAGTAGAGATACATTGTAGGCATTTCCTCTTCCTTTTGCATACCTAAAAAAATTAGTACATAGAAATCTTGTCAATATTCCCTCTTTAATCCAAAACTAAAATTTACATATAAATAGTTTTGTTATCCATAATTTAGGACATAAAACCTTTCAGGTCTATGTATTTCAATGGCAGTAATTGATTCCCACCAGGAAAAGTTTAAGGGAATGTCAAATCCCACATTTTATAAATAGAGCTCAAAAAAGATATACTGCTCAATGTACTGTTGTATTACGTCCCATATTAAATGTTGCAATGCATATAGACCTGAGAATATCTATTAGCAATTATTATTGGTTAAATGGCATGTTAAACTAAGTTAATCCTGTTCAGTCTTTAGAAATCCTAATTAGAAATTACAATTTCGTAAAAATCTCTCTAAATTTACAAGCCTAAACAGCTTTTAAATATTCATATTTTGCAGATCTAGCATTGGCAGCAAAATTGTTCCCCTACAGCAGTGCCAAAATGCAGTAGTGTGAAAGCACTTTCTGCTTTGTCTACAAGCTCATTCAGTGTGTAGCCTCTTGTAATGCCAGCTCGTATGTCATTACTGATGGCAGCACTAATTTAGATAATGATGATATATTTGTTATAATAGGCTTGTTAACAAAGATTTGCATTTTCGTCTCACCTTTTGATGTGCTGTCACAATCAATAATGAGTGAGATCCCCACAGACCTCTGGTATTCCCTCAGATCACAAACTCTGATTAAGGTTCACTTCGGAATGGCTGTTAGCTGCTGTGTGGTATCTGATTAGACCAGGGGTCTGGACTACAGGTGCGTTCCTAGTTTGTATTTTCCACTATATAAAAGGTATGGGATGTAAGAGGGACAACTAAAACTGCACAAAAGGTCATCAGTTGTTTGTTGTATTAGAAAATGTTGACTGCACTCTAGAATTAAAACAAGAAAATAAACCATTTTTTGAAATAAAATAAAAACATGGGGCATATATATATATATATATATATATATATATATATATAAATGATCTTTATGAACTTTATGATCAACTACATGTGTTGTTAGCTCTTGATTTCTTGTGTCTACTTTTTTTATGCATTAACCTTCAGGACACTAAAGAGTGTGAGCAGCCTGGCACTATTCAGGGTATTTAACAGCAGTCATGCACCCAATTAACTAGAAGTTCTGGCATAACTTTTGGTCATGTGCCATACTATCTACTTGTACTGAAAAACCACAGAAACATGGACCAGTGATTAAATGGCTCATGGTTCATTGAAAACGAAGAAAAGGCTCATGAAAAACATGACTTTTCTGACAAAATTGACAAGGAAACTGTTTGAAAAGTTCCAATTAAACCGTGCTCTTTTTGATGGTGTCATGCAGTCTTGGCGTTCTTAAATGTTCTTTTCTGTTATATTCAGCTTTTCTGTGTTTCATTTTATTTAATTTAATGCAGTATTATCATACCGGCCACATCTGTTTTTTGTCTTTTTTTTTAAACTTCTGACTAGCAAGATCATCACTTTAAAGTATTTAACGTTTATCTCTAATAAAGGTCAGATAAAACTGAACTATTTTGCAGTTATACTAATATAATAAGCACATTAAGTATTGTCCAACTATTATGTCCAACTGTATTTTCAAAAATGATTTATATCATAGTTTTGTAAATGTTTTTTTTCAGTATAGACTGGTTAGACGTGATCACACATGATAACCATAAAATGGATGAATATAAGAATAATCAGTATAGTAAAATGCCAATTCTTCACAAAGATGGGTGATATTTTTACACCATATTTACTTTTTTTCACCCATTCTTTTTCTTATCAAAATATTGCTTTAATACGCATGAATACTGCATTAGAGTGAGATAAAGGTCACTTTATTGAAGAGTTAAATGCTAAGAGATAGCTCCACTTCCCTCTAACACTTGTGTACATTACGGTATGCTGGCTAGGCACTTTAAAACGTCTTTCAAAATTAGGCACTGCCCTTTTGCACATTAATATGCATTATTGTAACATTATTGTAACATGCAGTAAAATACATATTTAACACTGTGTTACTTTTACGCATCAGTGTAAATGGTCGCTTAATATATTGAGAACATCTTTTATATTCATAAAAATTATGCACTTAAATAATGTATGCGTTTTGCTTGTGAATTGACCTTTAAATCTTTTCAATATCTGGCTGTATGCAATCTAATTGCACTTTGGTTTCTGTCATTATTTTAAATGGTATTTTATATAACCTAACCAACTAGACATTTATGTCATGTTACCAAGCTGAAAAGTTGGACTGATGTTTTAGGTGAGATTTTTCTCGAAAATAATTGCATTCATTCTGTATACAGACCTACATAAACAATTGTTTTATTTATAGCACCTATACACTTGAGAAATATCTATATTTAAATCTTCTTTTTTAGATTTGGACATAGTAAGGGTTTAAAACCCTGTCAATTTATTTTTACAATGCCTCTAATTTCTGATCATGGGATATAACAGGAAAAGTAGACAAGGTACTCCAAAAGTGAGAGGAATTCCCGTCTTAGCAAGTTCAATCTTCCAAGCAGGGATACAGCCAGCAATACATACTTGGCAGATAGTTTAATCTGGGCTTATCCAAATAGCCCATTGGCCAAAAACTGACCCATCAAGCTGTTTTCAATGACCAGCAGGATACATTCCATTTGGGATATGTCTGGGAATTTGCAAGTCCAGTGAAATATCAGGAAAGCTAATAAAATGATATACTTTGACATACTTTGTCCACCATGGGAACTCTATTACAGTGGCATACAAAGTTATACTATGTAGTAAAGGATAAGTATAATATAGAAACTCTGACTGCAATGAATAGCAGAGAATACAAAATAAGGTAAACTAAAATATTTTTAGCACAGTTGTAGTATCAACTTAGAGGTAGCTCAGAGGTTAGCTTTCTGGCCTTTGCAGTGATAGATCCCAGGTTTGAATCTTGAACAGAACTCTTTGCAGGTTCTCCTTGGGCTTCCTTTAAGTACTCTGGTTTCCTCCTACAATAAAAAAACATGCAGTTAGGTTACTTAGCTTCCTCCAAAATTGCCTGCATTAAAGACATATGACTATGGTTGGGACTTTGTGAGCCCCTTTGAGGGACAGATAGTGACATGACTATGGACTTTGTAAAATGCTGCGTAATATGTTGGCGCTATATAAATATTGTGTAATAATAATAAAATACTTTAAAACATTAGATTCTTAACCATTTACTTTTTATTATGAAGACAATGTATGCTCACCCCGATATCCCTGCAGGATATGGGATAAAAAACAAAAAAAAAAAACACCTGTGGGGTTACAGAGAGGGACAAAGGATTCCTGGACACATCTGGAAGCATCAAATGCTAAGGAAGATTTCCGAGCATTTCATTTTAAGTTTAACCTGACAGAGTCTCTTCAAATGACTAATGATACTAGACACAAGGCAAACACATGATATGCAAATGTTGTCTAATTTGACAAATTTTTACAGTTTTATCCAGTTAGCAAACACATAAATATGGGGCCTTGACAGTGCAGTGTGTTACAAGACTCTAACAAATATAGTTTGTAATATTATTTCACTTAACATTTTACATTTAACACACATTTTTACAGTGCTTAGAAGATGAACCAATTCATGACAACAGTGCTTATCTGATGGAATAAACCACAACAGAAATATTTGGATGGTGGACTAGTTCATGGCATCAACCTTAGATAGTGGATTTGTTGCAATGACTCAGAACATCTCCTTCTGAATCACGCAGCTAAAAATAATTTGCCTTAATTGGCGTATTCGAGATCTTTGCAGGAAACTGGCAGGCGAGTTTACTAGAACTCGGGCCCGACTCGCGCTAATAGAGGTTGCTAACCGGCGCGCACATACGCGCGTCGATCGTACCCGCATTTAATTGATGAATCAGGCTGAAAACGTTTGGATAGACTAGTACATGACGGTGATGATTAGCTGGTAGGATAGCACATGGAAGCAATGTTTGGATGGTGGACTTTCAATGAAAACAAAAATTAGATGGCGGACTAGTCCATAACAGCTATGCTTAGATGGTGGAATAGTCCAAAGCAGCAATGATTGGATGTTGGCATGGTCCAGGGTATCACAGATTAGGCAGTGGATTAGTCCAATGGTTTGATGTTGAAATGGTCCATGACAGCAATGAATAGATGATGGGTTAGCCCATGGCAACAAAGGTTAGAGGCTGGGATGGTCCATGACAGCAATGATTAGGCGATGGGTTTGTCCATGGCAGCAATGATTAGGCGATGGGTTTGTCCATGGCAGCAATGATTAGGCGATGGGTTAGTCCATGGCAGCAATGGATAGATGATTGGTTAGTTCATGGCAGCATTGGTTAGATGTTGGGTTAGTTTGTGGCAGAAATGGGTAGATCTTGAAATAGTCTATGACAGCAATGCATAGATGGTTGATTTGTCCAGGTCAGCAATGCAATAGTTAGATAAAATATTTAAATATATAGGAGGGTGTGCTGTACTTATTTTTGTGTGCCATATAGGGTTTACATTTGCATTGCATTTGCCTTAAATATGCATTTTGTGATTGTAATAGTAATTAGAGTTTATTTGTGCTAGCTGTTTGGTTGTTTTTACTTGAATACATTGAGTCATTATCTTGGAAAAAAAGGGAACAACTGGGATTGGATTCCTAACCCACATTCTTGTCCCTATTCATTCTTCTTGAAACTGTTTCTTCATAAGCCATAGGGCAGATATGAAAAAAAATGGCATTTTCAGTTTGTAATGTGCCTGACTAGTATATTCTTCTTTTTCAGTTGATAATGTTGGATGTTTTCTAAACAGTGTTTCACCTATCTGCAGACGTATGTTAATTCAAGATCATGTCTCTCTGTAAACAGAAGGGGGGTGTAATTTTTTTCCCTATAGATATGTTTATTTTAATATTATGAAAAACAAAGTCTTCTCAATTTACAATTTAGAATAAAAATAAGGTTATTATTATTTTTTATTATCTGTATAGCGGCAGCATGCTCCACAGTATTGTGCAATCAGGGAGACAAATTGGAACAAATTGAACATGCAGTGATAACAAAACACCTACATACAATAAAGCTAAAAGAATTGTGTTTACCCTCATCTGAAGGCTAGCACAAACAATAATCTCCTGGTAAATAAAAGTTTATAAGCATTTCAAGGTTGGATTTTGTAAAGTATTGAAAAACAGGCAAAAATAAAAAGGTAGATGAAAAATGTGGAACTGCAGATTTCCTGTTTTGGCAGCAAAGAATCTGTGTGGGTTACAAGGTATAGAATATATATATATATATATATATAAATAAAGTATTAGTAGAAACATGCACTAACATACATTGATTAGTAATAGCAGTTGACTTATGCAAATATGAGACATTGGTTTACACATACATACTTACACACAATGTTACATGCACTACTTCTCAAAAGTCAGTTCCATATATCAGAACTCTCACCTACAATTAATTTTTTTTCACTCTAAAAGAATAGAAAGGGGAATGGGGGGGGATTGTTTATCTCAATTTGTCCCTGTTATGAGATGCACAAAGCATGCAATTTTGTTCTGCCTTTTGATAGGCTTGAGAATATCCAACGTCAATACTTTTATTAACAATATCCAGTGATTGATTAGTAACTTAAATATTCTGTACTGAGCACGTTAATGGGTCCTTCAAAACAATCAAAATTAGTTTATTATCTAGAAGATATATTGATATTATATTGTTTGTATTGTCACCAGCATTTGTGCTTTAAAAGATATTAGAAAGAAAACATATCTAAGGGCTGATTTTTAAGAAGGCAAACTGCTCCAAAAATGTTATTATTTATACATAGAAAAGATATTTTTTCAATTTACCTAATTTATGAATTTTAACCCCTTTTTGCATTTTGCTGTGCCATATGCTATATTTATAACTTTGTGATTAATTTGATTACTGCTTATTAGCTTGGCGCTTAGTATTTACCACTATGTTAGTCACAATAGGGATTGATGCTGAGACTGAAAGATGAAAATTTGTAAATTCATCACCAGAACAGGAAAGTTATTCTTACAGTAGGAACACTTGTATCAGTGACCTAATGCTTGTATTACTTTTACTTTAGAGAGATTGTTTGTGTCTACAGGACAAGAAATAAATCTCCCCAATGTGACACACCCAGGAAAACATTGCATAACTTTTTTTTCCCTACACTCTCCCTAGAATAAAAATACAATTTAACGTTGAGAATGTTCTTTATATGTATTTGGACAACCTCAGGACCATGACGATGTTAGATAAGAGAGGTGAAGGGCAGAAGGGCTAAATGTAGAACCTATAGCTATAAATATGGATCTCTCTTTTACAGATCTGTCCTTTGCAAAACACTTTGCTTCATTTTTCTTCTCTATTATATTTATTATATATTCCAGTATGGTAAATGCTATTGATTCCATATTCAACAATGTGATTTCCTTTGTAACAGTGTTTTTGTAAATAAAAATGATATGGCTGAAATACCAACATAACTAGATAAAATATTTATACAATTTACAATGTCATACTGCTCAAGGTTCTGTGTGAATTTTGTAAAAAATAATATGTTACCAACAGTAAAAAAAAGTTTAATCAGGAAATGAAATGTTATTTCAGGAATTCTGGAAGTCGTTAGTATGTCAAATTCATTGTTGTATACAAAAAAGATCACCATTACAAAAACCTCAATTGTATGGTGATTCATTGCTTGCCAGACACACTTTATAAACTGGAAATAATAATAAATAATAATGCATAATAATAAATATCGATTTATGTTTTTGATTTGTATAAAACAGATTATATTTGTATTGTTGTAGATAATAATAATTTATTAGTATAGAGTAAATAAAGTGTTATAGTGTCCACCCTATACATTGAGATTTGTATTATAATTTTAATGCTTAGGAGTCAGGAGATAATCCTAAAATGTCCATGGTCATGTCAAGTAAACAAGAATGACTTTAGCTGAAAAACAACTACATGATGAATTTTCTGGGTACTTAATAAATAATAAGGTCTGTATAATGGTGACCTTTAGAGAATGGTATTACTTCCTACACAAATATTGTTTGTGGGCAGAAATTGAGTGCTCAGTTTAATTAGGATGACATGTGACAAGCAGAAAGAGAAGTGGTATGGAGTGCATGTAATTGATCATTGACAAAGCAGCCCAGCAGTGCGGAGTACTGCTAAGTGCGTGTAAGTGAGTGAGCAGGAAAGAAGATGGCAGTGGGCATGTGATATCATTAGACATCTTACTGAACTTCTTGGAACAAGGACATTCCTAAATGTGATCCCAGACATATTACTAGGGAGCCATAAACAATATGCAATATAATGCAGTGAGATAAATCATCAGTGGATCACAGTTTGAATTTTTTTTACTTCTTTAAACACATACTAATGCTTATATCACTAAAAATATGGTTTGAAGTGCTAAAATGTCATGATGGACTAATACTGATAAAACATATATTATTACAATTATTCTCCAGCATACTTGCAACCTAAGTATTCATTTTGAAATAATAACTCTATTCAGAGGGAGTACTATATTATCTACAATGTAATAAATCGTAAGTCTTACATATTCATTGCAAGAACTTACCATATACAGGTATTTGATGTTTGGTCCTCTTTACCTGTAACCGTACTTAAAAAATTCTGCTCCGGGTCAGTGATATAAGTTTTTTTTTTTGCCTGTTCTTTAATAAATGACAAGCTGCTGCTTGCCTTGTTATACTTAATAAACAAAAATCTGGGCCAATCACACTTGGGTTTAATTAGGAGTTTAGGCTTTTCAGCTAGTAAAGTCAATCATTACCTTGCAATGGAATTTTCACTTAACTTAGTAAATGTGTTAAAATTTGCAAATAATTCCTAATTATGTACAAGGGAATTTAATGATATATTGATTGAATATATTGATGAATAGATAACAAGTGGAATTTTACCTGCATGTGATTGGATATCTGAGGTCAGAAAAGCTTTATCTTGTTCATTAGGGTGAGTGAAAATTATCTTGCAAAGTTCATATTGCTAAATGGCCAGCCTAAACGTTGTTAGTAAATCATCCCTATTATTATCTTATGATCACATTTTTGTGGTGGTTCTATATATGAAGTACAGAACATTGCTGTGATAATGAAAAGAAAATACTTCAATTATTTTGTCTGGTTAGCTGGTCATACTTTGAAAAGGATAGCTCATTTATAATAATACTAATGAACAAAATTACAACTTGTGGAAAACCAATAGCTTTATACAGGAAAATAAGCAAACAGAGTATTGTTATCTTTAATTTATAGAGCACCAAAATACTATGCAGTGTGGTACAATGCTTAGAGGCTGACAAACCTTTATACATAACAAGTACAAACCATAACACAGGAAGAGCAGACCATGTTTTACTCAGCTTAAAATACAATAGGTAGGGGGAATGGGCCAGTAGCTAATTAGAGATAGTTGAAAGAAAAGGAAGATTCGAAGACAAAAGGGGATTTGTTTTATTGTGGTAAAACAGTTGGTAAGTAAAAATTGTGTGTACATGCATACTAGTTAGTTTGTGCTACCTTTTGCATTGTCCAAATGGTATATTATGCATAACTCATATTTTCTTCTCTCCTACTTAGCTTTATAAGGCGGTAAAAAGGGCTGTGCTACCACCTAGACAAGTGTTTCTCAACTATGGAATCCTAGGGTTCCTCCAGAGGTTCCAAGGGGTTCCTTGAGCAATGAGGAATGTGTGTCAGTTGACACCAATGATCTGTAAGGTTGACATTTTTCCTAATGGCCAATGTAGCAATGTAGGAGTCATTCTTCTTATTGACCACTACATAATATATAGAGAAGCACTGATCTAAAGGAAATTAACGAATTGTACTCATCATTTTATTTAGGAACACTCTCTCTTCTGTTCTTTTATCAGCAACCTAATAATTTATCTTATACATCTGTAAGTTTAACTAAATGCATCTATCAGAGTGTTTGCATTAAAAAAAGTTTAAAGTAGAAAAAGCTTTAAAGAAAACCTAAACTAAGGGTAAGGATTTTCCATTATTAAATGTTAATCCACTGAATTTACTATGTTTTGAACCATTACCCAGGAACATGTATCCAAGATGTTATATGCTTCCTTCAAGTCAATAACAGAAACCAAAGACTGCTGGGCAACCAGTAATCCTAATAGTAATCCTAATGTTTAATTTGGGATACCGCTATATCTGTTGTTGTGGTTTTAGCCCTGCTTTATACCTGCCTCCATAACAGGTGACAAAGTGCGCTTGTAGTTGAATAGCCTGTTCTGCTGATACATCTATTGTCTGTATTAATTACATCCCTGAGGAGGCAGACTCAGTCTGTGAAACGTGGTGGATTACATATGTAATGTGTACAATGTATTCAGCTAATTTATTTTATGATGTTATTTAACTTCCCCTGAGTCACTATATGGGGAGAGGCATGTATAAACTTCTTTTCAAATGATGTAAATAAAATGTAATAATTTTATAGTATTTACCTGCCGTTAAAGTCCCATATTTTGACATTTTGGGATACCATATTTGTGGTTTACTGCTGTCAACCAATATTTAACTGGCCCATAAACCTGGGTTTCCTGTAACTGAATTGCTTTAAATCCCATTTGTATTTCATAAAAAAAAATCCTGCCCAAAACACTTATGATTGGTGGATGAAAATAGGTACTTAATGTACCTTAATGTTGGTTGCCAGAAAAAAAAGTGAACAGCCGGTTGGCCCTGTTATAAAAGTAGTGATGAGCTAAAAAGGTTTAGGAAGACACTTTTAGAAGAACTTGAAATAAACTTTACTTAACAAAATTAATTCACCAATTGTGCTTAAGTGTATGTGTATTACTGATTAAGTATCAAACCTTAACCAAAATATAGTAAAGTCATTATTTTTTAGAATACACACGTCAAATACATGCCCAAATATCTTTCATTAATGAATGACAAAATAATTGTTATCATAATATAAAAAAATATAATAAATAGCAGCCCTCAAAAGCTATTTTATTGTGTGTAACTAAATACTATGGCTTACATTAAATGTTGAGAAAATGAAACTTGTTTGGAGAAGTATAAGCTAACTATTTTGTGAGCTGCTTCCTGCATTTGTGCATCTGATACTTAAAAGGAATCTTTCTTGGAGCTAACCACCTATGTAATTAGGCTCTGATGGAAGCAGCCATTCTCTGGTTTATATAACGCATTTGATTGTACGCTAAATCTAAACCTGAATGGTGAGTCACTTCCCTGGAGCTAGTTTGCAGTATGGTCTTTTTCATCAGAGTCTAATCACACAGGTTTTAAACTTTATTATTACCCCTTTGGCCTAGTTCACACTTTCAATACAGTTTTCTGACGTGTGCACGGTAACATGCATCCGTTCTTTTTTTTATTCTTTGTTTTTTCTTTTTGTTATTAATATTTATATATATATTTTTTAAATCTTTCATGCATTTTATTTGTACTTACATGTTATTTTTTCCTTGCAAATATATGATTTATAATGTAGTTTTATTGATTTGAATAACTTATTTAGATAATTCATTTAGATCAGGATGATGAATTTACTTTTTATTATTTTTTAAATAAATATGATCATACTGTGGTCTAAGTGATGCTAGGGGTTATATGTGATGTGTGAAAGATTCATAAAACATTAGCCACCAAAGGCAGGGGTCATGAGCATGTTTTATATCAAGCTAATTGGGACAGCTGTGCTTAGGGATCTTCAAAGTGAATTCTGTGTGGAGTAGAATGTTTGAGAGGTGACGATGATGAGACATTAGGGTGCAAGGATTATTTATTGTGGCATTTCTAAAGAAATATGGCTGTCAAGGCTTTCAATGAAGAGACAATAATATGGCAAGCAATACATCCGGTTGCTTTATTCCTGTGAACTTTACTATAAGACTGCCACTATCTGAATAATAGCCTACAGCATAGGAATGGGAATAAAACACTAGAGTTCTTTATTTTTCATCTTAAAACTAACATGTATTGCCTAAAGCTGTGTATGTATAATCTGCCTGTGCATAACACAGTCATTTTGGTTTGAGTAAAGAGGTACAGCAGTAACACTGTCAACATTGGCTTATTTATTGGAGCAATAAAACAAGCAATAATGTTGTGGAAGTCATATTAACAAATAGCAACCAATTAGATTTTAGATTAAAGCTGAACACTTGTAAAATTAAGAGTTACCCACAGGCTTCCTTGCAGCAGCACTACCACTCCCTGGAAGCTGCTTCTCTTCAGCATTCAATAGGTCACTTTTCTGTCTAAAACATGTTCTATTGTTTTAATAGAACAGTATTACTCGTTATATTGTTGGTATCCAATTGGTGGAGATCCTTTCTGAATTCATATCTTGTAGATTGGATCTAATAATTTACCAGAAACTTTGACAATAAGGACGGGATGTCCAAGACAAAGGACATTAAAAATCATGTCTTTTGTTTAGACATCCCTATCCTATTTCTAGCTATTCCTGGTCTTTTTATGTATCTCATTTGTTATCATTAGCTTAAGGTAGAACTATGACTTCCCAATAAAAATAATAATCCTGCATTAATTATATGTGCATGTGCCAGTTTTCTCACAGCCCCCATGCACAAATGTGGATGTGGTGCATGCACCTGCAGATTCTGCAGTGAAGTTAACCTAAAGCAGTGTCCTATAATGGTGTGACAATGATGGGGCATTGCTCCTGAATTTATAGTATGAAGTTGCTACTCTCCTGTTAGCTGTGCCTGGTTACATTACAGTGGGATGAGAAAATGTTGCAGGAGATGCGGCTACCAGCAGTGTCACAGAATTCATAAGACTGCAACTGCTCAATCAGCACCTGACTAAATCTAGCCCCTCCTACTGTTTTCTTGATTGACAGTTAAAACCCTCCCACTCTGAGCTGCTGCGTCTGGGAGGGGGAAGATGTGAGACACAAATAAAGGAAGATTTATGAGAAGAGTCTTTAGTTGTACTTTGATAAATATCTGAACCAGGTGCTGTACTTGCAGTGAATGTTAGTAAATGAAAATGCAACTATAAGGGTAATATTTATCTAGTTTACATATTTTGAAATAAAATTTAAAAAAAAGTTATATACTTTAAGAACTTCTGAATTCTGTCAACACATGAACTGTATTCTTTAGACTATTTATTACCTGAATTATAAAAGATGTGTAGGATAATACTTGAGGACATTCGCTAATGGCAAAATATTTTAACATAGCCCTTAATCCTTTCCCCATTACCCATGCTATTTAAAAAAAAATAGGACAAGAAAACATACAATAAGTAACTTAAACAGCTTTAAAGCCATTAAAATTAATTTACTTGAATGATTTATGCATAAATTAGTTAATAAGTTATATTTGTTTTTTTTAACATTGTTGGAGGGGTTTGATTTAACGTTAGTTTCTGGTGGCAAAATGGATAGAATCACCCCTGCTTAGTTTTTATGCAGTTTACACTTTCATGTCTAAATGTTTATGTTTAAGTATACATTTTTACCAATTTTACCAATTTTCATACCAGGGTATTTCTTATTGGCGGATGTATAGGAATAAATATTTTCCTGGCAAACATAAAAGGTACTAACTGTCCTGTATATCTCTCTATTAGTCATGTGTTACTCGAGTTAAGGTAAGGTGAGCGTTTGAATTGGGAGTGAGGGGGAGTGGAGCGCAAATGGAAAGTGCTGATAACATGCAGAAGTGATTAGGTGGCTCTACAGCCACCCTGATCACTGCTACATGCAGAAGTAGAATGTTTAACAAAGTTATGGTGGTGGAAGTAAAAGGATGAATAGTCTCCTTTGTTTGAATGGAAACAAAGGATGGTAATATGTCATAGGGCAAAGATCATAGGTCCTCTACAGCAGTCATATAGAGATCAATATAATCTATGGAAGGTGCTGTATCTGCACATGCTAGACTTTAATTAAAGTTTCTCTTGGCTTTAGGAATTTGCCTTGAGGATTAATTTACAATTAACAAACATTAGGCTTGATTTTCTCCTGTTTTTCTCTTGTTCAAAAGTTATTGCCTTTATGCCACCCTTGAATGAGGCTTTCAACAGAGAAAAGTTCACTAAAAGAACAACATTTTTAATTAAATATCTTGGTTTTATTGGGATTTACCTCTGTCCACATTGGAGTAATTTTCTAAAGATTCTTGTGGATAAACCTTCCCAGTAGGACACAGAAACAGTTAAAATCTAACAGAGGTTGTAACTCTTCTCCAAAACAAATTAAAAGATTTAGCTAAGTTGAGCTTTAAGCGAGTCACTAACCTTAAACATTGGCTACATATTTGTTCTTGGTCATCAACTCACTATGTGGAAAAGCTCAAGGATAAACCAGGAAGCCTTTAAAGGAAGCAATAATGACAACGTTTATATTTCATTACAAGTTCATTTTAAAAATGCTCTAATTAAAATTAAAAGAAAGAAAGTATCTTGTACAAACTTTGCTACTTCCCACAGGTTTTGTGCACAGTAAGCAGATCATTATCACTTAACAGTATTTTATTAAATTTGACTGTATGTTGCTACTAGCTGTCCAGAAATGTGAACTGCAGGGATATAGCTAGACTTACATTCGATGTTAAAAGAAAAAAAATATCTAAAGTCTCATAATTTGTAAATAAGAAATGGTAAACACAAAAAGCAATTAGGACAATGTAAAATTAGGATAATGTGGCAGGGAGAAAATTAGCACTTTCTAAGACCTCAGTGACACACAATAGAAATTGTCTATTTTAAAATATAAAAAATAATTTTAAATTCCTAAAATTATTAGTTAGGCAATTTACTTCTAATGACAATGTTTTATAATTAGAAAAATGCATTTTATGTTGTAAAATTGTTAAAAGTATGCCTCTGTGTATATGTTGTAGTAAAATTGTTTATGTAATATTTATAAGATTTTTTTTTCTAGCTTGAATTATTTCAGTTAAAGAATTTTTTAAAAATTCACTTATCTTTACTGATGACAAGCCCCAAATCCATCCATAAATGTACCATGCTGGCTAAGGTTTCCTCTTCTTTCCTGAGTTGCAATTGCTTTCATCTCCACCATCTTCTCTCTTTTGGATTTTTCTCAGATCACTTGAACTCGCATCACGCAGGCACAAGATCAAGTGAAGTGTCTTCCTGAAAATTTACAAAAAAAATGCTGATCTTAATGCAGATGCATCAAATATTTTTTTTTTACATTATTATTATTATTATTATTACTAATAATAATAATAAGAATTATAAACAGGATTTATATAGCGCCAACATATTACGCAGCACTGTACATTAAATAGGGGCATTATAGGAAAGCCCCTAATGACGCATTCCCAATCTCGGGCACGGGCAGAAGAAGCAGCCCATAGCCTTCTGGAATATGTGGTTCAAGTATCCCATTATATTGATAAGCACTGTTTACACTAAGGAAAAAATAACCAAACTTTGTGTACCAGGGGGTACAGTTGAAAAACTAAGTACTATTAACCAAACTGCATATTTGGATTCATGGACATTTTTTTTGGCTAACTATGTTTACAGTCTTACACAGGTTCATAAGAGTTTACCCAGAGGAGATGTCTTTAACAAACATATATAAAAATCGTGAATATCTCAATATAAAGTATCTATACAAATACATGTGCATCTGACTGTTCTCTCTAAAAATGTCCTATATATTTAAAGTATGAGCTCTAGCTATAAAACAGTGGCAGCTATATTCATTTATTCTGCAAACTGACACTAAGCTAATCATATGTGTACATTGGGCCATTTGGCCTCTTTCCAGCCCTTTTGCAACCATTGATAATCTGCGCTCAGAGGCATGTGGGAACGTTTGCCAAATACCGGGTTTTGGCATTCATATATGCAAGCATTATATGAGAAGTACCTTTAATATGTCATTTCCATTTGCAACACTGATGATAAATCCATTGTTTGAAGTGAAAGCAAAGTTTCTGTATCCACGCAGAAACAGTAAAGTTCAAAGCAAACCCAGACTCATTATAATTTGCATGTTTTTTACATTTTCAGCTTGTCAACTGATGTACCATAAAGCAAAACAAAAATGATATATTAATACAAGTAGCAGAAACATTATTCAGTTCGAGTCAGTAATTCTGGAAAATGTTAATTGTGTTAATTACATCTCGGTGAATAGGGACCTATCAAACCAGATTCATAATTACACAAAAAAGTATTAGATTGATCATTATAATTTGTTTCCATGTGTATTGCCCTTTCGTCTCCAAGTTTACATGCTGAGCAACAAGCATACATTTTAGATAACATAGACAGTTTTTCACAAAGTTTACTGAAAGTGTTATGTTTTTTGCAAAAGTATTAGAAAGTTTGTTGTCTGGTACATGGGGTAACCTTAAATAAAATGAGAAAACTGTTGATTCTTTGATCTCCAGATGATGACATGTGGCAGTTTGGTTGCGTGCTTGCTTCAGGGACATGTCATTTCTGTCTTGTCAGCCTGAGAGGCATCATTGCTGGCCAGCCTTCATAACAAATAATAAGAGTCAGGTACAGCCAAAAGGAGAAACATACTTGGCAATCTTAACATTTTTGAAAGCTGTCCTATTTGTCCTTAAAATAGATTTTCCCCAGAAATTTAAGGATAATTATTTAGGAATTTATAGAGCATATTTTTTTCCATTTTTCATAATGAAATCATATCAAGTAGAAAAACATGTCTACATATATACCCATCTATTGAAATGGTTTTCATATTGTCCAGGACTTTGACTCTGATTTTAGGAAAGTGCATATATATATATATATATATATATATATATATTCTACATATGATTAGGAAATTGTTATGTTAAGGGCTGTTCACTGTTTCATATAAAAGTTTATGTGAGCATGGAGAGTTTCTTTTGTGAACTGAATTACATCATTTTTTCTTTAACCCCTAGCTGTTCTCTTGTTTTTGTTTTTGGATAAAACTTTAAGGTATGTCTTCTGTTAAGGTTTTTCTCATTAATATACACCTTAAGTTGACGGGCAGGTTGAAAAGAAAATCAGGTTCTATCATATTGATGGACAGCCAACAAGACACAGGAATATTTGATTGTCCCAAGATTACAAATTATGATTTATTGACTAAAATGAAGTTTTCCTAGTTCTCTGAAGAAAAGAAGGGTATTTATTGGCAAAAGTAGGTAAAATGTGGCATCCTTTCAACGGCAGTCTTTGACTCCTGCTCTTTCTGACCTGTTTCTATGCTGGTCATTTCCTAATATTAATTCACTACACCTTTGGTATATAACTTTGTGAAGTCCCTCAAGTTGAATAACCTGTGAACATCGATATTGTGATTCCCCTTTAAATATGTCTTTGCATGTAACCTCCCCTGAAGAAGCCTAAAATGCGTCAAAAGTTGAGCCTTTTATTTGCTAATACCGTATAGATAACAGACTCTCTATCCCAACTATATGACCAGAAATATGTCATTTATTATGGACTTCATGTTCACTTAATGATTTTATTGGTTGATATATAAATAAATTGTGTTTAAACTATTTTAGCCAATAAAAAACCCTCTTTTCTTGTATGCTCATCCAGAGTACTAGGAATAAGCTAAAAGCTTCACAACTTTCTAACCCAGGTGCTGGCATTTGTAATTTGAGGCATAGTGAGAGATACCCTCTTTCCCTCTCTTTTTGGATATTGATATCATTTATGGTGACTTTGTTACCCTGATATGAGTACATGAATGTAAACATGGGTGATATTAGATAAGGTAATTGAACAATTCAGATTATAGCAGTTGTAGACGCTCAATACATTTTTTCTTTGGCTGGGGTAATATACATAATAATAAACTTTACACTGCAGTTAGGATATAATTGGGTTAAAATGCCTCTTGGTAAGTTTCTTTCCTAAATGGGTTATTGCACAAGTACATGAAAAATTTGGAACAAGGGTGAAGGAAACTAAAGTTCCAATTTAAAAACTTGTGATCAGGCAGGTCCTGGGGCAGGGTAATTCAGAAATGGGCAGGCTATGTTCCTTCTGCAGTAACTATTCTTACCTGCCTGATTGCTCTGCATAGCTGTCATAATGAGTTGGTTGAAAGGATACCTGGGACATCCCAGCTTCCCATGCTTTGCTGAAACTGGAAATGAACTCTTGTACCCCTGCATGGGAGTTACGTCACCCTGGCGTGGCCAATGAAGATGGCCACAGATTGCAGGAAGAAAGAAGATGGAGGTGCCATGCAAGGGAACAGGGACAGGTAAGTATCACAGGTGAGGGACAGGTGAATTTAGTTTTGCTTTAAAATCTTCCACCCCAAATCAGCTGCCCCCCCCCCCCCCCCCAAATTCTGTTGATTAGCTAAGCCATGAAGCATCCACAATACAGAGAAATATCTTTAGCATACCTTGGTGGAGCAAGCTCAAACAGCAAGTAACTGACATACCGTAGTACATTTCATGCTTAAAAAGCAGTAACTGGCACATATGGGCAGGCTGGACTACAGCCATCTGTTTTCTACAGAATCACAAAAATTCAATGCCCTCTCCTTCCCCCAGACTTGTTCACCTGTCACAAATACTGAGAAAAATCACCCAATAGATTGCCTAAGCAACTCCCAGCTGGCTCATACTCATATATTAAATTTAATAAGATTTAATTAGATTACAGTGTTTATTCATTGGGAGATTTTTGAAACAGTGGAGGTAATATAGCTTGCAGTATCCAGCTTAATTGGGCAGTAGATATTAGGAGAGGGGGTATTCTGACAAAGGTTTAACTACATTAAAGTTGCAGTACTCTTAGAGCTCCACGTATGAAACAGTGAATCCTACATTCACTTAAACATTCCCTAGTCCCAATCAATTACTTCTATTGAAACACCTGGACCAGTTTTATAAACTGAGCTCTTAATGTTTAGAATACATGTTACAATCTGACCATACAATCCCTTCATTTAAGGTTTACTTAAACTATGAAATATGAGGACCTACCTAAACTATCCTATCACTTTTTATCCTTTCAGACAGGCCCTAGCAGTGCACACTTGATGGTAGATTTATAGGGGATTGTAGTATGGGGCATGTTTGGTGAGACTTAACTCAAGAAGTGACATCTATTGTATTGCAAGTTTTGTTATTTTAAATTACTATGCTGTTGTTTTACTATTTTGTGAATATGCATATTTTAGAAGCCAGGATTTAGACCTGCAATTGATTTTTGTCCATGCTATGTAAACCGTCTAGTCAAATCTACAGTCCCAGCTCTGACCCTTCTAGCACTAAAATGCTTTTAGAAATAATTTAGGAGAAAAGAGGTGAAAACTAACATTTCTGTAGAACAGCACATTGTAAACCAAAAATAAAAGCACACATAAACAAGTAAATAGCCAATTGACAAAAAAATGTATTTCTAAATGCACTGACCTGTCTGGAGGAATATAGTAAGCCAGTTAGAGTGTCCTTCTGAATAATTTCTAGAATGTCATCAAAAGTTTTGAATAGAAGAGACTAGAGAAAAGTATGGTTTAGAGGTTTACTATATATATGCTGTAATTCCACTATATATATATATATATATATATATATATATATATATATTTATTTTTATATTTATTTATTTATTTATTTATACAACTTTGTAACTATATGTGCAGAGGGCACCGTTTGAACTACGGTTTTGAATCCTCCTTATATTTAAATGTATTATTCCTAAGCAAATTGAAATTTTCAGTATGTGATTTCTATGAAAGAATGAAAGACACACACAAGACCCCAAAAAAATAACAGTTTTCATATATTTATCTCGTATCTATGTGTTGTGTAGTGCAGGCAGAGTCAGTAGACCATTTAAAATATGTTTAATGCAAATACAAGTTTATTACCAAATTATAATTATGGAAATTTAGGCGAAGTAAAAGTATGATGTTCTTGGATTTGGACATGGAGTACACTCTGCAAAAGTTTATGCCACTTTGTTGCTGTTACTACTATACAGATAGTCCCCAATTTAAGGACATCTGACATACGGACGACTCCTAGATATGAACGGGGCTTTACTGCTTGGACGTGTGCAGGAGGATTGGGGAGCGGATTGCATGACTTGCAGAAGAAATCTCTTGCTATACACAGCTGAGACTAAACTCTTGCAACTCTTTAATGACCAAGACAAACTCTAAAGCAAACTCATAGCTGTGCTTTGTTTGTTAATAACTTACAGGCCCTGATTTATCAAAGCACTCCAGTGCTTGAGAAAATACACTTTCATCAGTGAAGCTGGGTGATCCAGCAAACCTGGAATGGATCTGGTCCAGGATTCAAAACATTTGCTAGCAAATAATTTTAAGAAATCCATTCCAGGTTTTCTGGATCACTCAGCTTCACTGGTGAAAGTGTATTCTCACACAGTGAGGACTTTTTGCAGTAACTGACACTATAATGCCTAATACTTTGTTGAGACAAACATCTGTCCTAATTACATTTATTAAAATAATGTACCTGTTCCCACTTACATACAAATTCAACTTAAAATCAAACCTACAGTTGCTATCTCGTATGTAACCCGGGGCCTACCTGTACATTTCTCTTGATAGAAACATAAAGAAAATAATTATCACTGACATCAGGAAAAATAGGGACAGGGGGTGCTATAGGTCATTAGCATGGCTTGAATACCTTGATCAAACCATAACCCTTTATCCAAAGTAATCAGATTCTTGTTTTTTATTATTTAAAATAGAACTCTCAATAGTTCTGGTGAAGCACTGCTGCTCCCTTTTAATCAGGTTTTCTCCATAAAAGTAGTCACAAGACTACATGTACTATGAAATAAAATATGAGACATTCCATTGCAGCTGGACAAACTTTGACACTTGTTATTTTGAATATAAACAAATCACAGGAACAAAAGTGAATTCCCAGCAGACAACTATTAACCATTACAGTATGTATTTATTATTTGTCCAAGTGATTCAATTAAAGCGTGATTTCTACATTTTTGAAAGGCTGCATCGGAGGTTTTGGTTACACTGTGTGCTTTTTACAAATAGTGCTCTGGGAATCCTTTGTCATTTGTTAAATGTTTGTAAAACAAAGAATGTGTATATATATGTTTAAAAACAAATGTAATGGTTTTAAAAACAAAACTGAGAAACTAAATATGAATTGGATATTTTCTAATTCTCAATTTCTAATAGACACCCCAACTACTGCTAAAGCTTTCACTCAGCTGTGGCAGGAATTGATATAATGGGGCAGAAACACTAAAGTTTAGATACAGGTTAGAGATTTGTGCCTCACTCCAATGTTGCAGTCCTCGAAAAAGTTATCTAGTAACTCCAGATAGTGTTCTTGTCTACTCCCCCCGTTATGTGTGTGTGTTTATATATATATATATACATACATATATATATATATATATGTATATATATCACAATCATTATCTACAGGGTGGCAAACATGAAAGCTTAAAAGTCATGCCATCACAGTAACTTTGAGACATAAGAAAATATATGATATTGCATCTTATAATTACCAGTAGTTACCTCTGTCCACATCTCTCCTCTTGTCAGTCAGCATCTGCTGAAAATATGCATTTTGGATGGACTACTCCTTTAAATGTGGTGCTTATACTTTTTTACCTTCCTATACATATCACAGTGAATGTCAAGCAATTCCTGGAAATGGAATCATCAGGAAAATATACAAAGCAGAGCTAAAGAAAGTAATAATTGCAATCATCTGTAATGATCCCCACAGGTATTGCTTTCCATTGTTGTTTTTCCTTTTCAAACCACCAAATGCCTGAGAAATTTCTAATGAAGTATGCTGTTAGAATAAAAAGCAATTTACAGGAACATTTTTTTCTCCCTTTGCTTATTTATGAATTTATTTTAGACTGTGGCTGTATTAAATATACTAAAAAGCCGGGGCACTTTGAAAGTTTGAAGGCTTATTGCACTCTCTTCTATTTAAGTAGCACTACTAAAGATATATTGCTGTTGGAAGGAATTGTTTTTATAAAAGAGTAAGAGTTACAGTAGACTCAAAGCAACTGTACTGCCCTAAGGCTGCTCACAAATTCTTTTCATATATTTATCTTGTGTTATCCTTATACAACAGCAGAGAATCAACAGATAGACAAGGAGGTTAAAAAACAATGTGAATCTTTACAATATCCACGTTAACTTGTCATAAAGGAGTATATACTGTGTTCTGCCATGAATGTAGTGAGGATATATCTGTCAACTTAGTATATGTACTAATTGAATATAATTGCAGATAATTAAAGTATTTAACACATGTGCCAAAATAGTGGGAAATGTGTTGGAAGTAATTGTTTACTTCTCGATTTAGGTACAGTAATGCTGGTCAAACAGCACTTTAGGGCAAACTATGATTAATCCTCTCAAAGATAGATGTCACCAGAACAAGTAATAAAGAAGACTTTTTCTATTGTTATGCTAAAGGCAGCCTCAGGCCACCAGGACAAATAGGGAAGGTAGGTTTCCTTGGCAGGGACATAGACAGCAAATTTTAAATAGTTCTATCTGAATTGCAACTGGTTCACTCGTTATTCTTCTTTGGACCACTTTTGGTAGCTACAAACCAATGCAAATTGACCCCAATGTTCCAGGTAATTCTGTAGCTGAATTAAAAGGTATGGCCCCATGCACCATGAGATCTACCTGGAAATGACAGGTATAGCTTACAGATCAGCCATCATACAGGATAAACCACAGTAGATCATTCTGTAAATCTAGGTATATATTGTATCAGAATTTTATTTACCTATGTTTAATTTACAGAAGCCCCCTATCATTACAAAAGGTTGACAGATTCTACAAGCAATTTCATGTGGGATAGTCATTGTTTCATGTAAGACAATAAGCTGTTTGTAAAGAGAATAGGAGCCACACATGATATCAGTTAATTAATATTATTATTAATATTAATATTATTTATAATAATATTAATAATAATAATATTAATAATAATAAACAGTATTTATTTAGCACCAACATATTACGCAGCACTGTAAACTAAATAGGGGTTGCAAACGACAGACAGATACAGACAGTGATACAGGAGGAGGAGAGGACCCTGCCCCGAAGAGCCTTCAATCCAAAAGTTGAGGAAGCAGCATACAATAGGTGGGGGGTATGGAATGGTGAGTGAGTAGTGAGGGTTTAAGAGACAGAAAAAGATGGGTAGGCAAGAGTGAAGAGTGTGTAGGAGCAAGCCGAATGGGATAAGGAAGACCATTCCAGAGAGTCGTGGCAGATCTAGAAAAGTCTTGGAGCCCTGCGTTATGGTTATGGGACAGTGAAAAAATGAGGAAAATGAGGGGTAAATGAGAGGGCAGAATCGAGGGTGATGCCAAGACAACGTGCCTGAGGGGAGGGGGGAATAACAGTGTTAAACAGTTAGGAATATGTCAGTGGGAGATTTGGAATTTGAGGGGGGGAAGATGATGAGTTAGGTTTTATCTGGGTTGAGTTTCAGAAATCTGTTAATGGCAGGCATAGTGTAGAGCTCAGCCATTCGAGCTGGTTGATGATGACATCCCCAACATACAATGTACCTGTCTTTGCCTTTAACAACTCACGAGTTAATGACGTTATGAATGTTTTCCTCACTAACTTTTCTAGTAAATGATAGATGTCAAGGCATAGTGTAAATTTATACATTGGTAGGAATAGGTAAGGTGTAAGCATGAAGTCTAATTATTACAAAACATTTTTAAGTATATACATAATAAACACAAGCTTTTATTTTTGTATACAGCTCTCTTTTTGCATGGATTGTTCATCAATTCCAAGTTATCAGATCAGTTTGCAATATGCAATTTTTAGCTGACAGTAATACCCTTGTTCACAGGGCTGCAATGGAGGAGGGGAGGTACTTCTGTACTGGGCCTGAACAGAACATGACTTTTGCAATAATGGACTTTTCAAATATTGGGAGGAAATTGTGGGGGGCCAGACCCTCAGGCCTTCCATGTTGCCCCCCAACTTCTGAGAAAGGTCCTCTCCTCCTTTGTTTGTATCTGGCTGTCATTTGCAACCCCTATTTAATGTACAGTGCAGCTTAGTATGTTGGCACTATATAAATAATGTTTAATAATATTAATAATATTATTATTAATAATGATAATAATAATAATTGTGTTCAGAAAGCAAAGTGCAGCAGCAACTTCCTATGGCAGACAGAAACAGTGACTTTTTGATAGATTCCGTTATTTTTGTGAGTAAATTGATGTATTTGTGAACAGAAAGGATTGAGTAGTATTTGTTTTCAATATGAACAGGCAATTACCCTGCAAATGCAAAGTACAGACTACATAATACATTATTTTACATTCAAATTTGCAGCATAAAAACAGCAACCACACTGAATCACTATTATCTTTATGGACAAGAAAAAATTCAGCTTATCTTATATTATAATAAAAAGACAAGAGTAGAAAACTACATATGCTCAGCATTTTTATAAAGGTATGCCTAATTGAAAGTGAACATAAACCGCCTTCAGTCCATGTTGTATGGTTTGAATTTGTTCTTTACAATTATGTATTTTGTCAAGGAAACCTTAACCCAGCTATTTACAGGAGTTAATCTGTTCACAACAGGAAGCTGCTTCTGAATGCAATGATTTGTAATAAAACCATTGAAAAAGGAGTATGTAATCTCATAGCATTCCTTCGGTAAAATACATTATAGATTTTCAGACTGATAAGCAGCACCAAGGTTATGTATCTTTCTAAATTAAAGGATTTGCAGCATGTTTCTCTAATTTGACAATCCAATGTGAAATTGATACTAAAAATTGATATCCTCTGGATGAGTCTATTTTAGGACTATGATATATCTTGCAGGCTTTTATGCCCTTGGTTCTCCTTGTGCTGTAAAGTATCTTCTATCATACAGCATGCTGATACCAAGCTGTCCGATAAATGAATAGGATCCTGCTACATGCAAACTAAGACAGGTATTAAATATAGCCAGAGTAAGCACAGCTTGTCCTTTAAAATATTACTTATTAATTTGAAATGTATTTTCATGTTATAGTTATATTTTAAAATGCGAACATATTTTTTATGCTAATGTAAATAAACATTGCCAAAAAGCCATATTTTCCTAGTTAAAGTTTATGCAGGAAGGAGGGGAATGGTCAATTTAGTATGTCTATCAGATTTTAGGTGTGTTTTTTAATATATATATATATATATATATATATATATATATATATATATATAAACAAAATATGTGTAATATTTCACAAAATACATTGTAGTGAATAAAAAAACATAAACTTTCCTGTTGAAAATAATATTTTTAGGAGTTATTTAGAGTTGAAGTTGGATTTAAATTTGTATTGTATGTTGGGTCTGAAAAGGTATTGTATTAAAAAGAAAAGGGAGAACACACATGAAAATATTTGCAAGCAAGTTGGCCCAGAGCCATATATAAAAAAAAAAAAAAAAAAAAAATATATATATGGGCGGAGGGCCTCATGACAGGGAGAGGGGGGGGGAAATGAAATCAGGAGAGAGGGGGTTAAAGATAGTGATTGGTGGAAAAGATATGGTGTGATGGGCGGAGTAAATAAAAGGTGGGACAGGGGGATATATAGAAGAGAAGGTGGGAGGGCATAGGTCAGAAATTTAAAAAAGGCAGAGGAGAAAAGTTGCCCGCCCACCCTCCCTGTATATGGGCTTTGGTTGGTGTAAAAAATTTTTTTTTGTCATGGCAGCAGGGCGGTTTTTTCTGGTGGTCCATGATAGTGGGGTTGTTTGGAACACTGGGTTGTGGTGAGACCCGGTGGGTTTGGAGGGATACCTGCGGGTTGTCCCTGAGCTGGTGTGTTAACGGCGGGGGGCCTTATTTTTGGATGCAGGAATATCCAGGTGATAGGTACTGTCATGGACCGTCCAGGAAAACATGTTTACATGAATGTAATTGTTATATGGGGTTTTTGATGTTGTGTATTTTATAAAAGTAAAGAGTTATTAATGTTTGTTATAAGTTCTTAATAAAAAGGCTGCTATGGCCAGTTATATCCAAAACAGGTTTTGTGCTATTTTTTTAAAAGGGAATGGTTAACGGGAGTTTTCGGGTGGACTGGCCAGCAGAGGTAAGAACATTTTAATATCTCCCTTTACACCTGTCATGAAAATGCAGCATGAAGATTTGCATGCAAGTTCTAGGCAACACCCACAAGTGATGCTGCACCTCCATGATTCAAACACATGAAACATAATAAATGAAATTACCAGACATGGTCTAGCTAAAGATGAAGATTGATAAGCCTCACTGGCTTTCCTAAGGTAATGAATAAATAATAATCATGGTTTCCCAATTAGGGATTTTTTGAACCCTACGGCTCATTCAGAGGTTGTTAGGGATTCCATGAGCAATGAGCTGTTTGCACCTCTCAGATAAGTATAACTAAAACCAATGAGCTTTTTGGGGATCTGTAAGGGTGACATTCTTCCAATGGGCAGCCATGTAGGAGACATTCTTTCAACTGACCACCATACTAATCTAATGTGAGTTGTGGATATAATAACTATAGTTTGAGTTCCCTGAAGACCTGAACATAATTTTAGGAATCACTGGTTTAGAGACTCCATGTTTGTAAAAAATGATCACTAAATATTGACCACACAAGCTTTAAGTGACCTTTTTAGTATGTACTGAAACAGTTCTCCACACATTGGACCTGATTTATTAATGCTTTCCAAGGCTGGAGAAGATACACCTTCAACAGTGAAGCTGGGTAATCCAGCAAACCTGTAGTGAATTTCCTCAAAGTCATTTGCTATTAGTTAGCAGATGTTTTAAATCCTGGACCAGATCCATTCTAGGTTTGCTGGATCACCCACCTTCACTAAAGAAGGCTTATCCTCCACAGATATGGAGAGCTTTCATAAATCAGGCCTAAAGTAAAATATTTACACTGGTTGGTTCCAATAGGTAGATGGACACCCATTAACACATGCATGTATATACATTATGGATTTAGTGTCCTATCCATCCTAATCCTATACATTTTTAGAGATTAAAGTAAGCTCATTTTATGCAAGCACTTTAATGCCATGTGTGTATATGAACAGTTACCCTCTTTCCATGTTATTTTTAATTTTGGTACAAACATCTTTAGGTGGGAGAACCTGTTACCAAAATATATCCTGGACTGGATAGATTTCTAGATCACACTACACAATCCGCACGACAAATGACACAGTCCCCGTCTTTATGTTCATATATGCTTTAAAGATTTAAAACTTTTTGGTAGTAATGCAGATTTTATTAAAATGTTACCAACAAACTCAACAAACAAGTTGTTGTAGAGGTTACTAATAATGGCAGACCACATTATTGTGCATTGTGACAGTGGTAGAGATGACTCTGACTCTAGATAAAAACTATGATTTATATAAATCTATAATAAATCTAATATAACTAGGTACAAAAACTCTGTCTTCTATCTAAATACCTAGTATTTAAGTATCTAATTCCTTAAAAAATGGGTATGATCCAAAGTGCCTTCAGTCAACCTAAGCATCCACTATATAATGTGAAGAACTTACCTATATACAATTGTTCCGTTTGACAAGTTTTATTGTGTATTCATTCATTATTTCTATTCTGTAAACAGATTTTTCATTATTAAGTAAATACACTAACTTCTTGTATCAGCAACATGCATTTCATGTTCAAAACTTTCTATATAAAGTAAGCAAGCAAGTTGGCTTTGTTTTTTTTTTCTTCTTAACAGCCATGATGACTCACTGTAAAGGTTTACACCTAGCCAAACAAAAAGAAGTATATGTAAGAAATCAGATGTAATATGAACTTTACATACACTACGTAATTAGATTTGCCAATGTTTTCTCTAACTCCTTTGCATTGCATATATGTTTCTAAGTCTATGCTACTGTCCAGCTCTAATAGCAAAGAAAAAGATAATACTAAAGGCTGCTTCTCAATCCCATAGAAATTGAGGACTACAATATGCAAGGCTTTGTAGGGTTTTACAGCTATTGTGTGCGTATAAGAAACATTATGGGTGATCAAAATAAAGCATTTCTGGTGTTCTTTTGTGTTATTTGATGACACGTACAATAACTTTTAGTCACATTGTGCATCCAGAAGACAAGTTATCCGTCTTAGGAGAGAAAATAGAAAAGTTCCATCAGATCTAGATCATTATCTGATTGTAATACATTTCTACATTTGGAGTTTGGCAGACACTGGGAATTCCTCAGATAAGAATATTCTTCTACATAAAACAAGTTTACTAGATAATAAAAAGTTTTTATGTTCCTATTTATTTATTGTAATTAAAAGTGTTTGTGGCTGGCTAAAATGGAAACTGAAATATATCTAATTCACCTACAAAGGCAAATCACTGTTTTTCATACTAAAAAATACTATTTTATGATAAAGGATATGCAAAATAGCTACATACACAGGGATCTGGTTTTCCAGCTAGGTGAAGTTATGCTGAAGTTATGGTGGTCTACCTGCTAGCTAAAAGAGACCTCAAGTTTGCTCCTGATATCTCTAATTGTTCAACACAACTCATTCCTCATAATACTCATTTGAACAAACTGTTGTAAACTGTTGCAGCTGACAGAACACTGAAATCCTAATCTGTACGGAGAAGAAAACAAGGGTCTCCCTTTGAAAATATTGCCTGACCATTGTGTTCTTTTATAAAACTTAAAACCTAAAAAAATAGCAATAAAGGTATTTCCAAAACATTATTAAGTCAAATTAGTTTCACAAAACCCCATGCCACTGGGAAAGTTTAACCTTTGTTTGTGGATAAAATATATATTCACCATCAATTCTTTCACATGGCTTACATTTTACAAACATAAAGCATCATGTTGGCCTTTAGGGAAAAGTGGCAAACATTTTGAGCAGGCTAGATTGGACCCAAAACATTGATTTTCAAGGTTGAAATGAAAATGCTGTAGGTAACAGTAAATTACAGTATTTATGTAAATTGATGAGTCATTAACAATTACAAATTTTTTGGTGGCAAGATATTTAGGGGGTTTGAAATGACCTTAAAAAATCATCAGCCTGTTTTGAAAAATAGTTTTCTTCTATATTTTAAATTTGATTTGCAGAAAAACAACAATATTTTAAAATGTGTTCTTTTGGGATATGTGTTGAAGGGCTCAAAGGCTTTGCAATTACCTTGAAAAAATCAGCAGACTTGTACAAATGACAAAATTAGGTAGAAACAAAAATGTGAAAATCCACCATCCTTACTGACCTATATTCTGACAGCCGTTACATTTTTTACGTGAAGGTGGTATACCCTGTGAAAAGCTTAAGCTACTTTGATCTTTTTTTTTTAAATAAAAGTTAAAATAACATTGTCAAACTGTGGCTGCATCAGTCTTTAACAAGCAACACAGGCATTAGATGACTGATAGCTGTCTGGCAATATTTGTAATATCCACAGTTAAATCCCAGAGGGTAATTTTAAATGAACCCCCCTAGCGTAAATGTCCCTGCTGAAATTATTGTTTCTCCAAAATTATGTTTTTTTTAGGGAAATATCTGCTATGTGAATTGTAATGCATACTTGGGCAATATGAATATGAATGTCTATATGACTGTCCATCATCATATAGCTGTATCTACTTTAGAACAGACCTAATTTTTTAAGTAATGCAATGAGTATTTCATATTATACATTTAAATGTGGTTACTATTATTAAAACTGATCATTTAAATTGCAACATGGACATTCTGAATATTCAGAGATAGAAACAGATTTTGTCAAGGTCTTGCATTTGGTCAAAAAGATAAATGAATCACGACTTGGACCGTTATTTTAGAGGGGTGCTAAATGTGCCCTTTATCACAATGCAGTGTAAGGATTCACTTGTATAGATGTCTGTATTCCACCCTTGAAAAAGGCAAAGTTGATTCTGTTCTACCCAAAAATAAAATGGATTTAATATGTTATATTTTATTATTATTAAACAGGATTTATATAGCGCCAACATATTACGCAGCGCTGTACATTAAATAGGGATTGCAAATGACAGACTAATACGACAGTGATACAGGAGGAGAGGACCCTGCCCCGAAGAGCTTACAATCTAGTAGGTGGGGGAATTTCACACACAATAAGATGGGAGATATGCAGTGTGGGAAGTAGTGATGGTTTCAAATGACAGAAGAAGCCGGGTAGGCAAGTTTGAAAAAATGGGTTTTGAGCGCTCTTTTAAATGAGCAGAAAGTAGGAGCAAGCCTAATAGGACGAGGAAGACCATTCCAGAGAGTTGGAGCAGCTCTAGAAAAGTCTTGTATTCGTGCGTGTGATGAGGTTATGAGTGAAGAAGTCATTAGTAGGTCATTGGAGGAGCGGAGAGAGCGGCAGGGGGAGTATTTTTTAACCATGTCAGAGATGTAAGTGGGACAATAACTGTGTAGGGATTTGAAGGCAAAGCACAGGAGCTTAAATTTGATTCTAAGGTGAAAAGGAAGCCAATGGAGAGAACTACAAAGAGATGTAGCGGAAGAGGAGCAGAGCGAAGGATGGACGAGTCTGGCTTCAGCATTCATAATAGATCTTAGAGGGGAGAGTCGGGTTAGTGGAATACCAGCGAGAAGGATGTTACAGTAGTCCAGACGAGAAATGATAAGAGCATGTACAAGGAGTTTGGTGGTCTCAGGGGACAGGTAGGGGCGGATTTTGGAGATGTTGCGTAGGTGAAAGTGACAGGACCTGGAAATGTTCTGAATATGGGGGGTGAATGAGAGGGCCGAGTCAAAGGTGACACCAAGACAACGTGCCTGAGGGGAGGGCCGAATAACAGTGTTGTTAACAGTTAGATATATGTCAGGGGGGGATTTGGAATTTGAGGGGGGGATGATGATGAGTTCTGTTTTATCCAGGTTGAGTTTCAGGAATCGGTCAGACATCCATGATGAGATGGCCGACAGGCAGCATGAGACCTTATCCTGGACTGAGGGAGACAAGTCAGGGGTGGACAGATAAATTTGGGTGTCATCAGCATACAGATGGTACTGTATGCCAAAGGAGGATATGAGACTACCGAGAGAGGAGGTGTACAGAGAAAAGAGGACCGGTCCAAGGACTGACCCTTGGGGGACACCAACAGGGAGGAGAGTGGGTGAGGAGGAGTTACCATTGAAAGAAACTTGAAAGGAGCGGTCAGACAGATAGGAAGCGAGAGAGAGCAGTGTCACAGATACCAATGGAGTGCATGATTTGTATTAGAAGAGGGTGATCAACAGTGTCAAAAGCAGAGGAAAGATCAAGGAGAAGGAGCAGGGAAAAGTTGCCTTGAGACTTAGCTCTGATGAGGTCATTGGCCACTTTAGTAAGGGCTGTTTCAGTGGAGTGGGCAGCTCTAAAACCAGACTGGAGGGGGTCAAGGAGAGAGTTGGTGTTCAGGTAATGGGTGAGTCTTTTGTAGACAAGGCGTTCAAGGAGTTTGGAGATATATAGGAGAAGGGAGATCTCTTCCCTTATGAAGGGAGAAGAGATATTTCTTGCCTTATGTCAATAACCCCTCTGTCGCCTACACCCACCTTGAAATAAACCTTTCAGTGACCTGTCTTGCACATAATATCCCTATTATACTTGTATCACGTCTTTCTTGCACATACAGGTAGTCCCCGGTTTACATACGATATAGGTACTGTATATTTGTTCTAAAAGTGAATTTGCATGTAAGTCGGAACTGGTACATTTTTTCAATGAATGCAATTAGGACAAATGTTTGTCCCTACATTTTATAGGGCAGTGTGGTGTCAGTCACTGTTTAAAATCCTCTCTGTCAGTTATTCACAAACAAAGCAAAAAAAAAAAACTTTATGGAGCCTAGACTTTCATTAACTTCTGGAGCAAGCTGTGGCAGAGTTTGTCTTAGTCATTAAAAGTTACAAAAATTTTCAGAACAGAATTCTTCTGTAAGTCATGCGAACCGCCCCCCTTTCCCCATCCAGCCTCTGTCCTGCACACGAGCGAGCAGGTAAGACCCGTTCGTATCTAGCAGTCATCCTTATGTCAAATGTCCTTAACTCATGGACTACCTTTACTACTTGCTGTCACAAAGCATACCTCTCCTGGACAGACGGATTACTTAAATACTTTAATTCTCTCTCTCTACTTCATATAACTCATATATATTTTTATATTTATAAACCAAATAATTATTTTCATAGTCATGAAGTTAAAGAAGCACATAATATGCATTCAGCATTACCATTTTCTACAACTTCTAAAATAGATTTATTATTTCTCTTAAGCTTGAGATGCTTTTAGGATGAAGCATGTTGTGCTTAGTTCAAAAACAGGCATGTATTTCATGAAAAGAGAAAAGATGTTAGTGCTCTTGACCTGGGAAGGAGTTTGATGGCAATACCAAAAGAGAAAAAATAAAAAGGGGAAATAGCTGAAAGAAAGCACTGGTTTATTCCATTCCCTTTCACTTTTAATGCATGTGTGGCATAATTTCATAAGCTCTTATAGAAAAAAAGTTAGAGAACGGCTGTGTTAGCAATTTCTTAGTTCTTTATGTATGGTTAGGAGAAAATCTAAAGCTGTGGTTTTATTTTGATGTACGACATACAGAAAAAGCATAGCTAAAGAAAATGTCAGATGATAGAAACGAGAAAATATTACAGAAATCTGTTGTGATGTGCCAATCTAAATATCATATTCTAAGTTTTTATGATGCAAACTGGAACCTGTATATAGGATTCATAGGAAAACTTGTGGCAAACACTGATCACTGAGACACTTCAAAATTCTTCTATATGCTATCATTTAAAATACATTTAGTCTGGAAATCTCCTTTCTAGGTAATCTTCAAAAAAAAAATGTAATACAGCTTATTTAAAACATGCATTGTAGAAGGTGGCACATTTACAGATTAGAATTATAGTCAAAATTATACCTGTCACTAGTTAACATGATTGCAGTTTGCAATATAAAAAAATCTATGGATTTAATAAACAAATACTATCAATAGAGCAAGTGTGTAAAATGCCTGGACTGGAAGCTCTTAGTCTGGGGAGCACTGGAACCACACACCGAAAGGGTCATAACTGTCTCTATTCTCTAGGCTAAGAGTTCTCCAATGGAGAAATGTAAAATCTCAGTAGTTAAACACCTGGTAATTATAGCTCGTATCCATGTACCACTGTATTGGCGGAGTTCAGATATTCCTTTTATAGGTCTTCGGTTTAAGAAGGTTAATGTATGATATTAGAAGAATTAACTGCTACTATATATGGTATGGAAGATAATTTGTTATATACTTGGGAAATCTGGAAACAATATCAAACATCTTTGGAGTACCCAGGATAAGGCATGAGGAAAAAAACCCTTTAGATGTTAAGAAGGAAAGAAAGACAGATTTGTTTAGGAATGTTGAGAATATACCCTACCTACCCTAGTGTGTTACCCTTTGTTGTCCTTGTCCTGGTCCGAGTTATTTATTTATAGATGCCTTAGGTTGGATTTTGTGTGCGGAAATTGGAGGTGATAATAGGAATGATACAGTGAAAGTTTGAAAACTATTTATTGATCAATGTTTTTTGTTTGAAAATATAAATAAGTATAAATAATGTTATAAAAAAAAAAGAGACAGACAGGCTTTTGGGGTTGATCTTTCCTCATTGATAAAAGACCACAGTGATTCTCCCTGCTAAAGTGGGTAATCCATCTTATGACAGTCCCTAATTTTTTAGCCTTCTCAAGCTCCTGTCCTTATTGGTTCTTCTTGTGGTCTTTCCAAACAGGCTTCTCATTGGAACTCAAAGGTATTTCAGGCTGTGGAAAGCTTTCCTGCTGTACCTCCCTGGTGGCCCTAGACCTGAGCTCCTGGCCCTGCAGAATTCCTCACTAGGAGTCTGTGGCAGGAACTCCATCCCTTAATGGGCACTGCACAGGAATCAGGCCATCTGATTCAATTGAAATAGATTTCAGAACAAATGTTAAAAATGTTTCAGTTAAAATGATTATTGAATATACGAGCCATAAAATTTCAAGGTTCTAGATCTTCTTTAACCTTCAGCACCTCTCCTAATTGTATTTTTACCTTTACCTGCATTTTTCCTAGGCCAATTGTTCTTGTTATAAGTTACAAGAAAAACAATAAGCTTTTTAAATTACATTACTATGTAGCCTGAATTATTGATTTTGGAAATGAAGGAGTACATTTATGTATCATCTGTCATCTGTGATCTAATAATAGTTTAATGTCTGATTCTGAGTTTTTACCTTGTTAATAATATTCATCAGCTAGTGCCATATAAGTGAAGGACAGTAACAGTAAAAAGATTGACAGGAGAAAAAATTAATAACTGTTATTAACCCATAAGACTCCAGCTTTCATTTTTTATTATCCTCTTTAAAGAAAAGAAAGGATGTAAATAGGAAAATATGTTTATTGTAGGTTAGTGGTAAATGTCCCCCTATAAAACACCCCAGCAGTCTATAAGATCTAGCCCTATGATTTGATCTAGCATATAAAAGGTAGTGTCCAAAAGGAGATTGTATAGATGAGCCATTCCCAACCAGGGTTCTATGGAACCCCAAGGTTCCACCAGAGGTTGCTAGGAACTCCTTAAATTGTGGCTGATTGATCTAATTCAGGGGTGCCCACACTTTTTTGGCTTTCAAGCTACTTTTTAAATGACCAAGTCAAAATGATCTATCAACAATAAAAACTTGGACTTAATAACTCCTGTGTGCGGTGGAGTTTATTTTGAAAGGCAGGGCTCCGCGATCTACTCACGTTGCCTTTGCGAGCTACCGGTAGATCGCGATCCAGCTGTTGGACACCCCTGATCTAATTGATGATACCTGCATAGTTCCTTGGCCAATGACTCTTGAAAGAGCCAATGGTGTTACACCAATTATATTTTTAACTGTTTGCAAGGGGTTGGGGGGTATTCTTATCAATATGGACAATGTAAGGTATATTATTCCCACAAACTCCAGATTAATTGGGTATTGCAGGTATTCCCTTAAGCACACAAGCCAAAGAAACGAAACATAATAGGAAGCAGAAATAAATGATTTGATTTAAAATCTACGGCAAACAGGTCGCCCTTCACTTTAAAAGACAACTTTCTGTACAGGTAATGGTTTAATATCTTCATCTAATTTATTACTGGTTAGACCTTTATAGGCTAGAAATGTGCAACCAAGAGTGTTTGTTTTTTCAGAGAAAAGATATAGGTATAAGTATTTTTCAAAGTGTTAGAACAGATATTGTTTAAAAAATGCGGGAGTATGAAAATAGTTTATTATTATTGTATATTTTAACAAAGACAATTTGTTCACAGATCATAAACATAGCATTAGGTAATGGGGCTACAAGATTAAGTTATCCCTGTAGAGCACTGATATTAGCATACTTTTTTATGGTGTAGTAGATGGAAACCTGCACTTGGGCATAAATATATGTGACTTTTGTAAAACAAACTTGCAAACAAATGACATATAGGATAATTAGTAATTCAAATGAAGGAGTTCACTTCACTTATAAATCCTGTATAGTGTTATTAATATTATTATTAAACTATATTTATATAGCACCAACATATTATGCAGCAATGAGCTTTAAAAAAGGCTTCAAATGAGAAACAGATGCAAACAACAATACAGGAAGAGTATAGGATATAAATAAAACATATTTCATATAGCATTCATGAAGTTATCATTACCCTCTAAACATCATCATCAATAATTTTTTTTCAATTGCACCTTTACTTTAAACTGACAACGGAAATTCTACAGTTTTAGTTTCAGCCTCTCTGTAGAAAAACAAGTTTACAGGTTTTTCAATATTACAACAATGGCTCAGAGCTGTAAGGCCAAGCCGCCTGTAAAATAATTTTACAATGAATAATTAAAGGAAGAGGATGAGAGTAAAACTTCTGCCTTTTTAAATTCACTTGATGAAGGTCATCTGGATTCTACTGGGTTTAAGGAAATGTAATAAAACAGTACTAGTGCTTTGTTTCTACCAAAGCTGTGAAAAATTATCAAAATTCCCCTTTATTTTAAAGAAAATCAGTGATATTCTGATTTTGGTCTAGTGAAGGCTGCGATACTTTAAAGATATTCATCTATTATATAATAGTACAATACATTAGTTCACTATTAACACAAAGCAAAATGTGTAAAAGATCAAATGAAACCTTTATTATTCTTTGTGTCAAAAAGGAATTATATTATATGGATCTAAAGTTAAAAAAGGACATTTCTATTATAAAAAAAGAACACTGCTAATATATGTTTAAAGGCCCATAAAAGCTCAAGCAGCATGGTGTACATTTAGGAAAAGTACGGAGAGCATAAAACTCATACCGTACTCTTCATATCTGTTGTAGTACTGCACCTACTCTTAATCTGTAACACTAAAGCCATAAGTAAGGTAAAAAATAAACATGGGCTGATGTAAAATAAATTGTTCCTTATATGTGTGCATTCTCTGTGTGGCATACCTAAATCCTTAGTCAGGTCTTTATGTGGCATATAAATGAATACAGTCATATTTTTGAAAGTTTGTGTTGCTAGGTGGATTATGTTCAACATGCCCAGTAAAAAGTTGACTTACATTTTAGGATAGTTGCATAAGTCTGGGAGCTTTTAAGGGTTTTGAACGGTTTTTGATTAGCTGTACCGTACTGTAACAAGTCATCAAACAGTCCATTATTAGGTCACAAACAGAGAGCATTTCTAACTTATAAGTTTATTGCAAATTGATCTGATGCCTATGCCCTTTTGCTTTGACCTAATTTAGCCCACATTCACCATCCACAGCTGCATATTTATTAGCCACACTATTTGTTTGCAGCCACAGCTTCAATTCCTCACTGTCCTGCACATTACAGTCCCAAAGACTTCTATGGGTCTGTGTCCCGAAGCTGGAGATGAGCAGAGATGGTCCAATAAAAGTCTATGGGTCTGTCTTTGTGCATGTGTAGCCAGGGCAATAAAATATTGCTGTGCTGGATATAAATAAACAGCGAAACCCACTGGATCTAGGTAAAAATCTGTGGAGGGGTAGAGTAGGTTAGGTGGGAGGAAAAGGGCAAATAGGAATTGTGCACCTTGTTCTAAATGAAATTATCTTTCAATATAAAAGATTTATTACATTGTTACAGAGAAACATACCAATCCATGAAAGTTCAAATTTGTACTAGTTCATCGCCATTCCACTAAACAATTACTCAAGATTTTACTTTTAAAGGAAAGGTAATCTTCAGTATGTGTAACTGCAAGATGGTGTCAGATCAGCAAAAGTATATTTTCCTTTACTGTTCTTAAGATGACCATGGCCCACCATAGAGTGTGCATTGTCAGCCAAGGACATCAGGTGTGTTATTGGTAGGATCACCTAAGGCTACAGGGCCGATATTGGGCAAGAATCTGGCGTGTGTAAAGCGCCAGTCGTCCATCGTCCAAATGACCGTCCAGGAGGATCCAGGGATGATAGACGACTAACGATCATAATCCAAGGGAAGGGTAGGAGCGGGCAGCAGAGTGCCGCTTGGTTGCTTTTCCCCTCCCCTTTGCATAGAGCAAAATGGTGCTGTATGTACAGGACTCGTTCATGCATCGTGCAGTGTTAGTTGTTGGAAAGGATCGTGAAAGATCCTTTCCAACGACTAATATTGCACGTGTGTATGCGGCTTAAGGAACAAATAACAAATAAAAACTTAAAGAAATGAAAGTGCCATTTATTGAGGTCAAACTCTTGAGTGAATTTGACTAATCCTACTAGCTTCATCAGCCTGTGTAGAAATGCCAACTGGTTTACCAATTTGAAACATCAGCTGGTGTAGGAGCGATAAGCTTATTACATATTATTTTTTTAGCAGAAGTCTTCATTGCTGCATCCTGACAGTGAGCTCTTGATTGGAGCTCTATTGCAAGGCATAATCTTTTTATGTCACAACCCCATTACAAGTCTATGGGAGCTAATTGCCCAGGTACTGCGAACATTAATGGACTACTGATTATGAGGTTTACCTTTTGATTTATACAAAAATATAAACATTCAGTCATGCAATTTTATCATTTTTTAGGTTTGCAAGACATCCAAAACAAGATTTATATGTGAAACATCCATTATTTTCAATTGATTTTACATAAACATACTAAAGAGTTGTGGCCATATTCTGAAACTCAAACTGCTTGTCTTTAAACCTTGGGGCCTTAAGGCTAATTCGTACAATCAGTTACTTTCCAAGTTGTACCCATAATGTTTCTCCATCACTGTGATTTTTCTTTGATGGATTTTGTATTAAAAGTAAAAATCAATAAAAAGTGATAATGGATTTTTCACATTAAATGCATTTTGTTCTGGCCTTCTTACAATATTTTGAGAGCATTTAATACCTCTAAAATAAACTGGATTCTAAAGTTATTTTTGTGTAGCCAGTCATAGCATTCACACTCTTTTACAGCTCACTGGTTTTATTTTTGATAGAGTTAATACAAATCATGAGAATAGAATGTGCTGTAATAAGACTTATGGGATGAATAAATGTATTTAATATCAAAGGCTATATTTTAGACTGCTGGGCCTTTGATATGAGAGACCTCTGGTGTTTTTTATTTATTTTGGTACCTGCAGTATTTCCATCAATAATTAACCTATGAAAGAAACTGCTTTACAAAGAGCTGGACTGCTATGATATTGAGTATTACCTTGAATTTAAGGGTGTCCTACTGTGGATGACAGCAGAGATCCTTTAAATGATCTATTAAGTGCATTATGTTTTTCCATCGTTCTCCACTTAATATTTTATAAAGTACTTTGAAGTCAGTCATATAGGATGGATTGTGCTGCCTAAGGTTCTTGATTTACATGCATTAAATGAATACAAGTTAATATTTCTTCAACAGGGTGGGCGGAATGTCTGCAAAAACATGTGAAAGGAAGCCTGAATATACAAAATACTGTCAAGATCTTAGATATTAACAGTTAAAGAACAGAAAAAATATTTCTATCACACAGTACTGTTAAGAAAACAAAAAGTAAATGCAAGCATCAACCTAAACTGCATTAATCTGTCTTTTCATAGATCAAGGATCTTCAGTCTGTGGGTCAGGAAAACCTGAAATCATATCCTAACTACAAATTTATTTATATATATATATATATATATATATATGTATAAATGTATGTATCAGCTTACCAGTCTATAGATATGGTGGCTGCATTATTTTTTTTCAGACACCCTACCTTAATTTTTACCTGATAATCCTACAAATTTCCTGTTCCTTTATGGCTATACTTTCTACTTGCGTAAGTATGGGAAGAGCCATGGATTTCACGCAGATTATTTAAAACAAATCTCCCTTTACTCATCTCCATTTCATGGTGGATTATTGGAACTAGTAGTTTATAAAAGAAAGATATGGTTGTTTGTGCTCACATGGAATAACAAAGACACTGAGTTTCAGACAAAACCAACAAAATAAAATGAATGCACTCTCGAGATTACTAAGCTGCAGTATTGTACATTTTGGATATTCCTTGAGTAATTACAGCAAAAAAATTTGTTTAAGCAGAAATCACCTTTAATAAAAACTGGTAATGAAGACCGTAAGTAGTTCCAAAATATTGACATATCAATCTAATGCAAATCTCAACTCATCTGAAAGCATGGAAAGCTTAGAGGGATACATGAAGAATAATGAGCAAAGCTCATATATTCTTGTCCAAAAAAAGGCATAGGAAACCAGGTACCGTAGATCTTCCAATCATGTCATCGCACTATGTAACTATTGGTCAATCAAGTCACCTGGATTTCAAGTGTTACTGCACATTTTCTTCAAGTCATGGAAATGTGGTTTGTAAATTTAACCTGGTTGTCATTTCTTCTTGATTGCCAAGCATTTACATTGCTGGATGACCTGTTTGACAATGAGTACTTTTGGTAGGATAAATGAACATATGTATTTTTTGCCCAATTTCAATTCTATTTAATACTGCCACCATCCCTAAAAGAGTTCAAATATGGTATCCAAAAATGTCAAAGTATGGGACTTTAACGGCAGGTAAATATTATAAGACTGTCACATTTTATTTACATCATTTTAAAAGATGTTTATACATGCCTCTCCCCATATATCGATTCCGGGGAAGATAAATAACATCATAACATACATAGGCTGAATCATTGTACACATTACATATGTAGGGATCATCCGGCACGTTTCGCAGACTAGGTCCCTTTCCCCAGGGATGTAATTAGTAAAAACAAATAGATGTATCAGCAGTACAATGCAATACAGAAAAACCATTAGTATACGTACCACATGCACATTCTTATACAATATCTTTAGATATTAAATTGTATATAAACATACATACCAAAAGGCTATACAAGTGCACTTTGTCACCTGGTATGGAGGCAGGTATAAAGCAGGGCTAAAACTACAACAACAGAGATAGTGGTATCCCCAATTAATCATTCACCATAATATTCAATTTGTAGTGTTTCTCCCTTGATGTTTTCAAAAAATTGCCATTCAAGCATCTATTTGACCACTATGTTTAAAAAAAAATATACAAAGGATATCATTAGTCATAAATAGGGATCAGGCATATCACTGGATCAAGCATGTTACTATAAATATATCAGCCTAGTCTGCGAAACGCATTGGATGATCGCCACATTAGTAATGTGTACAATGTGTTCAGCCCATGTATGGTATGATGTTATTTACCTTCCCCGGAATCGATATATGGGGAGAGGCATGTAGAAACTTCTATTAAAATGATATAAATAAAATTTGACAATCTTATAATATTTAACTGCCGTTAAAGTCCCATACTTTGACATTTTTGGATACCAAGATAATCTAAATTTTTATCTTTAGTTGGCATATGTCATTGGACAAAGTGATAAGCATTTACAGTTATACCTCAGAATATTTAATTGATTGATGGACGTGATAGGGAGCTGCATTGTTTCCAAGGAAAACCACTGCATGGTGTACAAAGGTTCCTTTGCAGACTGTGTGCTTTAAGAGGAAAATTTATTTGTCTATTCCAATAATGACTTCATAGAACCCCCCTTTTAGTCTTGTTTCACTAGTCTTATCCGGTTTTTACAGAAGGTATCCTCTGATTTCTGCAATTTTACATCAATTGTTTATTTTGAAATGGTAAAACTTATGTTAGGTTTACTTTAAATGCATTACCCTAAATCATATGATTACATGTACTCTGATCTGAAGAAAAGGATGGAGATAGATGGCATTTGGCACACCAAAGACACATGGGAAAAGCATTGGAATGTTGTGAATTTTAAGGTTAATTAAGCCTTGGCTTTGGGTGCAAATAAACATGACTCAAGAAACCTAATAGAGTATAGGAACTTGCAGCATCTTCAAAGCACCATTAACTGCCATTTTGTCTAGAGAGAAACGGTTAGTGATAGATGATATATGTGTGTCCAAGGAATGGCTATGTGCTCAGCTGCAACACACTCATGTGTTGTTTTATATCTATACACACACACACATCACAAACTCATGAATATCAGTTCTCTGCATTTTAGAACAATATTGAGCTTGGTTTAAAAGCATCAGTATGTTTTTTGATGAACGTCTAGACTAATGGGTACTCTTGATATATGATGCTACTTTATACCAGGCCAGATGATTGCTGTCAAGCAGTTTCTTTATAATGGTAAAGATCCAGTAATCATGACTATAAATTCTTATTGTGAGGATTTACTTTGACACCTGTCTTTGCAGGCTGTGATACTTAACAAGATTAATAATTACAGTCAAGCGATATGCCAAATTTAAAGCTTTGACTTGTACTCACCGGTGCATATTGATAATTATTCTGTGGAATCAAAGGCTAGAACATGTTCTAAGCTGCAGCAGAAAACACAGTCACCATAAAATTCCTGTTCAGTAAGCAAAACTCTGTCTGCTACTGTCAAGGTGGACATATTTTTTAAGTCTAAGCTTATATTCCTCTGCAGTGATTAAGTGTGAAGCAAAAATTGGTTGTAACAAAAATTGAGTTTCTTTGCTGACACTTCATATAAATGGAAAACAATAGAGTATCTTGCTGAACGTTCCTACATTTATTTTGCAAACCGCAAGTGAGGGTTTCACATCTTTTTGCCTTGAGGGCTGATAATATTTTTCTTTTCAAGTAATCACAAATATTTTACACTGACTATTAAGCATTTATGACTACCAGGTCTGACTCTGTAATAAAGAAGAAACTGCACATTCAGAAGAAAAGTGAAAATTAATTTTGCTCTTTTTTTAAAACAATGTCTACACTAAATAATAATGTAACAAACCCCAAACTAGAGCAGATAAGATAAAAGTTGGTTTGTATGTGTATGCATTTATGAAGACATATTCTATTGCCTGTTGTATTATATTTTTTACTCTTCCTTACTTCATCTCTATGTCTTCTACCTCACTTAGTTCCCCTTTATTTTCTTCATAGCTCACCTGTCCACCCCATTCTTTTTTAACAACCCCCCCCCCCCCCCCTTAATTGCTTTCCTTTTTAGCTTTCTCTTCCTATATTGTTTAGGTTTCTGATTCCCCTTCTATCTTTTCCTCAACCTTTCTTTTTTGATTTCCTATCTCTGAACTTGACTACCAACTAGGAATGAGTGAGAATACCTCTGACATTCTTGCAAAAATTTCCCTGAACTTCCGATAGGTCCGCGAAATTTCGCCAAACCGATTTCGGCAAACCCATTTCGCGGACCCATCGGAAGATCGAGGAAATCCCAGTGCTCAGGGAGGCAGGAGGAGTACCGCGGCTGCAATGGCACACAGGATGATTCCCATGGCTGCATTCATTCATGATGAGCACAGCTGTGGGACTCTTGTGTTCCTGGAATGAGAATCTCTATCCAAGAACACATACTACAGGGCTGCAAGAGCAATCTCGATGGACGAATTTGCACAGGCCGTTCTCGCTTTCATGTTTGATAAGCAAGAATGGCCCGATTCGCCGTGAGATCGAATTTTAAAATTTTGCTCGCTCATCCCTACTACCAACCCACCCATCTACCTTCCCACTCCCAGTGCCTTTAAAAAAATGTTTTTTTTGTCCAGGTTACTTTAGTCTAGTTTAGATATGTTCAGGCCATCTTCTAAATGTTGCATCCCAAACATGGTGTCATTAAGTGGTGCCATGTAGTAAATTGGCTGCTCTCTTATTAGTACTTCTCAATGTTTGCCATTGACATATCAGGATATCAGGAAGTAAGTTGAACAATGCTAGGCATCTTGCAAAACAGAAAAAACCTGTCTCATCACTGGATAGGTCTGTCTCAAGGAACAACTAAGGGTTGTTTTTTATTGTTAAAAGGGGGGGTATCTATTTTTTTTGCCCCAAAAAGGATTAGGTTACTGTGGACTATCTTCAGTTTCCTTTTCTGGCTTAAACCTCTCTGTTTGTTTTCATATTGTATTATTTTGCTATTTTCATTGCAATCATGTCTTGGCATTTTACTTTCAGTAATATTATACGTTGTTTACTTTTTTGTTGCAGAGCTGTCGTTTCCATTTCTTTATAATTGATATCAGTGTAGTTATGAATTTTATTGCTTAAGAAATGAACAGTAAAATAATTTTAATAAATTATATTTTATTTGCTTACAATAAAAACCTGCAAGCCCGATGGATTTATTACAGTTCATTTATGTCTATGACTAAAATTAAATATCTATAATTGTTTACTGGGAGCAGAAATTTCACATGGCAGCACAAAACTGTTTGTTTTATAAAAATAATGGTAATGACAAATGAAAGCGCTAATGGTTATTTAAAGAAAATGTTGTTGACAGCTTATATTACTGTATTTCTTTTAATATGTTTTCATTAGAGTTTTAAAGAAAATAGAGTAGAATGCCCTTGTTGCACAGTATAACGGTGAAAAGAATACAAAATAAAATGCTAGCAAAATTTTATTATTTTTATATGAGTAACACTTTTTGTAAGGCCAAGCTATGCCTCCTAATAGAAATAAATGCAAACAGAGTCAGTGCTTGTTGTTAGGTAAGATGAAATAATATGTAAATTTGGATAGCACAGCTCAGTACAACACAGCTCAGCCTCCAAAATTATATTCTTTTTTGTTTCTTTTCTTGTGTTGTGACTACAGCCTTTCCTAGTGCACCCTGCAGTACAACACAAACCTTTGACCAACCAGCAGGAGACAACTTGGCTTCCCTGTGGAAGTGGAACCAATGAATAAATGTAAAAGAACATAACTCATAAATGCAACAGTAATGAGACATTAGAATGTTAATATACTCCATAGTCTGCTATTGGAGACTATACAATTTCCCATCTGCTACATTTTAGGAGCAAGACATTTTTCAAACTTTTTCCACTTTCTCCTAATTTTTGTGTATTTTTTTTCAGAAACTTCCATTTGCTTCTAAAACCTACTGGATTAGTAAGCATTTTACACTGCGATTATAATATAAATATTAAGTTTTGGTGATCACATAACATGGTTAATCCATCTTTTATGCCTACTTATAGTTTAAGAAAGACCTTAGGTATAGTAGACCTTTAAGAGTCTCTGTTACTTTGACAGTCTCCTGATAGGTTAGTATATTAGATCAGTGATCAGTGGGTATTGATAAACCACATCCCAGTTTGTTCATTTCTCCTGCTAGCCCACCATAATCTAAATATACTCAAATTTCCACCTATTTCTACATCATTACAGCCACTATAAAATGCTAGCTCCAGGTTTTTGGAGCATAAGATCCTCATTCATGGTGCACTTCTCAGGCCATCGTAGCCTCCTGCATAGCTCAAACATTGTCACTCAACAATGCTTGGTAACAAAAAGAGAAGATAACAAACTAAATCCTGTGTAAACATCATTTGACACAGCGGTTCAATGGTTTTTGCAGTAATTACAATAGAGGAATCACTGGGAGAGTGCTGCTAAAGTGATTCAGGGGAAAAGGAAAGACTAGCTTTAAGGAGGTACTACCACTTTGCCCCAAAACATTAATTGCAGCCACAAAACAGAGAACAAAAGTACAGTAAAAATCCAGTAACCTCCAGACCTGAAGAGTGTTGGATTTTTGAAAATTCTGGATATTTTTTTTTACTTACCTCCACACACAGGCCAGTCTTTCTCTCGCCGCACCCGCGGACAGTTCCAGGGAGCAGGCAGCAGGGACGTCTCAATGTGTAGTTAGTTTAGCAAGCAAGACCTAACAGCTGTTTCTGCAGAACAGTGCCCTGAAATCATTAGTGGCCAAACAGTGTACTGCAGTCCCTGTAATGTAAATGCGATCCGAAATTCATGCCAGGAAACTTGAAGGACCTGGATTACCGATGGCCAGATTTTCAATTGTCAACCTGTATATGGAAACCATTATTAGTCTAACAACTGCTTTTTAAATAAAATGAAGAATAAACTTTTAGTATATCAAATGCAAAAAAATAGAAAAGGTTGTGTGCACTGGGTCATAGGTAAGAAATTTATTATGCAGATTCATCATCTCATAGCACACAGTCCTCCCTATAGAGATAAATGTATTAAAAATAAATATTTCTTTCTGATGAAATGATCTTTGAATATTCCTCAATAATCTTAGTTTGTCAACTTTATTATCTTTCAGGGTTCTCCTTTAAAACAGTCAATTTCTCATATTAGGAATTTGACTACTTGGAAAATAAACTGAGAACACCTCTGTTGGATCTTTATGTTTGACTGTTGCAGGAACAACAATTTATGAAAACCTTATGCTTCAGAAGATGACAGAAATCGTCTCTAGAGTCATGCTGTATTCATCATTATCTGTATCCCAAACTCAGCATGTACAGAGAGCTATAGCAGTTAAATATGATACAGTTCTGGAAAAAGTGTAGACAGCTACCCCTATAAGAAAATGATTTTTTATAACACTCAACAATATTAAATAGAAAGAAAAACACTGTCACATAAACACATACACATACTACACATATTAAATATTTACTGTTATCGCTATTCTGTATCCTTGCAAGCATCTCGTTGTAGCTGTAAGTCTATTGTCATGGATGTAGTGTTCCAAAAATGCTAATAACTTGTCATATTCCATCACGGCATATGTTGGACACATTCAGCTGAAATGAATTTAAAGACTTAAGTAAAGGATGAACCACGATCATATCTTTTATTGTATTAAAGTGTCTATCAGTTTAATATTTCAAGAGACATGCAACAGATTTAATCAGAAATAGTTTATTGTGGATGGGCTGCAGTGCCATCCGCCTTGAATATAAATGTCCTTCAGATAACAGAACACCTGCAGCCAGCCAACTGACAATGCAATAGTTCTCAATTTACTAGCTAAACAAGTGCTAGTTGAGATATAAAGAGTTACATGACACACTAGTTTTTCTCTCTGAGATCCTGTCCTGCACATCCTTTGCAGTAGCCAGGTGAAGAATGAGTAATGTTATTAAAGGTGATAACATTGGATTAATGAGTTGGCTTTGACAAAGTGCAAAAATCTAAACACTGTAAACCCATTCTATGTTATTGTAGTTTTTTTTAGCCAAAGGCAATCAGAGTATTATGTTAATATATAATTAGAGTATTAAGGTTATTGTAGGTTAGCTTTCTTCTTCTTTCTTTTAAATTCAGAGGTAGTATGGTTATGCTTACTATAAACTGATCATGTGTTTGTCCATTTGGGGTACAGTAAATATTTCATATAGCCAGCACATTATTATATTAGACTGTATATGCTGCCTACAACTGGATATTTGTTCTGGCTAGTCCTATGAGCCCACATTTCCAGCGGTTCTTCATATTTACATCGTTCAATGTCCCCGCAAGGCTTCTCTGGTTACTGGCTTCTGCTAGATATCTGTTCATTGCCTGCACTGACCTTGAGCCTGTCCTTGACTCTAAGATCCTGATTTATTAAAGCTCTCCAAGGCTGGAGAAGATACACTTTCATCGGTGAAGCTGGGTAATCCAGAAAACCTGAAATGGATCTGGTCCAGGATTCAAAACATTTGCTAGCTAATGGAAAATGACTTTGAAGAAATCCATTCAAAGTTTGCTGGATCACCCAGCTTCACTGGTGAAAGTGCATTCTCTCCAGCCTTGGAGAGCTTTATTAAATCAGGGCCTAAGACTGCCTGCCAACATTATACATTGCCAGCAGCCATTAGAGGGTAATCTTCAACAAAGTCCATTATTTTTTGGGTGTTGATTAACAGTGGGTGGCTCTTTAGACTCTACACCTCAGCCTACACTTGGCACCTGCGGCCTTAACAAACCAGTTTTAGTGGATTTGCGTGACAAAACTTCTGAAACAACCAGAAACATGTTGGCAGTTACACAATCAACGTTGTACTAATACAAATAGAAATGTACCAAAAAGGACAAAATCACTACAATAATGACACTTGAAACATGTTTATTATTATTATTATTATTATTATTAAATAGGATTTATATAGCGCCAACATATTACGCACTGCTGTACAATAAATAGGGGTTACAAATGACAAGAGGAATACAGACAGTGACACAGGAGGAGAGAACCCTGCCCCAAAAAGCTTACAATCTTACAGAAACAAAGCACAGAACTGAACAACACTCCACATTGACAATGACAACTAGAAACATACTGGCTGGTTACATAGTCAAAACAATACTGAAAAAAATGGAAACATGCTGAAAAAGACACAATCATTCTGCATTGACACAAACTGAAACATGTCCAGAGTGACACAGTCTGTATTGTACTGACCAGAAACATGTCCGCAGTGACACAGGCAGTCCTGTACTGACTCCAAGCCTCTGTCACTAGGCCGAGCGAACAGAATGCTTCGTGACCTATTGGACACTTCCTGATACATTGCTTAGGGTCTGCTCAGCGCTTACTCAAGTATCAGATCCTACCCTATTTCTCAGCAACATGGTGTCTGTGGTATTAGGTTGGCGCTGGGATTTATGGAAGAAAGCCGAGGCAATGACTACAAGGTCTTATAAGTGTGGTTCAGGGAATTCTCCATCAGTGAATATCCCCAAATAGCAAGTTTTGGCTTTAAATGTACTTTAAAAGAACCAATACAGAGAATGCAATATTGCTAATTTCACATATATATTAATGTAAAGAGATTTGTCAGGCATGTCTTGAAAGCTGGTTTTATGCAATATCATACCTTGCACATGGAACAGCTTTTTGTTATGACTGACTACATTAGTCCCACAGTTACATTGAAAGCGCTGAGAACAATTCACTGTCTCCAAATTGGTGCACCTAGGTTTCTGATAAGGGCCACTTAATAAAGTGTATCTTTGCCATGGCAATTTATCTCCCACTGGCTATTATTAATAAAAAGCAGATAAAGATAAATTACTTCCCAAGTCTAGAGCACGTATCTATAATACAAATGATACTAACCTTACAAAGTCATACTATACAAAGTCATACCATAGTACCAACAGTGAATGAGAAAAGAGAAAAAGTCACCAATACAAAAAGCAGAACAAAAAAAGATAACACATCATATGTTAAAAAGAGCCTATCAAATGAACTGTGTGTAAAGGTGACAATGGTGATAATATGATGCAGAATTATTGGAGCGTATAGTGTCATAAAGGCACTCTGCGTGATATATACATTTGCAATATGCATGATGCTGATAACTAGATTCACTTATCACATTCCTTTTCATCAAAAGGAACTACATGGCGATAGTCCTGACATGCATAAGCAGCAGAATTACAGTAAAGATACATGAGCCATAATTAATTCTATCCATGCTGAATACATTTAAATATTTAAGAGAGGTCTACCATTTTAGTACTGGCATACATATATTTGTATGAAATTAAATTCTCACAAGAACATTTTATATACATACATATTTCCTTATATAAACGTATTTCCTTATAGTTTCATTCATACTTTCATTTTCCAGATGACCAATGGTGGGTCATTAAAAAAGATGAGAATGAAAATGTAATGTCTTCCCAAGGAGATATAATAGAACAAGGCTTCCTGCTGGTAGAACCTGCCTATTATATTACTATTCACCATGATTTTACTGCTCGTTAAGGTAAATCATTGGAAAATCTAGTTAAACACTAGAAATTGTTCAGTTTTCAGCCGTTCCTTGCAGTACAATGTCCTATGGTTTGTCTTGGCGGCTTTCTTCTATTTCCTGGTATGTACTGTAACAGAGGGACTATGGAATGGTGTGCGGGGTCTAGATTTTGATGGGAGGTATGAAGCTCTATGGGTCAAGAAATAAGGTGAAACCAGCATTTATTTTAAAAAGAAACCTATGTCTCAACCTGTTATTGACAAAACATATACTGGGAATGATTTTCATTGTGAACAAGGTGGGGTGGTTTCCCTGTTCCATGGAGCATGTTTAATAAATCCCAAAGAGGCCTGGGGCTGGTTAAAGAGGAACTAAACTTTAAAGTCCCCCATATAAATCCCGCAGGGCAGTCCAATCCATCCGGAGGCCTCTTCCTTTGGGTCCCATCCGTCTTTGGGCCAGCGCCATCTTCTCTTCTTCTGGGTTCTTGTTCCTACGTTCCTACGTCTTGTTCCTGCTTCAAAAAATGCACTGGGGCTTATTTTCAGAGGATGTCTTATTTTTTTCATGAAAAAAAATCAGTACTTATTCTTAAACAAAAAAAATCAACATTTATTAAAATATAGTCATCATCTTCTAGAACATCATCATAACTCTAAAAACCCTGAATTCCATCTTGAATTTCTTGTGACTCCTTTTCCTTTAGAACCATTGACCCAAATTTCTCATGGCTAGCAATAGCGCTTTCCTTAAAATAGCACCTCTTGTCCATGTATTTATATATATTGTAACTTACTTTCGGGTAAAGCTTATTTTAGGAATAGGGCTTATACTTCGAACATTCCCAAAAATACAGAAAAGTCTTGCTAGCTATTTTCGGTATATGTATAAATGTGTATTTAGCTGTTTGGCTTTATGGCATTATAGAAGAAGTCGTAAAATGTAACCACACATTCAGCAGATCCAACTCAATTCAGGTTGAATATTGTGCATGGCAAGTCCGTGCTACCATATTAAATGACAAAATTGTTCTGGGGGCAGCACATTATTTATATCAGATTTTTAAAGGAATAAAAAAACTGTTCAGAATCAAATTAAAGCTGGTCCTTACAATGATTGCAGTAAATCATTTATATATATATATATATATGGTAAAATCTGGCTTTAGGTCCAAAGCATCATGGGTGAAATAGAATAAACCCCATGTGAAAATCTTAGTTTTTGTGTAAAGTGTTAAAAGTTTGTGAATCAACTCAATAAAATGTAATTTTGTGCATTGCAAGTGCATTCCCCCATCTTTAGTGACATTTGTTCTTTCTTCAGGCAGCAAGTAATTTTTCTGCTTTCCTGTGGTTTGTTCTATGGTCATATAAAATGCATTTGTAAAAAAAATTGCAGCTGGTATAGACTGTGGTTCATTCTGCCCTTTTCCCTGTACTCTTCAAACACATTTGAAGCACGCTTGTCAAAAAATCAATTTATCCCCATTTTATAGGACTGACCCCGATTACAATGTAGCTGCTATAAAGCCAAAGGGTTATTTGACTAGCACAGAAAAACATATAATAATGCAATGATTCTCCATCAAAAGATAATTTAGAAACATTTTTACACCATAGCTTTGCTGGATGAACCGGTATAAAATATAACTGCCGGCTGACTTATTGCATTTTATATTTGTTTTTATTGTAACTGCTAATGCAGATATACACAAGTAACAATCAGGATTGTGGTTTTATGCCACACATATGTGGCTTGGCCTAATCATATAGCTCTTCTTCTTCCCCTAAAATCAACGTAATGGTATGGTAATACTAAAGGCTCATAAATGACTATATTAGAAAAGGGCATTTTGTATCTAATCAGGCAGGACATTGTACTATATAGTTGCTGGTAGAACTAAAGGGGATTTTCAGATTTTAATGTGTGTACGCTTTAGATTGTTAGCTTTAAATAAAGTGTTGGAACCTTGAATAGTTGTCTGATGCTGTTTAGGAGATTACAGAAATCTGTAATTAAATTATGTATAATGTTTTTTTGTTATTTTTAGCAAATACATACCTGGAATAAGGAGCCCAGGGTTTTACTGTAATACATCATTTTAAGATGTAAAATATATTGATTAACCATTGATACACATTTTGCAAAATAACCCAAAACTGTTTTTGGCTATCAAATCAGTAAAAGGTACTAAAAACAACTTGGCAAAAAACCTTTTGCTTGTAGTTTTATAACATGATTTTTTAACTTTGATCAGCAATTGTTTTACCTATGTATGAGTGGTAGGCATACTATGAAGAGGTTGTCTGCTTTAGGGTTCCTTGTTGATGTAAAAATGACAATACAGGAAGGAAATCAGAAATACAATTACATATAATAGGTGCTTAGTGATGCAATCTCTTTTCACAAGTAAAATCTATATCAGAAAGCCACTGTTGTTGCCCAAACTCCTGCTACCCTCAGTGTGTATGGTTTAGATGTTGGTGGCGAGTATTCGTTACATGAATACTATCATGGAATCTATCAACAAAATTGCTTGTCACTCATATAAAGCACAAGTTTAATATATAGGGTTAGTTAGATCTCTTAGAATGGTAAAGGTCCAATAAGGCCACTGCATTTATGGACCAGTAAGCTACAATACATTACATTTTTTATGTATTGGCTATACCTAGACAATATATATTGGTGTATTTGAAAGGCTTTTTTTAAATTCAATTTTTTTCTTACTGCAGTTTTACTGAAACAGTTAGTTTTTTCACTTTAAATCCATTTTTTTCAATGCATTGGTAAAAATGTAAAGGATGAGCGACTTGAATCAACCTTGAATGCATCATTAATATTCTAAACATATGTGGTGGTACAACATCCTGATAGAGCAATTGCTCTTTTTGCATTTTTGCCACATCTAACCTTTTGCAGAACATGTTTGCTGTGTATGTAATTAACACATTTTAACATGTCTTTTAAAGTCTTTGTGTTCTTTCTAGTTATGTCTGTTTGTGATGGAATTTTGCAAAGTTTTTAAATTGTCAGCCAAAAGTTGTTGTAACATCAACTTTACTTATTGTAATATTTATCAGTTTTGCTAGGTATAAGATTAGTAGTTTGATTTTCTGTATCTTCCTTAAAAAGCCACTGAATATGGTAAAATTACCAAAATTTAGAGGGTCTGTGGGACCTGTGGGAATATGGTCTAAAATGAAATTATTAAAAATTTTAATTTTTAAATAAAGAATGAAAATGTTTTTTTTAAGCCAGCAAAGGGGGTTAATTCACATTACCAAACCAATATTTTTTTATATATTAAGTATAGGTATACATAGATTACATTGAACATTTATAAATAGACCCAAGATAAGAATATTATTTCTAAAAACATGCACGTACCTAACTTAGATTTTTTAATACCTTTATGTCCCCAGAAATAAATCCATGATCAATACATTGCCTGATATTGCAATCCTTATCAACCATGACAAGTGCGCATCACTGCCACTAAAATGACATATGCTATTCTATGTAAACTAGGAACTGGCTGGCTTGTTTCAATTTGTAGAATTGGTAATTGACTTATTCAATATAACTTTGACCTAATGATGAAAACCTTGCAAAAATTAGTTTCTGAATTTCTATAAATATCAACATCTTAATTGCTAATATCACTGTTTTTTATACAATTCTGTCACAAAAATGATTCAGCTGGGTAATTTACACTGGGATGTTGAGAATTTCATGCTTTTTATTCATCTCTATTGCTCATAAATATTTCCATTATCTGTTTATTGTTGGGTGGTTGTAGGCCAAACAATTAATTTAAACTTTTATCTAAACCTAAACTCAGAGTTTTTACTTTACATAAAAGGATAGACAACTTTTATTTAAAGTAAAAATTTAGTTGGTTAGTGTTTTTTTGCAGTGCAACACTGCCCACCTAATTCTTGATCACCTAGACAATCAAGAACGAATGGGAGCGCAGTGCCTCCCGGGATACTTATGTCACGCATCCAGGAAGTCTCTTGGCTGCTCCTTCTGCGCATGGCCAAGCCAAGTGTGATATTTTTTGTTTTGGGTTTATTTTAGCTTTAAGCTACATATTTTTCCCTTGGTTGTGAATATGTATTCTTGCGTCAGTATTTATGATTGCATTATCAAAGCTACTCAATGTTCAACAAAATAACATGACTCCAATCACACCACTAAACAACAAATGTCAAGACCATCCACCTACTCTATCATGGTACAACCTGGTGGTCACTACGGTATGTTATAGTAGCATGGGTTCTAGGTTATTTTGCCAACTGTACCAATGGAGATGATGGTTATGTCTATCTCAATATGGGTTTTGGAAAATGGACAGTAGTACCCATTTTTAAATTTGTTAAGTAGATTTAGGAAGTTTAATGGTCTTTTTACCAGAGCCTAGAAAGCTACAAGTTGAAAACTGATCCATGTGAAAACTTGACATTCATAAATGACACATTTTACATTTCAAGAACTTTGTGTGCTTATAGAATATTTTGAACTCTCTTTACACAAATAGATATTTTACACAGCTACCAGCTAATGGAATGTTCTAGAGGATAAGTGGCTCTCATTTATATGTGTAGCAAATGTATATAGGCAGGAATAATTTAAACACTCAATTTAGTTGTATAACAATTATGTTTTTCATTATCACTAGCTTTGTAGAAAAACCTGTTCCACTAATCAAGATAGATATTATCTGCGTAATACATTCCATTCATGCTTAGCTACAAGTGCTATTGTAGCCACTTCAACAAAAAATAGATTGTTTTATTGGCATAAAATAAAAGATGTTTTGCATTAAAGCTGGAAGGAAGCAAATAAAAGTAAGCAGCTGGTAATTCTACTAGATGTATATCTGTTTGCATTAACACTCATAGCACCTGCATCAGCTTATTTGCATGTGCAGTACACAAAGATCCATCACTAGCAATTTTCTTAAATGACTCTTAAGCTTGTCTACTTTTATAGCAGACTTAAGCTACTATATTGTCAAGTTAGCATTTTCTATGTTACTATCAACTATTTAAAATGCATTATGGTCCTAAACAATAAAATTAACTACATGACCTGTCTTTATTATTGAAGGAATCTAGTATATTCTTTCCTCCTTACCCTGAAACTTTGCATGACTTCACTGAATTCAATTCAAGAGGTGATCATCTTGTGCACAGTAATGCAACCATCTTGCAATATGTGAGACTTGCTTTTGAAGTTGACCTTCGCACCTCTTCTCTACATTGAGAAGCTGAAATTGTGCCACATCTGTGGCATTAAAGATTCACTAAGGAACTGATTTACTACAGAAGAATAGACAATTTGAGGGAACTCAAATTCAAGCAACTTTTCATACCTCATCAGCACTATCACTATTGTAGAAGTACTGATAAGCTACAGTATGTTAAAAAAAATAATGTATCACTGGTGACATTTGTTGTAATGTATATTCCTAAATAGACCTGCCAGTGGTGACATCGTCCTCTGAGATATATTGAACTATTGCGTTTCATCTAATATTTTTTAACTCTGCTTTCCATGTGTATTTTAATTAGTTTTGTATAAATCAAGGCAAGAATAATCTGAAATATTAATTGCTGTGCTCACACTTCACAAATTGTTGCTCTAGTGACTGACAAATGGCTATTGTGACTTTCCAATATCATGCTGTAACTATAAAAGTGCCTTCAACTCATGAGGATTCTAAATATAAGGAATATTCTAACTATGGCAAACCAAAGTTTTGACATTCAACCTAAATCAGGAAGATTTGTCCACACCCAGATACCCAAAACCCCAACAAAAACCTACGTATTTAATATGTACTTAGCATGGACTATTTAATACTGTGATAGGGCAGTGTGGGTGCATATTTCAAAGATAAATATTTGGGTAATATTTCCTTGTATGTATGTCTGGCTGTATTGCCTAAATCTGAGATCTGGAACAGTTGGTATACATACCTAAATTGGATATATTGCCAACATCGTATTGGTATTTTTGGATACAGTTTGTTGTCTTTGTCCTATTGGGGAGAATTTCACTTCACTTGAACAGGAAGTAAGAACATAGTGCGAGAGAGGCATTATCTAGAAAGGATGCAGACAGCAGTAACATGTTGACAGATAGTAATATATCTTTTTGGGTTTCTTTCCAGATTTGCTATTTTTATCGTGCCATTCCAAAGTTCCCTCTTTTCCAATGTTCATCCATCTGATGACTGCAACCTGTCCATAACCTGCACTTTGGCACCAGTCTATGCAGGTTAACTTTAAAAGATAAAATTTTGGAGTTCTGGAAGAATTCTTTTAGCAAAAAAAAGTCAACTTATCCCAAATTTGCCGGGCTGGCCAGTTTTTGACAAACTATGAGTCATTTGAAATTTATGCCACTTGCAAAAAAACTTCTCTTGGGTGAATAATTGAGTTCAAATATTGTGGTAAGCTTTTTAAATTCTTTTCCAGAATTACAGGCATCCACAAGCAATATACATATTGCATTTGAACATTTACTTGAACCTCTTTAACAAAGAGTACAGAATACAGAAATCCCAGCATACTGGCATTTCTTTACTCATAAAGTTTTACAGCCTGACTTAAAAATGAAATTCCTTAGTTCACTTTATCTATATCAAGTCCTGCCATGTCACATTCATTTCATCATTGGAAGATAAACGATTTTGCTTAGTAAACTAAGCCCAGCTTAATCCCGGTTATCACTGAAATCATAAACTGTTGTAAAATCATAATGTTTAAGGATCATATTGAAAGTAGTACATTAGTTCTCAGTGCTGACAGCTCAGTGCTGTTAGCATGGCTTTCTCAATATTGAGAAAATGTGTAAATCCTTCATCTCACCTAAGTGTTCCTATGATATCAAATGTTCTTAACTCAACCCTGACATTTAATCTTTTCCCTACCTCGATTCCTAAAATGTATTATAACATTTAAAATCCATGTTTTAACATTTAACCTTTGAAATGTTTAACAACTTTAAACAAGTGTTTTTTGCCTTAACACTAAACCCCAGCACTTACCATCACCTTAAATTGTGCATATAGGCAAACTTTGTTTTAGTTTTGGATAGAGTAGGGAAGTCTTGAACATTAAGTTAGGTTTTATTATTGTCTGCATCCCTAATGCATAGATTCACCTTTTTCATTTGTCTTGGTAACCATTTTCATGAAGATAGAAACTGAGGGGAACTGCAACATTTTGATTTGCCATCAAATCAAAAATAAAATGTTCAAATTTTTGGCTGGTCATACCCTTTACCTGTAATCTTAACACCTAAAGTAGTATTAAACACTGATTTGTTTTTTTTGTTTTTTTTGTCCTTTATCTTCATCCTACTAGGTGCACTTGCAATTTATTTTATTTTTTATTAATTTAGCCCCAAATACATATTTTGGCTGTTTAGGTGACTGTAACACCAATTGTGTGCCCTGTTAGAACAAAGCCATTTATCAATCAAGTGCTGGTAAATAGAGTGGGACTTTGGTTTAAAATGACTTCTTTACTGCTGCCAAGGGTATGTACTTTGTCTAAAATGGGAGCTCACATATTAGGAGAGCTATGATGGGCCTGTAGGGAGATTCTGCAAGGCAACGCCTAAAGTCCATGCTAAAGATAGAAAGTGTTCATTTTGATGAAAGAAAGGTTACGGATATGAGAAACAAACAACCAATAATGTTAGGCATGGTATTTTGGTAATATTTACCTATAAAGAAAGAATGAGCTTTGAAGGAGTAAAGACAAGCTGAGATATGAGGGTCAAATGATTCCCATTCCAGAAAATATTGCCACCTTGTCAATGTGAAAGTACAGGTAACAAAGTAATAGTATCCATTTAAAAATCTGACAAAACAGCAGTTCTTCATAGCACTCTTTTGTATTGTTGTTTTACTTTGTTTTCTGGATCCCAAATGGGTTTGTAGCAGAATGATTCTCTACATATTTATTAGTTCCACTATGAGGCCAAAGCTGAAATCTGTGATGGGTACCAGAAGGAGGCATATTTCCCCATGTGGTAGCCGTTTTTTCTTTTGAACCACATTTTAATTATTTATGGACCACTAAAATTATTTCTGTTTAGTTTTTACATTTTACTGCAGATCATTACACATAATAATAATGTTTTAAACTGCCATGAAAAACCATGATTGCATTAGCAGAACAAACAAAAAAATTAAGCAAATGACTCCCCAGAAACTCCATTTGACAATATAAATCCTTATCTTGAAGTTGCTGTTTTCCAAGAATTTGTACTATTTGTACATGTGGATTAACAGGATTAGTGAGACAGATTGATTTAATTGCTCAGTGCATTTGGCAGTGGAAAGAATGTTGGTAAAAGGGTTTTAGTTTGATGTAAATTCTGTTTAGATTTTTTTTTTTCTTTAACTCTTTTTAGGGCTATTTACAGTTTGAATTTTATGATATGCAATATCAATTTTCTATCCTTTGTATAAATGTGCATTAAAATAAAATGTGTGTAGTTTTTCAGTTGATTTACTAAACAAAGAAAACAGTGTCATATGAGTGGAAAAGCTTATGTCATATACAGTGAATGGGACCTTTGCTTTCTATAGGAAAGTCATTTATTTGCAGAGGTCAACATGCCCCTTGAATCAAAGGTAGAGATCTCTAGTCAGCATGGATAACGATTGGGTGTATTAGGTGTTTCATACATCTGCAATAAGAACTTTGCCTCGACACAGAGCAAGGGTCTTACTCTGTAACTAATGGTAGAGAACAGGCATTTCTACCCAGGTTGTGACTGCTTTAAAAACAAAAGAAACATAAGACATTAACCACCTTTTCTTTTGATGAACCTAGAAAACATTAAGGTGATTTATACTTAAGGTTCAGTAGTGATTTGAATCAAAGTATGAACAAAAGCTGTGCCTTACAGAAGTTAAAGAATACTTACCTCTCCTGCTGTTCAAAACTTTTCTGCTAAAGCCTGCGCAGAAACCAACACTTCAAGTAGCGTCAAATTTCCTGCATACTATGCTGAGCTTAGTGCTTCCTACTACTGTCCTGTACATCACTACTGTGTCGTTCTTTAAAGTGGAGGTTGGTGGAAAATACAGGAGAAAAAACTTGTAAAAGTGTTGGTTTACAAACAGATTTTTTTTTTAAAAAAGTTAAGTTTCATGGCGAGGGTTGAACTGTTGCTTCAATTCTGTTTTAGAGCAATTTTGGCCGAACTTGTCCAAAAACTCTGGAATGTATAGTAAATGAGAAAAAGGTTTGGGTTGTTTGATTGCATCTGTGGAGAATAAATAGTGTGGCAAAATGCACCAAGATAGCACAGGAACACTAATAAATGAAGAATATTATTTTATTCTATGGTTAAAATCTTTACAACCATGGAAAGGGGCCAATTAATGAGCCTTAAAGGGCATTACTAAAACATATGTAAGGGCAGCTCACTATATGATGAATGAATGAACTCCTGTGTGCAAGCGTGGGAGTTACATCATTCCAGATTGGCTAGTCAACATGGCTGAAGACCCGTGTTCAGAACAGAGCAGGGTGAAGATGTCGGCACCACCAATGGAGCGAGAAGAGGTTTAGCCCCTTACAAGTTAAGAAGTGGGGAAAACAGCATAACATATGACATATTAACAAAGAAGTTGTACTATGTTGGATCAGAATGGCAGCTACGGCACAGAAGTGTGTATGCATTTACAGTATAAACTGCTTACCAGCCACCAAAGTACCATAAAACATGGTTACTTCAAAGGATACTTGACTTTCATGGTAAACCTAATATATATATATATATAATATATATAGTAACCTAAAATGATGCAGAAGTGATTAAAAAAATATAGTGAGCTATAAAAAGAAGCAATTTAAGCGTAACGAGTGTGTGCTTAAGGTAAAGCCAATGATTTATTGAGAATAAAAAGTCACTTAGTTTATTGACCTAAGCTATACCATTGGGCTGTATGTACTAGTTATTGATTTTAATATAGATTGTTGCTGCTGGCTAGTGTCTCGGTGTGATGTATCGATGCATATGGTATTTACCTAAGCCCCTTCAGTGCTGTATTGTTAGATACTTTTAAATGCATGCTAATGAAGATGATCAAACTTCTTTATGTTTATTTACCCAAGAAAAACATTTAGGTACAGTAATTATATGCATAAAGCAAATAGCATGGAGCTCTAATGTACAAAATTCATATTATTGGCTCACATACAATATTAAACTCATTTATTAAATGGCTATAGCATATAAGCATTTATTGTACACTATAAAATTTACTTACAACCATGTTTTTATGGTATTTCCCATGTTTCGTATTTATGTATATATTTCTCACCTAAATTTAAATTAGAGTTTGTGGTATATTACTGCTTAAGGTTAGTTTTTACTACCTTGCACCAACAAAATTAGAATGAACAATAACTGTTACTGTAGTAGCACTAAAACTGCTTCAGAAGGGTTGTCAGTGCCATTTAATTCCATTAAATCACATATAAATTACAATCTTAGCTTGTAGCAGACCATGCTGTTGCTCTAGGGACAGAGGACACAAGAGGCCTGGTAATGGTCAAGACATTAAAAAACTCCCTTTCTCTACCCTCCTACACACTATTATGGGGCCCCTATCTACTTTATTCCCCAATCTACCAGGCATAAAGATGCTTGAACTATTCACACACATCAATATACCCTTTCGAACAAGTGTAGCTCTGGCTGTAGCAAAGCAGAAGGAGAGGACGGGTCCCCCTAGAAATTGACCAAATCCATGGAAGCTTCTTTTATCCGAGCCTGTCTGAGCTCTAGACACCATACACACAAGGCCTAGAAATGAGAGGTAGTAGGATTAGGCAATCTTGACTACAGCTACAAGTCTTTATTTGTAGATTTACTCCCACATAATGATGCCTTAATCTTAGGTGTTACAAAAGTCATCTACTGACCATCAGTAAAGAGCTATCAAAAAAGCAATTACTAGCAGATCAGTCCAAACCAATGACTGCAAGTGCAGGAGCACTAAATGTACCTATCACACACTCCTAAAACAAGTCACTCATTAAGATTATTTACTAAAATGATTATAGAAAATCAACCAATTTTTGTGGGGTGGGGGGATTTGTGATGGATGTTTTAAAAAAGGCTATGCAATACATTACAGTTTTCAAGGACAGCAATGAGTATAGGTTAGTTATCCACAGTCTGCAAGATAGGACATTCTGCTTTTGTGGATAAAAGCACTGATAAAGTACACCAGCTGCTCTTGCTGTTCTTTCTCAGCCTGTTTTCATGTGTAATATAAAAGTAGAATTACAATTCCTAGTGCATATGTAACAGATGCTGCTGAAGACTATGAAAGAGACAGCCACATAATTCTTCTTGAAAAAAAAAAGTTTGAAGATCACCTTGTCCCTTAAGCCTTGGTGCTTTAGTCAAAAACTGTGATTGTTTGGTTTTACAACCATGGATAATAGAATATAACAGGAGCTATCTATAGTTATTGTCAGCTTTCTTATAGTACAAGATTCCAATCCAAGATAAAAAGGCTCAAAAATGCTCAGCTCTTAACAGGTCTTGGTATAACAGGCAGAATTCTTTTACAACAGATGGGCAGCTTGAAAGCAGTGGCACTCAGAAATCTCATTTTACGCAGTGATTTTATCAAGGAGAAAATATTTCTTTTTACTAATAGCTGTAATATAACAACAATTACATAAATTGTAAAGACAAGAGATTTCCATTCGCCAATCTTGAAATTAAGTGTTCTTTAAGGTTGCCCATATGTAGTTATATTATGCTGAATTTATAGACACTTTAGCTAAACTCGCCACTATTTATATAAGTGAATGTCCCCTCCCCGAAAAAGAGAAAAAGCCAGTGGCACACCAATGCATTACCTTTGTGGGTCTTTATATTTGTTGTTTTATGATTTACTCAGATAACAACATTATTTTGTTTTTGAGGGTAAAGTTTGTGTCCCACTGGGCTCTTTTAGGCCTTCAAACCATTTACTTGGTGACTAAGATCAAAGTCTTATTGAGCAATGCATTGATATTTGGTGACTAGGGATAGGTATGTGAAGTTACAAAGTTGATTTTGCTGCAAAAATCTTATTTTTATTGAAGAGTAAATTAGGTGTGTAGGCAGGACAAAGGCAAAGAAAAATGATCAGGAAAAGCAAAATTTGCGGGAGGAGATGAAATAAGTTAAAATACATATTAAACTATGAAATTCAAAAAGGTTGGCAGGAGAGGTGAATTAGGTGATCATGTCTGTACCTGAATTATGTAGTGAGGACAAAGGTTGGGTCGATCTCCCACTTGTTTTAAATGATATTTTAAATCACCTTCCAGCTCTTCTATAACACAGATCAACATGCCATTTTCATTAGATATAATTTTATGTGGACTCAGTAGTATTTGTGATGCGGATTTCAAATCTGTGTTCAGTTTTTCTCTAGTCTTTCTTCTAGATTGTGTGATGCAGCTTTATAAGTGCAGCATTGCAGCGTTATAAATAGCCTTATTATATTACAACATTTATTGACAGTTAGAGACCGCACTAACTGCAACTGATTTCATTTGTCATCATGCCTAGAAATTGCCTTAATGATCCAGACAGTTTCTGTTACGTGTGTGGTTCATTCACGATGAAAGCACAACGTCGCCAAATTACCACAGAACCTAAAAAGTCCACCCCCCATGAGGGGGGACTACGACTTGCACAAAATCAGTGAGAGCCCTGAGAAGGGCCAAGGCGCAGAGTCTAAGCGGCAACCAGGTCTTCTCTAGAGCCTCTAGTGGTGAGGATGTTGCGCTGCTGGTTACTGCCAGGTTGCGGTCCTCGAGCACACCAAGGTGGGCAGGAAGATACACAATACCAAATCACTCGTAAGAAGAATATTCTAGGAATGCAGCAAGCAAGAGGGGTCAGGTCACAAGCCAGGGGTCAAATACCTGGGACCCAGGAAATAGTCACCAGTGACACAGGGGCAACTGCAGACACAAGGAAGGCGGGAGACACTGGAAGCAACAGAAAGGCACAGGTAAAACAGGAATATCCACAGACAGAGAGGAACACTGGAACAGCATAAGGATAATGGCTGTGAAACAACAGACTGAACAACAAGGGGTTAACACAGGAGCTGGACAGTGGAAACACTGAATTAGGCATCAGGTATACAGGACCTTGCTCAGCAAAGCTAGGGACCTCAGCACTAATGCAGATGCGTTGCACAAATGCTGAGTGCTGTGTCTGAGCTAGCTAACTAGCCTGGGATGATTAAGAGGCTATTTCCTGATTAGCTAGTGGGATAGGCGAAACTGATGAAGCTTGGGAGCACAGGCACACACATAGTCAGAACTGCCTGCATGCCCAAGAGACGCCTGCACTTTAGTGAGGAAGAGGTAGATGTGACACACAGTGATACTTGGCATGGGACACATATGTACCCCCCTCCTGTGCTGTGATTCTATAATTAGACCTCTGCAAATGCTGAGAATCAGATACTAAGATAAATAGCACTGGCAAGTTACAGGTAGTCCAGATCATTCAGGATGGTTGCCAGTGCCATCTATCATTAGTATGAGAGATGGCACAGGCAAGCAACATTGTGCTGCTCAATGCAAAGTCTTACATTTACTTTGATTAGTTTTTTCTTAAATGGTCAGGTTAAGAATGTTTTAATTGGACAATAAGTATTTTTCACAAGTCCATATTAAACATGAACTGCCAAGACATTCATATATGTTTAAAACAGTTTGTAAAGAGTTAAATAAGCATTTATAGATTGCTGAGGTCATATTGGTATGCAAAGGAACAGAAGGAATCTTAGCTAATGATCTGGTTACTGACAGCAGATTTACTCTGTGGTACCTCCATCAAATCTGCCATGTCACAGGAGGCATTTTACCTAAGTGACGATATTGGCAGCCAGAAAGTACTCTGGGAGTCCTTTATGTAAACAGCTTGCAAACTGGTTTCTGCCATTTCAGGTATATTTTAGTTAAATACAGCTATGAAAAGCCTATCTTCCTCCTAAGAATGTAACAAAATAAAAATTTGCTGCGCCTTTTAATATACAAAGATCCAGTTGGGGACTAAATCCTGTGCTAATGTAAGAGAACTGTCATAAAGTAAAAGAAACAAGTTTGTGTTCATCTAATTTTAATGACTTGCCTTTCATTTAGTATCATCCATAACCTTTACTTAAATTACTTGATGATGTAAAATTAATGCAGAACACCTTGATTTGTTGATTTCTGCTAATATACTCTTCATCTGAGGCCATAATAATCTGATATGTAATTGAAAAAATCTTACAGCTGTTATAAAACTTACTCTTAGAAACATCTTGTACATTTGTCAACTTCTTATGATCACTTATAATGTGTATTTTCTATTTGCATAATTATATCTTCCCCCAACATGTAATTTGAGTTGTATTTTAAGTTTTGTGTTTCAAATATCTTCTGCACACAGTTACAATATTTGACTGTTGTAATTTGGCTACTGGGCTTACAACAAAGTAATTTACTAAAATGTAAGGGGAATGATATTCATTGATATTCAGATGTCAGGGGTATCATGCTGCTTTAAACCCATACTTGCTCTAGGGATATGTGTCAGCCTGCATGTTGCCGGGGTGTGAGCTTAGGTTAGGACATCAGACCCACATGCCACACTTAGAGTATGCTTCTGACAGTTTAGTCTGACAAATGCACCAAATGTACCATTCTACAGGCTGCAGGTACCACCTCATGCTCCTGTACAGTACCGGTAGTGACAAGGGGACTAGCAAAATGTAAGACTGATATAAAAAAAATCAGCCAGGAGAAATGGTCTGTGGTTACACAATTCCTTCTTTAGGGGTTGCTTTCATTCGCTCCAAAGCAGGCAAAATCAACTTACAGCCACTTGAATTTTCTTCTATTTGGACAGACTGATATCTCAAAAGTTCAACTGATTTGGTGCTATGCTGTGTGTGTGTATATATATATATATATATATATATATATATATACAAATATAAAAAATATATATCTAATATATTATTATATAGAGATTCTCCCAAATGTTTCTGCTATGTTAGAGGTCCTCCCTGTGCTGTGGCAGATATATAGTAGAGCTTGTCTGACATCTCCAACCTTTACTGCAGCAACACAATGGGTGACTACCCTGAGGAAGCAAGATATTGTTGGCCCATTTCTTTTTGTTGGTTTGATAAGCATGTGTGACTGCTGTATACGAAAGAAAAACTATTTAAATCTAAGTAAAATCTAACCTTAATTGGATAACCTCCCTTTTTAAGTACCGTATTTTTCGCCGTATAAGACGCTCCGGAATATAAGACGCACCCAATTTTAAAGGAGGAAAATCTAGAAAAAAAAGATTCTGAAAGATTATTCCTCTTCTGATCACTCATGTGCCATTCATACCGGTATTCCCCTTCTGATCACTCATGTGCCATTCAAATTCCCCTTCTGATCACTCTGTGCTTTTTTTCCACTGTACGGCAGTTAGGACAGGGAACAGCAGGTGGCGCTGTGCCGGCTTCTTTCGTTCTGCTTTACAGACAGGAGAAGACACATGCTGGCAGAGGAGAGAGGAGAACACACGCTGCATGCAGCCAGAGACACACGCAGGATCGGCTATCGGGTGAGTATATTATTTTAATTATTTTATAACACATTTGTCGTATAGGACGCACTAACTTTTCCCCCCCAGTTTTGGGGAAGAAAAAGTGCGTCTTATATGGCAAAAAATACGGTATACTTTTATTAAATTCATATTTAATACAATAACCATTACTGGTGCTCTCACAATAGTTTGGGATTGCACACTAAATCACTGTTACAGAATAATTTTCTAAATATATCCAATAGTTCAATCTAACTATCCCACTATAAGTGTGTTGAAAGTCTCTCTTTAAGATCATTGCTTGGACAAGGGGGCATTCTTTGAGTCTGAATTTTAATCTTTGCATACGAATGTGATTCTTTACAGTAAGGCCTGTGAAAATGTGGAATAGACTCCCTAAAAGTAGTTTTAGCGCTATAGACTGTTTTAATAAAATTATAGGTATGTTTCTAGATACACAGAATATAACTAGGTATTAAAGTTTAAAGGAATGACACCAGAGACCAGGGAACATCCGATTGCCTTAAGAAATCAGGAAGAATTTTTTCCGTGTTGGAGCAAATTGAACCAGGGTTTATTAGGGTTTTTTGCCTTTCTTTGGGGCAACTGTGAAATTAGATTAACATGAAAATTAAGGTTTTCTAGTATGTTTATTTCTATAGTGATTGAACTTGATGGATGGATGTCTTTTTTCAACCTATGTAACTATGTAAGAATATTATTTATATTAGTTAATAGTATTGTAAGTAAATCTTTATTGTTTGTTTGTGTATGTGTGTATATCAACAATTATTATATATGAATGTAAAGTATTATGTTAAGACCCTATGACCTATATTTCCTCAACAATATGGATCTTCACTGTATACAAGTAGCTGTTGTCATAACAATGCTATTTTACTTAATTAAATTGTTTGCTTCCCAGCTAATCTTTTAATGATACAGTTTTATATCATTTTCAGTCAAATCCCAGCCTTAGGACATTCACTTAATGAATCTATATATTGTAACAAAGGGAATAACTATATAGCGTTTCACGATTAAGCTTTTTTTGTTTGCTAATACCGTAATTAAACACAGAGGAAAAAACATCAATGCAGTTATAAAAACAACATAAATGTTCACTTAATGTCAAAATGAACACTGTATTGGATTTGGCTGTACTGTGTGTTCTTTTTTTATCCTTTGTGCATAATAAGATACTTTAATTGATATTTAGTCAGTAGGCAGTCTTGTGAAAAAAAAACTGCTAAAAAAAAATCAGCACCTTTAGATATTCAAGGTCATTTTCAACAAGCAACCGCAAATATCAGGCAAGCAGCAGGATACACAGTAAGGTTATTTACACAAATGAAGTTTAGGAAAAACAAGAACCATCTTAGCAGTTTCCTTTAGTGTAATGGTGTAATAGATTTTATCAATTTAATAGTACACAAACCCCTTGAGGATAGTCTTCAGTATCTACCAAACTGGTAAGACAAAGACATTCAGTAAAGTATTGTTATATTCATTTACTTGTATCTAATCAGTTCAATTGCATTACTAAGTTACTGCCTGGCAAAATGTCATTTATGACCATGAGCAAAGCTTCAAGAAAACAAAAACACAGTATGTACAGTAAACTACGGAAATGTCAAACCTGCAAAAAATAACATTTAAGTCAAGATGGCAGCTTCCAAGTTGTTGGTCATTATTTGATATCATTTCATTTATTTGTTGGTTTGTGGCTCACAGCAAGAAAGTCAAATTCCAGTCAAAAATCAAAATAAAACTTTAAGATGCAGACAGTGAGCATTGCCTGCTTGCTGTGTAGTTCAGATATTCTTTTTGTATTTAATCAGAAATAGCTGTAGTTAGTGCACTTTGCATTTGTCTGGTAATATTACATTACATCTATTAATAAAGCTGGAACACCCACTTTCTGCCTTTCTTATTCCAAAAAATGCCAGCATTCAAACCCACCACTAAGAAATAAACTGGTGGGGGGGATTTTAAATGTGATTGGTGTAGTAAGGTGAGGTAGGAATTGTTAGGAGCTACTTTATATTTACTTGGAAAAAAGAGCTTCTCTTTTTCCTCTTTTGGGGTGGGGTTTTATTATTATTACACAGTATTCATATAGCGCCATCATATTAAGCAGTGCTGTACAAAGTGATGCCACTAGCTGTCCCTCAAAGGGGCTCACAATTTAATGATCTCACCTAAGTTATATGTCTTTCTTTAATAAATTCTAAGGTCAGTTTTGGGGGGTAGCCAATTAACCTAACTACATGTTTTTGGGATGTGGGAGGAAACCAGAGTACCCGGAGGAAACCCAAGCAGACACAGAAAGAACCTGCAAACTCCATGCAGATTGCCGAGATTTTAACCTGGGACCCAGCCCTGCAAACGTCTGAGCATTACCCTCTGAGCCACTGTGCTGGTTTTAAAATGAATTTAGGATAACTATTTATTTACTGTATTTGTGTTTTTTGTGATCATTAATTATATGCTGTTACTTTATTTTAACTCACTATTTGTCCTGTAAAAAAACAAAACTAAAAGAATTCATTCATTGTAAAGAATTCATTGTAAATGACACCTTAATGAGTGGAGGTCAACACACAATATACGAAAGTGAATTACAACACACATGCATTGTTTTTTGTGCATGTATACATGTAATTATAGTCTTATAGCCCACCAAAAAGTATCTTCATTTTTACTTTCCTATAGACTTCGTTTTGCTTTTGGCCAAACTTGACAAATTTTAAAAATGATTCCCAATTCTGAACGCTGTTGTTGCAGTGGTACTCATGCTTTATGGGTTCCTTGTTCCAAACTATACTAGCTGTGAATACTTTGATTAATTGTTGTTAGATATTTACGGTGAGCCCTGGTTAGACCATGCATTACACAACCTGCCTCACCTAAAGTTTAACTCCAGATAAATTTATTTAATAATGCACAAGTGAATGTAGTTCTGTATTGACTGTCTATTACATGTATAGATAGATGTGTAATATTGATGCAGTTTGGGTAAGTACCTATGTTTGATTTAAGATCGGCCTCTTGCAAACCCCTATACGTTAGTGCTTAGAAGAATGAAAGGCAGGACCGGGAACCAATCAGGTGTGTGAAATTTAAATTTTTTGTTTGGCTTACATTACTCACATCATAAGTACGATAAGGATCATGGTGAACAGACAACTTGACAGCTTTGAGTATTGGAGTTGTGGTAATGTCCTGGACCTCATCACTACAAGGCTCTTAGAAAAATGTAAGGCTGTTTCATATACAACAATTATGCTGATCATACTTGTCAATTATGGAAAACACTTACCCCCACCAACATGGTTTTAGTTCCACTTTAACAGTAACAGAGAAGGTGCTAACATTATAACCTTATGACTGTGCTGTGTGCCAGAGTTGTGTTTAGAGTGAAATTCCTTTACAAGTACAATTTTCATACATGTGATTTATCTGCTTTTATCTTAAGCTATTTATCTTGAGTTAGGCTTTAAATGATGACAACCAGTTTTATTATATGACATAACTTCTCTATTGTCCTGATCTCAACCTACATCTTTGTTCTGTTCATCTGCAATATTTGGCATTCTCACCATACACAGGTGAAAGTCTTCTGTAGGCACAGCTTAGATTCAGTCGTCGTCTTGTTCAGTTTTAGTGATGTTGATTTAGATGAGCAATATTGTAGCCAGCCAGTTCTGACCAAAATTGGTTGAAAATGTAGGGTACCTACATCCTCTGACAATAATATGTTCCAAGGCACATATAACAAAACAGAACTCATCATCATCCCCCCCTCAAAATCTAAAATCCCCCCTGACATATATCTAACTGTTAACAACACTGTTATTCGGCCCTCCCCCCAGGCACGTTGTCTTGGTGTCACCTTTGACTCGGCCCTCTCATTCACCCCCCATATTCAGAACATTTCCAGGTCCTGTCACTTTCAGCTACGCAACATCTCCAAAATACGCCCCTACCTGTCCCCTGAGACCACCAAACTCCTTGTACATGCTCTTATCATCTCCCGTCTGGACTACTGTAACATCCTTCTCGCTGGTATTCCACTAACCCGACTCTCCCCTCTACAATCTATTATGAATGCTGCAGCCAGACTCATCCATCCTTCCCTCCGCTCCTCTTCCGCTACATCTCTCTGTAGTTCTCTCCATTGGCTTCCTTTTCACCTTAGAATCAAATTTAAGCTCCTGTGCTTTGCCTTCAAATCCCTACACAGTTATTGTCCCACTTACATCTCTGACATGGTTAAAAAATACTCCCCCTGCCGCTCTCTCCGCTCCTCCAATGACATACTACTGACTTCCTCACTCATAACCTCATCACACGCAAGGATACAAGACTTCTCTAGAGCTGCTCCAACTCTCTGGAATGGTCTTCCTCGTCCTATTCGGCTTGCTCCTACTTTCTGCTCATTTAAAAGAGCACTCAAAACCCATTTTTTCAAACTTGCCTACCCGGCTTCTTCTGTCATTTGAAACCATCACTACTTCCCACACTACATATCTCCCATCCTTTTGTGTGAAATTTCCCCACCTACTAGATTGTAAGCTCTTTGGGGCAGGGTCCTCTCCTCCTGTATCACTGTCTGTATTAGTCTGTCATTTGCAATCCCTATTTAATGTACAGCGCTGCGTAATATGTTGGCGCTATATAAATCCTGTTTAATAATAATAATAATAATAAAGGCACTGAACTCTAAAAATTCCCACTTTTTCCATGTCAGTGACCAAATGACTGCCAAAAAACTGGGATCATTCTATGTATTTAATTTGCCACATTCAGAAAATCTTTCAGATAATGTATTGTTTATGTGTATTTGTATTCTTTTTATTCTCATTTTATAACTGTGTTCTCTTATCTTTTTTGGTCTTTTTAAGTCTGAGTTTTTCAGTACCTTATTTTTATCACATAGATGGAGTTTGTTTTCAGCTTCCTGTGATGAATTGTCTCTTAACCTAGACCCATTTACCCTGAACACTTGGCCCACACCATAACAACAATGCAATGAATATCTCATGTCTGCATAAAACGCCTAATTATATAAGTATTGCTTTGACAGGCAGACATCATTTTATGAGGCTGTGAGATGTTTGTTAAAATATTTTGACAATGGCTCTAAAGCCCACAACCCAGGGGCTATCTCCTGCTATTACCCAATGAAAAGAAGAAAATATATGATGATTACTCTCTCATTGTTGTTGCGGGTACAACACAGTCTCAACTTTCTTCAACAGGCACAGGCAATTATTACAATTTTCCTTATTTTTCAACACAATGATACCTGCTGCGAAAGTCTGTTCTTCTGTGACAAATTACAAAAATGTTTGAAGAGAAATTTAGAGTGTTTGTATTGTAGCAAAGCATTACAATTGGCAATGTGTTGCTAACAGAAGCCCAGTGAATTAGAGCTATGATTATTCCAGTAAAATGGAGCTGTGAGCAAATGTTGAAATGGAAAATAGATTCTTATGCATAAGAATAGGAAAAAAATTCATCTGTGGAGATATATTATATATATGTGCATATTTCTATACCTACAGGTAATGGGCCTAATGCATCAAATACTGGTAAACGGCACTATTCTTTCTGTAATTATCACTCAGATACGCATGCTAATTAGCATTTGACTCATTAAAAAACAGTAAAGGGAAAATCACATGCTATGCTGAGTGATAATTGTGTTACTGATGCTGAATGCAAGTTTGCCATTTATTGTAAGAGAGTATCTTACTTTAAATGACTGCTAAATACTTTCACTGTGAAGAAAATATATTCACTTCTACTTCCTTTTAGAAACAAGGCCAACAAATCATACAAGATGGTATTTCCATAGGGCCATGTGCCATTGTTATGCAAATACCTACCTATTCTGCTTTTCGTTTATATGTTTCTTCAAATGGCAAAAACAAATGTTTGATCTCAAAACAATTCCCAAGTTTTGTGACTTTTCATGTTGTTCATACCTAAGATTTGAATTGTTTGAAAAAGTTGGTGACTTATAAATCTGGCAACATTTCAACACACCTTTGTAACACATTGATAATATGCTTAAAATATTTGTCATTATAAACCTAATTACTAAAACCTCAGTTTCACTGTATTGTTATTTCAAAAGTAATTTGTATTATTCTTAATCTTCAGTGCAACCTTAGCTGAAATTTGTGTATTTAGATGTTAAGCACAGGAAAATACATACAGTATAAAAAGGAGGAAACATTACCTTCTTTAAAAAACCTAATTTACTATTAGTGTTGGTCGAATAGCTCACTATTCGATTTGGCAGCTATTCGCTCGAATAGAGCAAAAAATTTTGGGTGGTCGAATGTCAAAGTTGAACACCATTAAAGTCAATGGGAGGAAAAATTCGATTTTTTTCAGCACTGTGTAGAGCTTCTACAGCCTCCAAACAGATGTAAAAAGATAAATTATAAAAAGATACATTGTAAAAAGATACATAAAAAGATACATTATAAAAAGATACATAACACTATTACATACCACTGTACTTCACATGAAGATTAAAGAGCACCTGTCACATCAATATTAGGCTAAAGCTAGGTACACACTTTCAATAATTATTGTTAGAAAATGAATGATTACGACCGATCAACGATTATGCACGATTATACTTGAACGATCATATTGTGCACAATTCTGTACATGCTGTAACAATATGATCGTTCAAATATAATCCACCAACAGTGTCCACAGGCTAGATACAATCGTTTGAACGATGCAGGGAGGGACATGTAAAGGATAAAGTGTACTGCAGAAACATGCACGATCACTGAATGACCGTACACGATAGATAGTGAAAGATCGTCGGCCAATCAGATCCATCGTGGCGGTCGTTCCTTTCCAACGACAATCCTCGTTCGTCGGCATCCTTGGTCACTTTTTTTTGGCCAAACAGCTGTTCATCAGTCGTTCGTCGGTCGTTTCTAACGATAATTATTGGACGTGTGTATGCAGCTTTAGTCTACACAGACTGTTTCCCCAGCGTTTAACCTGAGGCTTTTTAAAGCCTATGTTTGAAGTCCCTACACCAGGACATTTCCTTCAGGCACGTTTTTGAGCGTTATCTTAAACGTTGCTTGCAACATTTAAAAAATTAAAACGCTGGATAAACGCGGGAAAACGCTTCCATTGAACTCAATAGAGGCTTTTTCAAGCGTTTTTAAGCTTTTATGAAAGCTTCCATTGAAAACAATGGGGGTTTATATAAACATTTTTAGCAGGACTTTGGAATCTGGAAGCCCCCTTTAATAAGGAGACTCCCAGATCTCCACCGCCCCACCCTGGGGAATGAGTACAGGGGTACATAAATCCCATTACTCATTCCCTGAAAGGGTTAAAATATAAGTAAAAAATAGGACAAGGCTTTAATGTTAAATTATTTTATTAATATGTGTGTTTGTGTAATTTAACTTCCTGGAAATCTTCCTGACAGAGAGGGATTGCAGGGCACTAGGGGATAAATGAGGACAAGCCTCTCCATTCACCCTTAGTGCTCTGGCTGAGGTTTTACATTACTCAGCCATTCAGCACTAGAGATGAATGGGGAGACTTGTGCCCATTCATCCCTAGTGCTTTGTGATTGGCTGAGAAATAGGAAATCCTGATGACAGCTCAAGCATCATCAGGATTTCCCTTTCCTCAGCCAATCAGGGAGCAGAGAAATCAGCAGAACTTTACTATGCTGACAGCTCTGCTCCCCTGATTGGCTGAGGAAAGAGAAATCCTGATGATGCCTTTGCTGTCATCAGGCTTTCCCTTTCCTCAGGGAGCAGAGCAATCAGCGGAGCTTTACTATGCTGACAGCTCTGCTCCCCTGATCGCTCCCGCAGCCCTAGAGGAGCTGTGACATGTTCTGTACGTGTAATACATGTCTTATCTCCATTCAACCTCTATTGCCCTGGTACTGCTTGCGGTTACAGATAATTGAAGGCACCTGCTTTCAATTAGCTGTGACCGCAAAGTTCCCACGGTCCGGGAATCCCACAATGACATTATGATTCATAATGTCATTGTCGGATAACCTGTAAAAAATAAAAAAAAGAACAAGTTAAAATAAAAACACATACAAATAAATTCATTTAGGATTAATTTTAATTTTTTTTAATTTTTCCCGAATTTTTGCTGTCGAATCCCGTGTTTTTCAGGTCGGGTCTACCCAAATTCGAACAGCCATATTCGGGTCGAATATAGGGACAACCCGAATTCGAACATCAACACTATTTATTATAATAAGCAGTGCTTTAGCAACTTAAATATTCAGAGTTTATGTGTATTTTATTATCTCAAAAGTTTTTATCTGTATGAATGTTGAAGCAGCCTATAGAACTGTGAGATAATAAAAAGACAAATACTGAAAATAAAAGGTTTAAAAATGAAATTAATCTAAATTTTTTTTGGCCAAGAAGCAACGTTTAGAAAGAAAGCATAAGCATTTGACAAATAAAACAGAAGAATGCCTAGCTTCATTTATTCTTAGCATTGCTTTAAAAACTCCATATGACACTTGTCAATCTGTGCAAATAGGAACAAGGCAGGTTATGTCCATTTTTTTGTATTATTTGTGTGCACTGAAGCAGAAATTACAGAACACCAGAGATGTTCTAAAATGTTCAGATCTCATTTTCATAAGGAGAATAAATTACAAAATAGAACAAAGGAGAAATAACATGAAACAACTGGCAACACTGGATGTATCTATTATACAGTATATAATATATGTTGTAACTCTTGAGAAATACAAACAAATTAAATCTAATTTTCTTAGAAGGATGTTCATGATTAAAGACAGCATATTTCCAAGATTGAATGATAAAGTGGTAATATATTAACATACATTTAGGCATAATCACTAGGGCTTACTGTAACTATTTTCTTCAAGACAAAAAATATAAAGTGCACATCCAATTATCACCTAATCCCAGTATTTTTGTAAAAAAATAGCCATGCTGTATATTTTCTTTTCCTTCCTCTGGATCAAATATGTATATAGGGGTGGTGCTGGTTTATATTATGTTTTACTTCCCTAGCGATTGAACATGATGGACTCTTTTTCAAGATGACTATGTAATATTACAACTGGGTCTTGTTTTCTCATTAAATGCTCCGGCAACTTTTTTCAACAGTTTTCCAAGTCCATAAAAGTCTGTGAAGGGGAACAGCTGTCAGTGAAAATGACAGGGGAATTACAACTCTAAAGCCCCCATAAAAGCTTTCCTTACTCTCTTGTTTCCACATACCTCTAGAGAGTGCGCCCCAATAGAAAGGTCTGGCACAGTGGGAGGGGGGCGGGGAGGACAGTGTCTGGACTGTGGAGGATTAACAAGAGTACCAGCACCTTTTTTCTTACAAAAAAGCACTGATTTTAACTAAGGCTAGGTACACACGTGCAATGGTTCTCGTTTGATAAGCGGCTCAGGGCTGATATCGGAAAAGAATGTTGCGTGTGTACAGTGCTCGTCATCCATCATCCAAACGACCTTCCTGGCAGATCCACGGACGATGGACAATGAAAGATCATAATGGAAGTTAAGGGGGAGAAAGCGCAGAGGGGTGCTGCTCCATCCTTCTCCCCTACCCTCTCCATAGAACAGAATGGTGCTGTATGTACAGCACTTGTTCATGCATCTTGCAGTCGTTAGAAAGTATCATGCAAGATCATTTCCAAAGACAATTATTGCATGTGTGTACAAAGCCTAAGTAATATTGCAAATGTTAAGAGTAGAGTCTTCTTGGTTGGTTAGCACATGGCTCTATCACAGATGGCTTTATTGTTTTAGCAAACAAACTGTGCTTAGGTGTGCAGTTCCTTTTCAAAATAACTTTTTTGAAAGCGTAGTAATTGGACCTTCACTTTGGGCTTTAGAGCAGACTATACACTAGATTTAGGGTCTGTCGTTTACATCCCCTCCCCCCATTTGATGGAACAAGAGATAATAAACTTGCCCTACTTTTGGCCAAGTTTATAGGAAATGTTGATTTTTACAAATCTCAAGATAAGATACAGGACACATTGCAGGGAGCATGTTTTCCAGATTTGGAGACCTCTACAGTCCCCAAATTCCATAAAAGGGAAGTGACTTTTTGCCAATGGGCAAGAGCAAAAGGAAAGGGGGGTATATTGTTTAATCATTTTCCCCAACCATTTTTTTTACATTACCTGCCTGAAGGATGCTAAACAACAAGCCCTGTTTTGTTGGTGCAAAGTCTGCTTAAGAAATTCCACCTCAATATTCATCCACATCTCATATCACATAGTTGACCAATACAGTGATTATGTCATTAATATTTTCAGCACTGTTCTATCAAGTTGTAATTGAACCATTAATATTTATGCCCAATGAAACAAAGTCTTTGTTAGATGGATGTGAAGCATTATCCATTTATAATAATATTTGTAATACATATAACTTTCTCATGTGGATCTAGTCATCAGCAATAACACTGTTATTCTAAAGCCAATAAAATAAATGACATTTTAAACACATACTTTATGTTTTCATGATGCACAGTATGACATTTTATTTTGTGTGAAAATGTGTCTATCTGCAGGAGTGCTAGCAGCTAGTGGTTGGCTGATAATTATAGTTATTATGTGTTGAGTATGACTTGCATTGAACCAGATCAATGGATTTACTGTAGTTATCTCTGAAAGCACACAACCATACTGAGCTGGTCTGGTAGGTGTGGAGAGTGGTCATAAGAATCCAGCAATTAGGTCAAAAATATCTTACATGAATATTTATGCATCTTTGGGTCTTTGATTTGCTTTGTTGTGCCGGTAACCTGTGTAACTAAATCAGTGATATCTTTGAACGCGTTCTTTTTTTTTTTGACAGATCACTTCAGGTTTTTTATAGGAATGTGGAACAACATCTAATTCTGTGTCTCTTTTCTAATGAGAAACGCAGCCGCTGAAATTTTATGATTGACAAAACTTGCAAAAGGTGTTTTATTAAAGTGAGAAGTTAGAAAGAAAACCATTAGTTTACACCTGCAGTATCACATTTTTCCTAAAAAATAGCAAGTAAAGAAAATGACATGCTTATTGAAGCTTTTCTAAAAGGTGCAAAACCGGATTTATAAATGGAAATATGATTTTTTTTTTTTCTTCCATTTCTTTTTACCAACATTTCAAAACAGGGACGAGCAAAATTTATATATTTTTTAAGTCCTTGTCAATAATTCCTCTTGGTCTTGTAACAAATACTTTGGCTATTTCAAGTGGCAAGAAGCACAGTGTGACCTGGTATTGTTAGATATAACTGGTGATATCATTCTGGAGATGTGACAAGCATGGGGGAGGATACATTGGGCTTTATTTATAAATGAGAAATTATATAGAGTATCATGATTGAACCTGGGTGGATACAGCAAACCTGGAATTGATTTAATAAAATCACTTGCTAATGTTTTCAATCCTTGCTAATTGAATATCCTAAATTATTTTACTAAATCATCTGGTATGGAATTCATAAAATATTTCTCTTTTTCTGGTAAATGTTTTCAATTCTAACATAGATACAAAGTCAGGCTAAAAAAAAAAGATATAAGTGCATCAGGTTCAACCACCAAGGAAATAAACATATGACAGATAAAAATCCTATAGACATATTTGATCCAGAGGAAGGCAAAAAAATATTGGTTCAATTTGCTCCAACAGGAGAAAAACATCCTTCCTGATTCCGGGCCTGTTATCTTTACTTTAAAGCTTTATTACCCAGTTATATTCTGTGCTTCTAGAAAAGCATCCAGCAATCTATAAAACTTGCTAAAACTACTTCCTGAGGGAGCCTATTCCACGTTTCCACAGACCTTACAGTGAAGAATCCCTTCCTTATCCAGAGATTAAAATTATTTTTCTCCTGATGCAAATCCTTGACAAGATCCATTCCTGGTTTGCTGCAAAACCCAAGTTCGCTCATGAAAGTCTTTTCCAATTTTAGAGAGCTTTAATAAATCAGGAACAATGTTTAATTTTACTGTTTATTTATTTTTTTAATGCTGTTCTTATTATGGCTAAATCAATATATTATCAATCAATTTTTGCTATATAAAAGACCAATTTGTAATATATCTGTCAATCAGTAAGTCAAAAAAGTGGACACAACTGTGCATCTGTGTATTCTTACAGCAATGTTGTAAATGTATTTCATAAGAACTCTCAGTCTGAAGAGGTTTTGGAACAGCTTTCATCTTTCAATTTAGCTTGGCGAAAGACAAAAAAAAGTATGTATTTTAGAAACAGCGCGGTAAATATATCTCTGAGGTATCTAAGATAGAAGCAGCCTTTTTCTTTGGGCCATCACCATCTGTGGAAGTGCTAAAAGAAAACTCCATTGTAAAAAATAAATAAATTAATAAATAAAAGAACCTGAAGAAAAAATCACTCTGAAATATGTTTTTTATATATACCCAATAACAGATGGGCTATTGGTTTGTGGTTATAGTAACAATGAAGTAGATTTCTGGACTTTCATGAACTATAACGTTTGTTCAAGTTTGCTCTTTTTTTAGTCTTACTCTATAGATAATAGAGTTGATTCACTAAAGGATCTTAGGATCTTAACTTAGCAAAATGAATTATCGTTCTATAAAAGAAAACTTGTGTAGCTCAGTTAATGTGGTGACAATGTACTGTGAAAGGATACCCGATGGCATGCAGAAAAAAGTCAAATCTATGATTTTTGTTGCATGTGATTGGAAGTCGGCAGAGTGATAATTCACTTTACTAATTTAATATCCTAAGCTATTTTAGTAAATCAACCTCACTGTTGTGGTGTGGTTTCAAGAAGCAGACTTGACTCACTTAAAGTTTACCAGCATATCTTAGGATCAGTTAGTGTAATAGAAGCTTCCTCTTCTCTGTCTAAATCAGTTGATGTGGTTGGTTTCTAACAAGTATCTCTCTGGTCTGTTGAGTCATATACAAAAAAATAAACAAAGTGTCAAAAAGTGTCAAAAAGTTAGGCTTTCTTCTTTTCTTTTACCTGCTTTTGGTCAGCCAGAGAACTAGCATTCTTCAAAGGATAGTTCAACATTGGCGGCTTTCATTATTCTCTAATGGTGACGTCCTTTTTACATAGAAGCTGGTCATTGACATACAAGAATAAGAAGACGAAATATTCATATTCAAATATTCATGACATTCATAAAGCACAATGGTGTACTTTATAAATGTGCTTCCCACTTAAAATAATAAAATAATAAATAATAAAATAAATAAATGTATTTAAATAAAGAGAGTTTTATACTATTTTTACTACAAATGGGAAAAAAATGTTGGAAGGAGAAGGAAATATGTCACATGACTTTTGTAGGTCATGGACAGGATTCTCCTATCCCTGAATGACACAGCAGTCTTCCTATTGAACTAATCATAAAATGCAAGTGTAGTTTGGTGTATATATATGATATTATATAACTATGTACACTATATACTAATCGAAATTATAAATAGGACCCATGATTTGTTAGAATGAACACTAGAGAGATCTTTTTCGTGTTTCAACTATTTCAAAGCACTTTAAAATGTTACTTACGCCCACTGTAGAGACAAATAATTGAAAAATGCTGTGCTAAGCACTACTGCCAGCATAATACACCTGTCTTATTGTATGTGATAAAATAAGAAGAATAAGGGTACATGCACTGTACACAGTTTGTGCTGATTGTTTTAAAAAATTATATTGTAACTCTATAAGGTTAACTTTAAATGTTTGGTGGCATATTTGCATTTACTGTAGTATTTAGTAAGGTTACCTTATTGGAATATGCCTGAATGAGCTTCCCAAAGTATAGGAATCTATCATAGCAGGTGACTGACAGTATAGAGGTAATAAGGAACCATTTGTTAACATGGGTTATAAAAAAGGAAAGAGAAGCTAGGCTTAGTCATGCTAGCCACGTGTGGTGTCAGCCATAGACAGTAGTGCAATGTTCACCCCAGAGCTTGAGAAAAGCTTCTTGTAATGCGCCTGGGCACACAAACCACAACCAACTCCAGATATCCTTCAATCAGGCTTTATTCAATGTCATAAAGCACTACAAGGGTTAAGTCCAAACAAGCCAAGTACAGGAGGATAAGGCAAAGACAGGTCAAGAACAATCCGAGGTTAGGGCAGGCAGCAGGCAGAATGGTCATTAACAATCTGAGGTCAGGGCAGGCAGAGTTCAAGCAGAGTCCGCTTCAGACCAGGTCGCTATGGAGTTGACTAAAGGAGATAAACTTAAACCAACACAAGGACGCACCCAAGCACACTGTGTTCACAGAGGCTTATAGCGGGCAATGGTGTACAGGACAGGCTCTCCTTAAATGGCCAGAGTGACCAATGACCTTGCGCCACCTGGCGCCGTCTGATAGGAGACTAACTGAATCCAAACTGAATTCAAACTATGTCCTGCCCCGCGGTGAGGCAGCCGAGTGCCACGCCCTCGGGGGGTACAAGAGGGACGCATGGTAGCACGCGCACCTCTTCCCACAGCACCCCTAGGACGTGCACTACTTTGCACATGCAAAGGGAGTGCTGAGAGCAGGAGTTTCAGTAACCACATCCAAAGGGATGCAAGGGATGCCGCCTGGCTGAACAGTAGTTTGGCCAGGACCGATCCCTCTGCCTGCAGAGAGAGACACGCTGCGAGCAGAGCAGCGGCCTCGGCCATGCTGCCTGCTACAGCGGCGTCTCCCTCTGCGGCTGGAATCCCCAGGGACACCGCGGGCTCGCAGGACGGGTAAGTTCCTTACACTTCTACTATGCAAGTTTTAGAAGTATGCTCTTTGGCTACTATTAACTTAAAAAATATAAAAAAGCATGTGCAAAAAGACACTTAGTCAAATGAACTGGGAAAAAGGTAGAACAACTAAAGGAGAATCTAAAGTACCTAACGGAAATTTTGATAAGAACTGTGACTGCCCCTGAGGATCAAAAACATAACCTATATTAACTATGCATGTTTTCTGTACCAGGAAAAATGACTTACTGCGCAGTGAATGTAAATAATTGTTCTGCTTTTCTTTATTGCAGTACAGTGTTCTTGGAAGGCGTATAAAGCTTGAAAAATGTTGCCAGTTTTCTTGAGTTCTACTATTGTCTATTCTGGTGACCTAAATATTTCAATGTTTTATGTATGTTAGTTTACATTATATTTGCTCAGGGTTGTCTAAAGAACATGGCTAAGAAATGTTGTTTCTACTTTATTATTATATCATACATTCACAATATGTTTCATGTCTGTTTCAAGGGCAATAGAGAAAAGACCCAACACAAACAGGACTCCCCACACCAAGATCATTTGTTCCCTTGCTTGCTTTTCACAAACAACTAAAAAGTTCTTTATCACACTATATACTCCCAAAGATGTACAAGTGAAGACATTAACTTGTTCAGAACATCCGTAGAACCTGTGGTACTGAGTATATATCCAAGCTGAAAAATCGTCAAGCTTTAGTGTGTTGAAGTTTTTCCTGAGTTCCTTAAAGACAGCCAGGCAACTAGTCTTTTAGAATGGTCAGCAAATGTAGCTCATATCAGTTGTACTTTGTTTAAAAAAAAATGTTGCTATTAATAATTATCTCTTACATGTCTTTAAATTAGATTATACTTTAATTTGAAAGCATCCTAATAGAGAAATAGAAACAGATGTAAAGAATAGAAGATGACAATTAGCCATGAAGTGAATATGAACTGTGTGCAGCAGATTCTTATTCTTTAGGCTTGTAGATACAAAAACGGAGCTCTGAACACATTTATTACTCATAAACCTGTCAAATATGTGCAATTCAAACTGAGCTTATTTTGAAAAAATAAATAAGTAGAATTTGCTGCAAGTCAAAATGATCAGTGAATCCAGGGACAGAGGATGCTTAAATCATATGCAAATCTCAACATTTTCTAGGCCCTGCTCGTCCCACCTCCTGAGTTTCCCTACTGCTTCTTTAATCAGATGGATGGCCATAGTAACTAATAGTAAAATGAGATTTGCATGTAATTTCAGCTGTCTGTAAATCTGTATGTCTGTTTTTTTGACATTTAGTTTTTAATATAGATAACCTTTACTGATGTTTTTTTCTTCAACATGTCCAAACTGCATTGACCAGAGATCCGACATTTCTTTAAAGTTGATCTCCAGACAAACAGCAAAATACAGACATGAATAAACCATATTTTTATAGCCACCGTATCCACCAAAGGATTTAAAATTATGTTTAGCCATTTTTTTATGACATCCCTGGAAAATCATACCATTATTTCTTGCTACAGTGGCAACTTTCTATTGAACAGAAATTATTATACTGATTCATTGTCCTCAGCAGGCTGGAGGTCAAGAGATGACACTACAAAGCTGAAATGTCATTTGAAAGGCTGAGGAGCTAGCAAGGGTGTGTAAATATTTCAGCCAAAGCATCGTCTTGGATCATGAATTTTAGCATGGAATGTACTTTAAAATTAAAGAGACTCTTTCCTCTAGTCCAACTAAGGCCACAGTGACAGTGTCTGTGTAAACAGCCTGAAGCCCACTGATACCCACCTTACTAGTGTCCCTCCTTGACTTCTTACTGCAATAACACCAGTGTTGTCTGATGTATGACGCTGGGGGGGGCTATAATGTTTCTCCTTTCTTCATGCGACAGTACTCTGGCCAAGTAATTGTCTGTCAGATCCAATTACTGACACATGGGTGGAGGTCACATAAATGGAAGCACAAGGTAGTTTTGGTTGGCAATGTCAAATATTAAAAGTGAAAGTTCTTAAAACCTAGTGCAGAAAAATTGACTTTAGGGCTGGAATTAACCAGGGTTTTATAAAACCCTGGGGTTCCTCCAGATATTGCCCGAGGTTACTTGAGCTGTGGCTGATTAACATCAAATTAGGATGGTGCCTGCATAGTTCCTTGGCCAGCACCACTTGGCACAATCAGCTGCAAAAAACCAATGACTTTTTAGCTGTTGGAAAGGTGACATTCTGAACACTTATGTATAGGGATCATTCTTCCCACTGGCAACCAATGAAAATATCATTTTTTCCACTGACAGATTATAGCAAGGGTTTCCTGACTCCTGAAACTATATTAAGGGTTCTTTAAGGGTAAAAAGGTTTAGAAAGGTTACTCTGGCAGACAAATAACCAAAAGTACATCATATTTATAAGAATTCAAAATTATAAGAATTCAAAATTATAAGAATTCATCTTTTTTTCCAACATGATTGGGCCACTTTACCTTGTCTACTAATCAAAGTGAAAATTCATGAATCCATTACCAGTAATATTAGTCTCATGGTTTTGCACCCAGGTTGCACATTGACATGTATGGCTGCTAAGAACCTGATCTCTTTCTAGAGAGGTTTTTACGGGTTTCTAGACCTGTGAATATGCAAACTGTGGAGGACAAAGTTTTTAATCTTTTGCTTCACCCATCTGAAAAAAGAGCACAATGAGTCTGATTTTTTTAACGCTCTGGATGGTCCAGCAAGCTTGGAATAGATTTCCAAAAAATCATTTGCTGTTATTTGGCTAATCATTTAATCCTGGACCAGATCCATTCTAGATTTGCTGGATCACCCAGATTCTGCCATTAAAATCTATCTTTAAAAATCAGACTCAATGCTTTATTAACAACTTAGCAACCATTTATTTTAAATATATTTGTGTCAAACCATTCAATATGATATTATTCAGACTTGAAAAGCCATAATTGTGTGAATGGTATTATTACAGACTGAATATTTCAAGATGAGTTAAAAAGTCAACACATAGCAGATATACATTATGGAAAAAAAGTTGCTACTGTATCTGTTCATCGTCCAAACAGCACTTTTAATAGCAAAACATTGGATTATAAGTGAAAAGGAATTTCAATTGCTTCAAACCTTTGATCTGTTAAGATAAATATCTTGTCAGAGCCAGGCAGCCTAATGCTTCCATTAATTTCATAAAGCTTTTCTACCATTGAATAAAAACATTAACACGGTCATTATTGTTATTTTGCATTAAAAAGATTTTTTTTAATATTTTCTACCGATTACATAAGCAGTATACACATCACTCAGAATGATTGCTCTAGTCACTCATATGACCCATTAAATGGTTGTTGACCTGGAATGGTCAGCTGTGCAGATCTTAGTGCTCCCTAAGTAGTGCATCTATTTTCTTCCATATGGACTAACAATTACACACTAACACTGGGATTAGAGGAAGTATGTATAAATTACATTGTAATATGCAAATCCATTTTTTTATTACTGATGCAAAGCAGAGAAGCCCCATAGTACACCAAACACTAATATTTTGTCTCTGAGTGCTAGAAGACATAAAATAAATGAGCCATGGCTGTTGATTGTCTTTGGCCTGCATTATCTGTACAGGAACTATTAAGAATGCTTTTCCGACTACCTTTCATGCTTCATTTTCTCACACTACCTAATGAAGAGCTTCACTTAAAACATAATGTGCTGCTCTCTTGAAAGAACATTTTATGACACTAAAAAGCTATACTTGTTTATTAAGGTATTTTACTGCAGCATTTATTACCTTATTGCAGTGTACTGATTGAAATAATAGCATATCTATGCAGCGAAGAACTGATAGGTTTAAAATGTGCTCCAAGCAACACTTCTTTCCAAAAAACACACACTTTCCTATGCCTTTAATTTCAAGATGCTTCTTTTCATGTAAAACAATGCTATATGAACAATAAAATAAGACATTTGCAGAATATGGGATTACTGCATTGGTATTACTTAGTTTATGGTAATATAAAATTAAAATAATTTGTTGCTAGTGCTTTGCTATTACTTAGCTTTTTTGTGCTTAATTTTTTTTTGTAAAATGCAATGTCTTTGAACAGTTTAAAAAATGAAATGAAACCTAAAACTGGTTGGTTTTATTTGCAGTAATAATATGCCACCATTTTAGTAAATATTATCAGCCTTTACACGTTTTGGGCTATTCAGGGGATGTGGCCCCAGTTTTTTTAACCTCGGAAATTTCATAAGCATACCCTGCTACTTCTGCTTCTGATTACTCGATTAAATTGATGGTGTCACCATTTACAATTACATTGGGGCTGATTTATTATGCAATTGCGCGTGAGCTCGCCACTCAAATATACGCTCTGTTGGACATGGCACATTGTGGCGGGGACAAGTGCTAGTGCCCTTGCCTGCCGGCTTACAGCACTGATAAATGAACAGTGGGGTTGAGAATTCACCAATTAAGTCGATTAAGTCTGTTAAGTTCTGTCAATGATAACGTCATCTCAATCAATTAGGGCACACCTGGTCCTTGTTCTGTGAGCATCTACAGTCTATTACAGGTCAATTTGAATCTTTAGTGCTTGATCTTTTTTTTTGGTAAGTTCTACATTTTTATGTTACATTATACTAATTCACAAAATCATTTATACTTTGATTTGTTGTTTTGATACTTTTGTTTGTTTGCCACACTGCAAACTAATTTACATCAAGCTGTATATATACTAATTAGCACTTTATGTCATCACACAATAGTATGAATGTAAAAACAATGTATAAAATCATTTTGGATCTGATTCAAATTTCATTATAGTTTGGCTTTAGAGAAATCAAATATTTGAAAAAAAAAGGTTGTTGCCAAAGATGCTATAATACATGTATCAAGGAACAATTTTACTTGTGTGTGTATGTCAAAATAGATTTAAATGTTTATAAATACATATGCATTTTCATTTTTACTATTTTAACTGGACTGGTTTGTGTGTGACAGGGGGGATTAAGTAAGTTTGCTCGGATGGTATGCATTGATGTGACTTTTTGTAACCTTTATGAATGTTGCTTTGAGCCAACCCCATGACCCCATCAGAAACCATAGGAAGAAATAGGCAATCTTTTCAATATAAAGCATGTTAATCAATATGCCAAAAAAAAACCTCTTTGCCTATTTTTTCCTATAATTTCACTTTTATGCGTATATGTACACACATGGGTGTATGTACTTACATGAGTGCACATGAAGCAAAAACAACAATATACACAAAAAAAGAAAAATTTACCCAAATGAGGATCTTTCTTTGCGGAAGTTGCAGACACGTTTTTCAACTGATAGTTCACGTGCACATAGCGGGTCTGAATTGGTACACATCAATGCAGATCAAACACCTGAGGTTTGGCGCACAACAATGTGCATCACACAACTGAGTTTAAATAAAACAATTGTGCTGTGTTTAGCCTTTCCACAATTCATAGAAAGAAAATGCTTAAAATCAATCACAATTTCTTTGTTAAATTTTTGGTCTGTTAGATCATCCAAGGTTAAAAGATCCTGAGAGATTGTAAAGGAGATCACATAAAAACAAAAAACATAAAAAGAAAAATAAACTACAACATTTTTAAAACTACTTTATTCAAAATAAATACATCTTCGAAAAGGTCACATTCAAGAGACCACACAGACACCATTAAATTTGCATGACAAAATAAAAAAAAATACACAAACACCCACTACCCACACTTCCATATAAAGCTAAAATAGTTCAAAAATGGCCAAAGAAATATTGCATTCAAAAAATACTTACCAAACCAATATGCAATTTGGACCTATCAAGGGTGTAAAACTGGATTGGAAAATATTCATGCAGGACAAACATTTAAAAGTAGTAATAAATACATCTTATTGCTATGAAACAAAATGGCTACAAACACAATAACATAGCATTAATATTGACGTTGTATTTGCAAAATGGACATTGAAACATTCAAAGTTTAAAAAACAAAGGCAGCTATTGTGCTAAATGGTAAGCAAAGTGTAAAATGTAGCAACATAGATTGGGCTAACACAAACAAAATTATAAACCATATAAGCCCTTTAATCAATAGGAAAAAATTGCCAATCTGACGCATGCACAGTGAGATCGGCAAGTTTTTTCCCGATCTACGTCCCCCGATCTCGCACTGCGCAGGTGACGTAGGAAGAAGAACACGGAAGAAGAGAGGAGCAGATGGCGGGGCCAAAGACAAATACTGGAATGACGTGGGATCCTATGGAAGAATCCTCCCGATGAATAGACTGCGGATGATCTGTGGGATTGAAGGTAAGTGTGATTTTATTCTTTTGGGTAAGTTTTGGGTTTGCTTTAAATACATTATACTATTACAAGTATTTGTTATTGTTGTTATTGTTGTTATTTTGGGTCTATTTACTAGAAGTCTAGGAGACTATAATGCACAAATGTGGCCAAGATGGTGCAGGATGTAAACAATGGTGATGCTTCTTTGGGAACTCAATAGGAACGTTCTAACTGGAGAGAGGGTGAATTGCTTTAACTTAGGGCGAAAGGGATACACAGCTAACTGCACTGTGAATGAAAGTGAAATTACACTTATACATACTTTCCCTCCAACGAAAACCTAAAATGTTTCTGTTTAAATGAATTTGGATACAATTCAGAAAAGAAAAATCTCTTAAACAAAAATGATAAGTGTATTAGAAAGATAATTGACATAATAGTGATGTAATGCTAGCCATGCACTAGACACTTTTTTTCTAATCAATATTACAATCATAATTACAGTAAGGTAAAATTGATTACTGTAATCATCCAGAAGCATTCTATGAACCATCCAGCATTTGATTACTGATCTAAATTACAATCAGTTTTACCATTATATCTAATTAAAATACAGATCATGATACCGAAATGGTTTTGATGTCAAAACAATGGTAAACAAAAAAAATGCTTTGCCCAATCAACAATCAAGCCCAACCAATTGATGCTCTGCTCAAATTTTTATCATAAATACGATAGCAAAAAAAATAATGTGATCATTTTTTGATCAGTTTAAAATTTTGGCTAATGAATCATCTAAAAATGTGTATACTGTATGGGTAACTTTAGTTTTCTAAACCTCTCAGATGTTTTTTTAATCATTCTCACTTCTAGAACTAACCTCTCTCAGTTCATGGGACTCTTTTATACTTTTTATTTGGCTTATTTTTTATTATTTTGTTTTTTATCTCTTCCATTAACTTTTAAAATTTGTTATCTCATCTCCAAATTGGTCTTAGCGCTTTGTGTATCAGTAATGCATGCAACGAGAAGAAAATGCTATTTTTTGGAAAAATGCATTTTAGGACAATTAAAAAAGTATTACATTTAACAGTGTTTCTCCACATTTTTAACTTTAGGGAATTCCTTGTAGGGTGGCATACAAAGATTATTGGTATCAGTTAAACTGACCTAGGAGTCATAAACTGCTATGGAGCTCTGGTTGAGAAACACTGTTATAGAGTCCCTGTGTGGCAAAAGCACACCAAATAAGGGCTTTTTAGATTGAATGACCAGCATTAAATAGTAGTATTAGTAAAAGTGTAAGTATTACTAATACATTAATAGCATTTCAAAAAACAGCAAATAATCATGTGCTACCTAACATGCTTATATCATATTGTATTGCATAAAAGTAGTTAACAAGGAAAATTTTGAATTGCTTTACTTATTAAAATGGGCATGTAGAGCAATAAAAATAGAGAGCCATGTTGTTGAGGAAAATCAGTGAGAAATTAGGTAAGCTGAACAGGTCAACTTTACCACTCTGTTTTGATCAATTAGTAGCAGCCTGAGAGCCGTGTTCCTGAACCTGATTTACAATAATTACTTGCACATACATAAATATGCTGTAGCACTGTTGATTAATTAAAGGGCATTTGTAGTGGTTTTAACAACACATCTCAACATTTGAAAAAATCGCAAGAGAGAAAATGATGGCTTCAGAAAAGACACTATGAAAATTCATTAGAAGTGGAAAAATATTATTATTGTTATGGAGTGAAGGGAGAAAACCAAGAGATAAAACAGAATGTAACATAGAAGGCCACTTACCTTGATATCCTTGTACCATCAGCCTGTTGCTATTATTTTTTTTGCATTGAGCCACACTATACATGTCAAATACAGGTGCAGCTCAGCCAATTTGGCTGTCATTCTCTGGCAGCCTACTATACCTGTCAACGGGAGATATATTAAAGTCAGTTCAGAACTTGGATTGTTCAGATTGTTTAAATTCTGGGTTGCGATCAAAGTTGAAATTGACTCTGATCAGAACTATCTGATCACCTCTTGGAGTCAGTTTTAGTAAAATTAATCTTTTTGTAAAACCTTCATAATGACAGTGGGTGGCCTGGTTCTTTTGTTTGTGTTACTATATGTTACAGTATGGTTAATGAGAAGGCTGAAGACAGAGAAGCTTGCATGGTGTCCAGTCACTTACTCCATGTAGGAAATGACCCATGTTGCTGTTTGGGATGGGGAGATAAGTATGTGATCTTTCAATAAAGTGTCCTTCCAACCTTCTTCTTTCCTTTCCTCCTATAACTGTCCTTTGCTCTTTACTCAACTCCCCTTCTTTTCTCCCTTCTGTCCTGTTGCTCTCCCCTTCTACATATAATGTCTCTACAAATTTGAAGAGTTGGTCAGCCGAATAGTCTGCAATGTACACAGATATGTGTGTTAAGAGACTTATAGTTTATTCTGTTAAGTTGTGCACTTATTTATTTGTGGGAAGCCCCTCTCTTTGCTATGCTCAGTTAGGGCATGGTAAGTCTAGTGGTATTTTACTGCCCCTTGACAACTACTGGAAGCTAGGTTTTTTATGGCACAACCTTTCTTTCTTTTTCGAACTACACAAACCTACCAGAGCAGTGGCTTTTTGTTTTTCACTGTAATTAAACTGCTTAAAAAAAACACTTTCAAATGCTTAAAAAGGCTTGCATAAGTGGTGAAAAGTAGTTTCAATTCAAGTCAATGGAAGCAGCTGGGATGTCAATCAGCCCCTGAATGCTGCAAGTAGCATCCAAAAATTGTACGGCAACACTCCTTTCACCAACTCCGACAAATAAAAATTGACCCATTTTTTGTAAGTGGTTTTAGGCAGTAAAATTACACAAAGCAATAATGTAACCATGACCCTAGGGCTTGTGGCTTTGTGAGGCCCTTTTTTATGGGAAGATACGGAAGCCTATTCTATAGAATTTTAGTCATTTTAAAAAAAGTTCTTCATGTGCTCATTCCTTTAGCAGGTGTGGTTGGATACCTATGTTCTATCATATTTTTGCAATATCTAAGGATGGATATTACTTAGAACTTTGTTTCTCCTGTTATTGTATATTGTATTTTGTTTTGGTCTGTTACACCTTTTACTGTCTCTAAATAAATAATGCTGTAGAAAATAGTATATTTTCCATCTTTGTGGGGGAGCAGCGTGGTAGGCAGGCACAGAGGCAACTCAATACCTCGACTTCACTTTAGGGGCTTTTGCCCGTATTTATTAAGCAAAACAGCAAAAAATAAATGTTCTTCCCTTGCAGGGGTTGGCATCAACAATAACAAATGTCTAGCAACCTCCTGGTTAGAATAAACAAAAATGGTATTTGGCAGCAGCGGCCACACTGACATACAGCCACATACCTGCTGTTTATCACACAATAGGTGGAGAGATATGGAGTGGTGGGAAGTAGTGAGGGCGTTTTTATTGACTGAAGAAGAGGGGTAGGCAGGTTTGAAAATATAGGTTTTGAGTCCTCTTTTAATGAGCAGAAAGTAGGAGCAAGCCCAATAGGAAGTAGGAGCAAGTCCAATAGGATGAGGAAGACTATTCCAGAAAGTTGGGGTAGATCTAGAAAAGTCCTGGAGCAATGCATATGATGAGGTTATGAGAAAGGAATTCATTAGTAGGTCATTGAATCAGCAAAGAGAGATGAGTTGAAAAGGATCTTTAGTAGATATTTCCAGAGACAGTAGAATGAATTAGCTCTTGTCTGTTTTATGAAGGGGGAGGAGGAGTGGTGTGAGCTCACTGCATCCACCCAAGCGGTAACTTCAGTTGCTCATTTAATGATATGGCATGGTCTATCACTAAATAAGAAAGCTAAGTTAAATTTCAGGACAATTATGAACATTTATGTCAGGTGCTAAAAAAATAATGTGTAAAGAGCCTTGGAGCCAGCTGAAATTTCCTTGGATGCTAGCAGCCCCACTACTTTCATTTCTACAATTTTTAAAATTACACTCAGTAAATTTCATCTATAATACCAGCAAAAGCCCACTCTCTAATCAAAATCTCTTTTAACACAGGTTTCACAATACAGTGAAGCACACCACAGACCGTCACATATCCTTGATTTTCAGATATAGTTAAAATGCAAATTGCATAGTGAGATTGAAAAAAAAACACAAGTCCATCAACTTCAACCTTTCACAGTTTCTCTATCTGTTTGGATTGTTGGAGCATTACGATTGCAAAGTACATAATTATATAGGTTGAGTGGTTAGAGGGCCCATTATTTAATGCAAAATTATGCTGAGCATATTAATGAAAAACAAGTATCATCTCACAAATTTATGGTAGAAAATGCTATACAGCATTAGAAAAGATAAAATATCTTCAATTGGAAAAATTAATAGTACCGCTCAACAACCTAAAATTGTTCTCATTGTAAGATAAAAAATATACATTTTTAGAAAAAAATTATTTTAACATAGGAAGTTTATACCACTAAATGGTGTTTTACCAAGTTGTTGATTTCTGTGTACCTGTTGGGGATACTTATTTTTTGTTCTGTTCTATATGGAAAATTGGAATATCTCTCTGATGATGGCAACAAAAGCACCTTTGTTTCATAAAGGGGAAGATTGGAACATCTGTCAGGTTTTTATAGCTCTTTCAGTCTCTTCTTGTCCTGGCTGCACTATTTCTTGTTATTCTTAAAAGGATCTGGAGAATGAAATTTCTAGTTATGGTATATTCAATATTAAACTCAAAGTTTACTTCTGTTTATCTTGCTTTGAATTATTTTATTACTGTATTAAACTTTTTCTTTTGTTTTAGTGGTCACAATATTTTTTATTTTAGTCATTACATTCATGAAATTGTAATAATTAGTGATAAATAATGATAGATGATATATAGGAAAATTGGGTTACATATTTCTTACATTCCCAAGCACCAGCTTATTTTCATATGATTTAGATATGCCATATATGCTGTGATGTTGTAAGGTCCTTTGGGTGTTCTTTTGGGAGACCTTGTTACCTAGCCTAGGACATTTGTCAGCAAAGGCCAGAGCTAAAGTGACTGAATGGAAAAAGGTGTACCAAGAAATGAGTCAGAGAGCAAAAAAAGGCAAAGAAAAAATAAAAGGGACAACTAAAAGAAACCATTTTAGTCATAGAATTCGGTTTATTCATTCAGTGAGGCGAAAGTGTTCATTTTAGGTTCGCAAGGGTTCCACTGGTTATTGTTGGACCTCAGCAACGCATATGATAATTTTTTAGCATATAAAGCAAATAAATAAATTGTTTGTTGGCATATGTGGTTAAAAAAAGAGACCTCTTTCTACAGAAGCACCTTTCTGGTAAATGTCTTTTATTTGCATTTCACTCACACTAGTTCCCAAGACTAACATTACCGGCACACGTCTTCTGATTAAACATATGGTCAGTAGATGGTGACATGGAAGACACTGTCCATACTGTATCTATTTATTTTCTGCTGCCTTTATTTTATTAAAAATGTTCAAGAAATGGAAATATGTGATTCAACTTCTAACAATCGAAGTATTATTAATAATAATATTATTATTATTATTATTATTATTATTAATAAACAGGATTTATATAGCACCAACATATTACGCAGCACTGTACATTAAATAGGGGTTGCAAATGACAGACTAAAACAGACAGTGATACAGGAGGAGAGGACCCTGCCCCGAAGAGCTTACAATCTAGTGGGTGGGAGAAATTACACACAATAGGAGGGGGAAACCATGTTTTTAAAATAACACATTTGTAGTAATCATTGGCAACATTCAGGCTTTTCAGGTAACATTCAGGCGTTTTCCATTTATCCGTATTGTTACTGTTTTGAGTAGCATCAAAACAATTCTTAAATCCCCCATCATCTACTGGAAAATAAAGATATGAACATCAAATACAGTAAAACACATGAATAATCAGAAACCCTGTGTACACACTGGAACGGGTGACATTTTCATATATTTATACAGATGCTTTAATTATTAAATGGCTAAGGGGGATATAAATAACAAGAATGTAAAGCCATCCTGTAACTTTAATGACTTCATGCATATAATGTATTCTAGCACAATGTGCTGATTCTTATTCATGTATTTTCCATGTATCTACGCGATTTTATATGGTTTTGAACATGTTGGGGATGAGGTTAGTAGTTTTGCTCCAAATGTCTGTAAGAATGTGTTCTAATGGGACTCTATAGCCAACAACATCCTAATGTTAAAGATAGTATTGCAGGCCTCAGGGAGAATAAGAGGAAATGTATTCATATTATTCAAGTGGAGCTGTATAATTCATATGCATTTTATCCTATTTGGTATGAATATTAAATAAAATTATATCCCCACTTGTACTAGCCACTAAAGGAATGGAAAAAATTACATGTCATTTGAATTAGAATTTAGCCTGAATTTATTGTATGTGTTAAAATGCATTAGGGCTAGAGTTAAAGAAAAACACTTTGATGATCCAATATTCAGCCACAGCAACAAACATGACATTAATATATAACACATGCAATATTAAAATACTAAATTAAACTGTTAAAGTGTATTTTTAAAACAGTAACTCCTAATATCAAATTATTTATGTGAAAAGTTTTTTACTCAAGGATTCTGAGGCTCAGCTTATCAACCCCCATTGGAAAGCAAAGCCTGTGTGAAGTCTGAGCCCTTTTAAATTTGCTCTAATATGTTAGAAATGATTCGTTTTTAGAGAGAAGAGATTTCATGAGTAAATGCTCAGTGTTATGTGTTGGGACAGTATCACCCAAACACTAGATAAACATGGCTGACTACTAACCTGCTCATTTCACCAGGGCCTAATACATGGAATGGTAAAATAAAGAAATCATAGATTTAGTTTTGGACTTATGTGTATTAGGTCTGCAAAGATATTATATTTATGTACAGTACTTTACACAAATATCCTATATTTTATTTAATATATGCTTTGTATTGTATTGTACCTTACCATCAACATGACAAAGTTCAAAAAGCTGGGCGGTATTTTGCAATATGGTTTAGGGGCCCCTATCTTCTCCACAGTGATTAGAAGTGTACTTTACACTTTGTTTCCCCTGCAAAAAAAAAATTTAAGAAATATCCCCCTCTATAACCTATAGATAGGGGTGGTCCAATATGCCATTTTTCAGTTCACTAACAGTTCACCTAAAATTGACCTTAATGATCAGGGTGATTCTAAGCTGAATATGAATTCCATGACTGTGACAGCTGTCATAGTTGACTGGCCACATTTGCTGAGCCTTAATATTTTTCTTTTATTCAAAAAGTCCCCCCCCCCCTTCATAATAATATCAGACTGTTTAATAGCTTGTGACCGTTCTAAATAGGAAATGGGGCAGTGGGTATGTGAGTCCTGCACACCTATCTATATTAGGTCGTTTGGAACCTATGGTCCCCCAAGGGTAACATTGTTGGGGGAGAGAGCTTCTTCCCCACCACCTGACCTCTGTGTCATTGGGGTGTGTAGGTTGGGGTTTATTTGGAACATCAACACTATACACACACGTTTTTGAAGAAAAATGTAGCAGGTTCAATGTGTAAGAGAACAGAACAATTAGGTTGATCTAGTGGGTGGTCCAACAATCATAGTAAAGCCACATATTTTGTGACCACTCTAGTCACCTGCTTGGTTATAGTGGCATATTTTATATTAAGCATTTATAGGATTAGATGGTATAGCTGCAGAAGGCTTGATAAGTGTGATAATAGAATCAAAGAGATATTTTGCTCACAATGGGCCTAATTTTTTAAAGCTCTCCAAGGCTTGAGAAAATACACTTTCATCAGTGAGGCTGGGCGATCCTGCAAACCTGGAAAGGATCTGATCCACGATTCAAAACATTTGCTATCAAATTACTTTGAAGAAATCCATTCCAGGTTTGCTGGATCACCCAGCTTCACTGATGAAAGTGTATCTTCTCCAGCCTTGAAGAGCTTTAATAAATCATGGCCAGTGAATCAGTAATAGAATTACTACAATAGTGGTGTCAACTATACCTCCATTCTCCAGCATTTTGGCTCTACCTATACCATGCAGAATGAGCTAGTACACCATTCTACCAATAAAAATGTCTAAATTGTGTGAGGACAGCAATAATGAAGATACAGCTGTAATGACAGCAAGGCCATTGAAATCTGTTGCTAATAGTCATTAATATGTGTGTGTACTCACTGCCTTAGGCAATGTCTTATGTTGCCTATGCAGAAATCCAGCCCAGTCTAAAAGTATTCTCATCCTACAGTTTAATAAATGTTTTTCTGCTAACTGAACTCTAAACCTATGAATTATTTTAAACTGTAACTGCATTATATAGGAAAACTGACAAAAGCGTGCGCAAAGTAAAGAACAGATCTCAGTAAGCGTCATGACAGAGCTCATTTGATTAATCTTTGCACTTTGAAAACACCAATTGCAGAATGGATGTGCTGCATCTGTCTAGCTGTCACAGCACTATCTCCAATAGCGCTGCCTTTATTGACTTCTCTATACATACTAAAACTCATTTGGAATCCAGGCTGCTATTTCCAAAATCTCAGTTGGAGAAGAGTTGTTTGTCGGTTTATTGCCAGGTTTCAGATTTTTTTTTTAGCTCCAGCATCATTTGTATGGGGAAAATGTTTACTAAATGAAAATTAGTTTACTCCTACATGGTTATCCAGAGGCAACATGGTTTAAATCATATTTTAAATAGGAAATATAATTAGCTTTGTTCAAGTAAAACTAAAACAAAGACAAAAAAAATTCAATGTAGGAGCTATTGCCCCCTATTAAGCACACTGGGCCTGATTTATTAAAGCTCTCCAAAGCTGGAGAGAATACACTTTCAACAGTGAAGCTGGGTGATCCAGCAAACCTGGGATGGATTTCTTCAATGTCATTTGCTAATTGCTAGCAAATGCTTTGAATCCTGGACCAGATCCATTTCAGGTTTGCTAGATCACCCAGCTTCACTGATAAAAGTGTATTCTCTCCAGCCTTGGAGAACTTTCATAAATCAGGGCCTTTGTCTTGTCATTAGACCTTAAAGAAACAAAACGGGCCTATACCATTCTCTTTTACTTGTAAATTTTAGCTTCAGCTTTTAAAAAGGGAATATTAAAAAAAAAAAGTTGGTAAGGATTCCCAGGTGAACCAGATCTTAAACACTATACATAATTCTTTAATAGAGTACTAGAAAAAAGGACTTTATACATATTTAATTCAAACTAAACCTAAATATTTCTTTCTGTATTTGTTTTGTAGAATGGGATAGTTTTAGCGTTAACTTGTGCCTTCTTTAGACAGAATGTTCACACATAATTAAAGCATATTTAATTTTATCATACCATTTTACAAATTTCATTTTTCAGAAAATATTCTTCCTTATGTTTACAAGTATGGAGAAACACAAAATATTAACTGGATTAAACAGTTGAACCTCTCTATATCCATGCCCCCGCCCCCCCCCCCGTGCATTACCTGTGTATTGGAAATCAAATTAAACATAGGAAACCGTAGGGACAATGACACCTTTGTCATTGTTTTGTGTGTGCTTTCAGCTTCTAAAAAAAGTACAGTCTGCTGTAGTCTCTGCCTGTTGATCCAAGTGATTAATGTAAGATGTCTTGAAAGAATGCTTATCACTGCACTAGGAAAAGTTGGTTGTAATAGAAAAGAATATTAAAGAGAAACTCTAGGGAATAAATACTATTAATGAATCAATATACTACACGTAAAGGTAAAACTATCTGTAAATCTATTCTGCACCTGTATTTTGTTTTTTATAAATTTCCTTGGAAAATTCACGACCCTTTCTCACTTTTCAGTGTGTCGGTAGCATACTTTTATACAGTGCAATCACTCTGCTATTGCAAAGTTTATGTCCATGGCAATAGGCAATGTAGAGAAAGGGAATGGTAACTGGAACAAGGGAAGATTTGGCTTTGCCTACTTGGTAGATCTTACCCATTCTAGGTACATTTTGATTCTCTAATTCTACCCCTAAAGTACAATCTTCTCTACACACAATTAGCAACAATTGAATGATTTTACTAGACATGCAGAATCACCATATACATATTCAGAAAAATCAGACAGTCATGCCAGAGCAATATTAATATGCCAATGTTGTAATCTAAGAAAGCCAACTGAAGTCACTAATTTTAGTGGTGCAAAATGAAACTGAATAGCTATGGTGATGATCTATGAGTAATTGCACCTTGCAGAGGCCTATGGGTTTCTCAATTTATTTATTTTGTCTTTCACTCATGCACTTTTTTAGCAAACACCTCATTTTAAAGCAGTATTCGGATTCGTTCTCATTTTTCAATTATTGCTGTGTACACAAACACGATAACATACTGTATGACATACTGTATGAGGAGAATGTATAATGCCTGATTCTCAATAAAAATGCTGCTAAAAACAGGTTAAAAAACTTGTACAAGGGGTTAAACACAGGAAAGGACTGAGTTGGAGGGCAGGGGGACGTTAGACCAGTGTGAATGATATATTGAGAAGTGATAGTTTACTCTTTAGTATTAGTATTATCAAATTATGTGCTCCCTATTTCAACCCGAGAAAAAAAGGGACAGGAAAAATGTTTTCTACCAGAAATTCCCTTGACAATAACCAAAATGCAGGAAGCCTAACTTGTGCTCAGTTTTGCTTTTTAAAAAAAAAGATAAATGATAAGGATTGTTTGTGATAATGATATGAGCCTCAATTAACAAATCTTTAATTGAAGGACAAGTATCTGTACATCAGAGGTTGGACTAAGTCGTCACTCCAAGTCGAGTCGCAAGTCGTTTATTAGGTGACCTAATTCAGACTCAAGTCCAAGTCACGTGGCTCGAGTTCCAACCTCTACTGTACATTAGTCATGTGACTGTTATTTTCAAATGTCATTTGACTTGGCTGAGGATAACAGTCACTTTCTAAAAGATAAGTATTCTACTATTACATTGGAACTATGATTTTTTAAACCTGATCTAGATATTACTAGATAGTTCTAGATCTAGATAGTTGCCTCCTTGTTTGTTTGGAATTCCCCATTTTAAGCGAACAACAACAAATATATTTAGGGGGTTATTGAAAAATGAAAGTGTAACTAAAGAAGAGATTGTCTCCTCTTGGACAGCTACTGTGATAAGGTTGCATCCTACTCTTCTCTTTTCCTATTCATTAATTTAAATCAATATTCAATACACGATTCCCATGCAAGTAAAGTGGAAGGCATATTTGTAAAGTAACAGTGGCATCATTTACTGTTTTTTATTTTTTTTTGTTTTTTTCTTTCATCAAGGACCTGTTACTGTATTTTAAGCTGGCACCCTTGAGTCACGCACCACTAGTGGAAACTGGCTTTTACTTTATTAAAGGTGACCCAACATGTTAGTATTTTTTTACTGGCTGCAGTGAAATCAACGTACATAATTTATAGTGACTATTGGATTATAATAAAAGGGTAAAAATAAAATTCAAATAATAATTTAAAAAATCTGCATGCATTATAATTACATTGGAATAATTTAGCAGTACTCATATATTCATTAGTTAGCTATGTTATTTTTAGGATTATTAATCTGTTTGTTATTTTTTAACAGGTTGGAATATGATGAACAATTAGAAATTTGGAATTAGCAGAATTCAAGATCAAGGTACACATTTTTTCTCTAATGAATGCCTTAATCTATTGTTGTCAAAACCCTCATACTTCATATTAAAACATAATAAGGTAACGTTTTGTTTAAACTCCACCTTATTAATGTGAAAAATATTTATATCTTCACTATATCCCCTAAATCTAAATTCTAAATCTGGAAAGGGAGCAGTGTAATAACATTGTCAATGCAGTGGGAAGACTGCACCCTTGATCAAATGAGTTACAATAGACAATAATTTAAAGAACCCAACCCTATAAAAGTGTGATCTCTCAGAAGCCATGTGTTAGTATGTGTTAAATATTATTATTAATAAACAAGATTTATATAGCGCCAACACATTACACAGCGCTGTACATTAAATAGGGGTTGCAAATGACAGACAGATACAAACAGTGACACAGGAGGAGGAGAGGACCCTGCCCCAAAGAGCTTACAATCTATGAGGTGGCGAAGGGTAAAGCTATTAGGGGGATTTGACAATTCTGTGCAGGAAAAGATAATAATTTTTGTTACATATCCCCATGGCAGTGGCCAGATTTCCATGCCTTAGATTAAAATCATTTATATCATCCAGCAATTAGAATTGATTTCCAAGATTTGCTCCCTTTAAACTTCAATGAGATTTGCTGCAAGTCACAAGTATGTTAACAAGATTTTTTAAACTGTGTATTAACTAGACCCAGGCAGATTTTACTCAACTCAATCAGTGATTTATTGTTGTTTGCTCTATTGGTAGTTTTTTTTCATTTAATCACTCAGTGATCACTGCCAAATAGGACAGGAGGTGAATGAAATCTTCAAAAGTAATAAAAAGATAGAAGTAATAAAAAAATCTAACCCTTTTCTATTCTTTAAAAATGGTGGTTTTACATTTTAAGTGAAAACCAGTCTTGTGTCCAAGTTTGACTGGCATTGTACTAAAAAGTAACGTTTGTATGTGTACTGGGTGCATGCAGACTTTTTGTCAGTTTGATTGCTCCCAGGGTGATTGATGATATTAATATTTTTACCAGCACTTTTACATGGAAATCAGAAAGACTTTAAATATAATAAAATGCTGTTAATGTCAACATTAACTCCCAAAAGCATTTTTAACCTAGTAAAAACCGCAAAGTACGCTAAAAAGTTTGAAACTGTGTATAGAAGAATTAAACACTGTGTTCTTGGTTTTATTATGAGAACTGCCATCACCTATTTATGTAATGTGTGCGGTCTTCGGTATATTTTAATCACTTCAATTATTGAAATTAAATGTTCTTGTAAGAATTATGAGTTGGCTTGGAGGCACTGTCTCAAGAGAAATTAGACATTGGTAAAATCCAAAATGTATTGTACTGAGGGATTAGTAAAAACATGAGTTCATGAGCTGAAAATTACGATTTGCATGCATAGTGATATTTGAAAAGTCCTCTAAAACATGAGATTCACAGGAAGTGTTAATTATAGTGCACCATGACATACACACATCTCACAATTTATAGAACAAGGATTTGCTTTCAACGTTTTACAGATGTTGACTTTTTTTCTAATTTCATTTTTACCATCTGTACAAAAATGTCAAGCTGGAGCTGCTTGGAAAAAAAGAAGAAAACGTTCTGATTTTATTGCAGTCATTGCTAATTAAAAATAAAATACAGGGAATATTTTTAATTTAAAAGAATGCCCAGATGCAATGCTGAATTTACCATCTGATGATGAATTTGTTTTTATGGAAGTTGAATTACCTAATAGATATTTAGAGGGTAAAATATTCATTTTGTGTATAAATTAGTGTTCTTGAAATTGTTTTATATTGCTAGGATCTTATGTTCTCATATGTTGCTTGCAAAATTGACAATTTAGACTTGATATTGCTAAGCTTATTGACAAATAGCTGCATTATAAAAATGTTTCAAATAAAATAGCTTGCAATGCATTCTCACATCACATATGTCCTAAGTAGTAAAATTAGGAGGACATAATATAAAAACAGATCCTTGCCAAAATACCAAAAGGCCTAAAGCATTTTTAGGTAGCCCACCAAAAATAAAAATGTTTGGAGTATCTCAGTGAAAAGGGGTCATGCTCTTTTTGGTTCACTTTCTTTTTACCTCCATATATTACTTTCTTTTATTGCCCATCCTAAAACCTCATGTGCTGTTAACCCCTAAATAAAAAGATAGTTCATCTATGTGCTACTTGACCTATGCCACAAGATAGGAAATATGTAGTCAACTTTCCGCTCAAGTAGCAGATAGATTAACCATCTCTTTATCTAAGGGTTAACAGCACATGAGGCTTTAGGGTGGGCAATGGAGGTAGTTGGCAATCTGAACCCTTCATAACGAAGACCAAAGGCCCAGGGTTCTCTGAGTAGAGACTTGTGAATAATGCACTAGATACCAATGTCCAGCAACTAAAGACTTATTGGTTATTACACAAAAGCATGTATAACTTGAGCACCAGTTTAAAAGTCTTTCACATAATCCATATTCTAGCTGGGGGACGGTAGAGCAACACCGAACATGCAATGATAATATATAGTGCAAAAATCACCCATTGCAGGTAGGCTTTTACCAGTGAACTTACCCATACTTTAATGCTACCAGGATCCACTGCAAAAGTTCCTTCTTAAAAGTTTTTACAGTTTACAACTTGGGTGCCCATACTTTTGTGGCTTGCAGGCTACTTTTAAAATGACCAAGTCAAAATGATCTACCAACAACAAGATTTGAAATTAAAACGTACCTATACTCACAAAATCAACTTTGGCTTAAGGATAACATAAGCCAAAGTTATCTTCATCTGAATACTTTTTTTTCAGCTTGCTTTTACCTTTAAACATTAAAAACGTCTTTTGGCCACATCCCCCAGGTCTCTCCATCGCCTAGGCGGTGAACAGCAATCTGGCAAATGCCATCCTTGGTGGGAGTGTTTCTAATCCACTCCCACTGCTTAATTATGCAGATTTTTTTTTCTTTCCTCCTGGGACTCTCATGTCACTCAAGTGCCACTGCTCCGTCTGCAGCTGCTTCCTGCTTCTTCTCAATTTGTGAGCTCTCCGTGCAGAGGGCTCCAGCTTTTGAGGGAGGGGGAGGGAGGGAGAGTGGGTGGAGGAGAAAGTCAGGAGACGAAGAAAACATAAACTTGCCAGCCACAAGCTGGCCACTTATAAACACTTTATAAATCATTATATCTTTCATAAATACAAGCTGACCCAGCCAGTGCCACCAGGGAAGACTGACATTTTAGTGCAAGTGAGAATAGATTAATAGATGAAAGACTAGTTTTTGAGTATAGTTCCTCTTTAATAACTCCTGTGCATGGCTGAGTTTTTTTTTGAAAGGCAGGGCTCTGCAATCTACTCGCTTTGCATTTGCGTTCTAGAGGTAGATCGCGATCCACGTGTTGGGCACCCCTTGTCTACAAAATATAAAGGTTGGTTAAGCCTCCCTTTTTCCATATAAGCATCTTCCTATAATGGGCTTAGACTGGTCTTTCTGGATTCAAGAATTGTTTTTCGGAAGGTGGGCAGATTGTCATATATGCCTACCTACCTTGAAGAACTGGTATTTTAGGGGATCTAGTGATTAATTGGAGCAGGAAGACAGCTAGATACTTTGTCTAATATGAAGAAAATCAATGTTTACTTTAAGAGTAAGCTTAGAGTATTTTACCACAATTTCAAGTAGTTAGTTATAAAGAGGAGATTTCCTTGTGATTGTGAAAGAAACATCAAAACTTATTACATTTTTTAGAAACATTTAAGAACACTGCATTCTTTGAGGTCTGGATCAGTTTTATGCCCTTTTTGCAGTGATAAAACTTTAGTTAAATAGCAAAGTTTACTAATTTTATATGAAATGTGGATTTGGAATTTAGCTTTAATCCTTTCTCTCATCTGTTGTCATTTACATATGAAACTAGGGATTACTGGCAAAAATAACTGTTTTTTGCTGACAGCAATTCACTTGGACATAAAATATTTTAGAAGATAAGTTAAAATATCATTTAGTTCCCAGGCCAGACCCAGTATACCCCTCATTTGTCATGGAGATTTAGCTTGAATAAATGTCACACAAAATATTTTAGCTTATACAGCTATGTTGTGGGAAAAGTGATAGCATTATATTTTGAAAAAAGTTAATTGCAGCTCTTTTGAAACAAGGGGTTTTTGATTTATTTTAAAAATAGGAATAAATTACAGCTAAGGAAAAAGTGTCTGGAAAATGATGATATGTCACACACAGCTAGCTTTATGAACTACGGCAAGCATTTAAAAACACATATAGGTATTATAGCCGACACAAATAGTATAGAAATGATTTTTCAGTAGAAGTGACATAAGTGTCAATTAAAGTTACCTCCCTATCTCTTGTAGGAACTCTACGTTCCTTTTCTACCACAAGTACAATCACATCCAGATGTCCTACTTTTGGCTATGCTTGATTGTCATAGGTCAGCAGCAAAGCATGGGAACAAGTGTTCCTATATTCGGCGGCATTGCCTAGATCCCTCTGTCAATACAGCTTTGCAAGAAATCCTCTCTAACATCTGCAGATTTTATGAGAAGATTTTCTGAATAATATTGGTAACAGAACTGTCATTTTTAAATATCTGTGGGCAACTTTTATTTAAGCAGTGCTATATTTTTAAACATATTTTTTAGTTTTCTTGAAAGGTAAGCTAAGAAGTTAGATTCTTGCCATAGAAAGTCACATAAGAAGGTACTAAAGAGATTTTCTATGCAGGACTTGAAATTGAGAAGCAAGCTCTTGCTGTGGCACAGCTGGTAATCTGCGGTGGTATATGTGTAAACAGGCTTGTCACGTGACCTGATAGGATAGTATGCACATTAAATCCTGGATTGTTGAACTTAGCCGTAGCTCGGGAGTTGCTGTCAGAATCTGGTAAACTGTTTATTTGACAAAGCTCACTGGGCTGCTAAATAAAATGTGCATGTAATGCTTTTAAAATAAAATGAGCATATTGGATTGAGGTAGGGATGTATTCGCACAGGGCCAACTGGATTACAAACATGTAGTGGAAGTTCAAAGGTTGTAAATAAGGGATGAGTGCAGTTTAACTGTTTAAGTAAAGCTGATTGTGGATATATATATTTCAACTCAGGTATAGCCGCAGTAAATTACAGATTCTATTTATAAAGCAATTAATCTGACATTCACTAAAATATTCTCTGGTGGAGAATCTTCCAGGCTCATGTGTTAAATAAGTTTCCCAGATAATATTTTCAGTGATAGTCAGATTAATTCAATTTTAAATTTGTTTTATAAATTTACATTTTTTATGGATAATTTTATAAATAGATTTTTAAAGGGACATATATTATGTATGGAAAGAAGGGCAAGGTAACAGGGTAACTGGGTATGTTCTGCCCTGCCCTGGGATTTGGAGTAGTCAACTGCCAGCTTCAAGTAGAATCACCTGGGGACAGGGATGGGGTCATTTGTAGGGATGAGCCTCTGGCATTCTCGTGAAAATTTCCTCGAACTTCCGATGGTTCCGCAAAATTTCCGAAGATGCCGCAATTTTCCGAAACCAACTGAGTATTGGAGAAATTATAACAGGAGGATTCACAGGGGATTCACAGGAATCCCTGGGAATCCTCCTGTTTGTGATCTCCGGGGCACTATAAGTTAATTAACTTCTAGTGCCGGGGATCGCACACTGTTCTCATGCCGTGGCCGCATTCAGTGAGAAGATCCCTGGGCACTAGAGATTAGTTAACCTTTAGTGCCCGAGGATCGCAGTGGAACTGCAGAAGAACTCTTAATGAAGAAACTCCTTGAGAGCTCTTCTGCAGTTCCACTGCGATCCCCGGGCACTAGAAGTTAAGTTAACGTCTAGTGCCCCAGCATCGCAGTGGATTCTCAGAGCTGCAATCATTCTTGCAGCCCTGGGAATCTTGTTTGCGATCCTTGGCACTAAAGGTTAAATGGCGACAAGTATCTCCATTCTAAACCTCTAGTGCTCCCTGATTGGCTGAGGAAAGCTTTCCTCGACCAATCAGAGAGCACTAGAGGTTTTGAATGGGGAGACTTGTCCCCATTTAACCTCTAGTGCCGGCATCACACACTGAGCTGATCAATAAATTCAGCTGGGATTCATTGATCAGGGCAGCCCACGATCTTTTTTCTTTTTAATTTTTTTTTTTTAAAAATCAAGCACGATTGGCAAATTTACACCGGCCATTTTCGCTTACAATTTCGGTAAGCGAGAACGGACGAATTTGCAGCGAGATCAAGTTGTATCTGGTAAGCTCCAGATTATACTGATTCAAGATATGTACAGTAGTTTGTATTGCTACTGTGGTAGGTGAATGGGACAAACATTAGTACTAGCACAGGACCTGTACTTGCTATTTATGAAAACCTGTTAGCTTGATCTAAAATCTTGACCTAAAGTACATGTTAGTGGTAAGTACACAGATATCCAAAAAACAATTCAGTAATCAAACTCAATACATTGTGCAAACAGCTGTTAACCTTAAAAATGGTGTTTTAAATTGGTGTTACTTAATTGAAATTCCTATAAGGCACCATGCAGCTTATCCGAGAAATTCGAGCAATATAATACATAATTAGAAAACAAACTGTATATGTTCTGTATTTTCACAGGAAATTCTATAAATGGGAAAGACAAACAGAACGATTGAGCTTGTAGGACAGTTAGCTGAAGGTTGAGGTTTGCATTTTTGTGTATGAGAATTTTTAAAAATTCCCAAAAAGCAAAGTATCTGGGTTCCTAATAATACTTACCAGATCAACATTTAACAATGTCCAACACAGATATATCTGTAAAAGAGGTATTATATTCACTGGAGAGAAGAGACAAAAAGAGAAAAAGTCCCAGAAGAGATTGCAGTGTGTTCACATTTAGGTGGAAAGTTGGAGTGATTCTATCATATACATATAGATGTTGATACTCACATTAGGGAGGTTGTTTAAGCCTCGTGAGAAATCAAGCAACCAAAGAAACTGCAAATGGAATTTTTCTGTCCTCAATAACTGAGACAACTGGTCTTAAGATAGACTTGGTGAGTTTTCCAAAAAAGAAGGCAATGGTGTGGATAGCAGATGGTCCTAAATACAGAAGGAGAACACAGATCCATGGTTTTAAGTAAGCATTTATTCTAGTAACATTACATTTGAAACTATTTATTCATGACGGCATTAGAAATTGAAAGGATAGCCAGGCTAGCTTTATTAGGCATGTCAACCAATGGTATTTTTTCTGTTCTACTTACGCAGAGTTGTTTGAGGTTTTGGCCATGCCCCATGAACCACTAGATCAAAAGATTCCCAAAAATCGATTATAAATTATTTGTCAGATAATATTGCTCCCTCATATTGATTACCTGGAATTCGGGTGCCAGTTTGGAATGGTCCAGTACATAGATTTCATAGAGAGTCAAATTGGCAATATACAAACATAGATAAAATAGGCTATTACAGTAAATGGAATGAAAACTTACAAGGAGAGTAAGAAAGAGTAACATGATAAATAAAAATAGATAGATAGATAGATAGATAGATAGATAGATAGATAGATATTAATAGAATAGGATATGTTAATAAATAAAATTAAAGGTTTACAAATATACATTTAAAATTATTTTGTATAGCTTTACCAAGTTTTTGGCTTGGGGATAAAAAATGTACATGGATTATAATTATGATTTACCACCATCACCATCCTCAAAATCCATTTTGATCATCATAGACAAACATCCTAATAATACCAGCCAGAAGATTTTCAATAATTAGGTATAAAATACACAAAAATTTTGTGATGTCATCACATATACTTCAGTCATGTTTTCTTGTCTCTTTTTTGTGTTCCATTTTAGCCCTCTATAATCTAAAAATCAACCAGAGCTACCAGCATAATTACTATTATTTATAGACCAGTACTATAAGTGTCCTAGGAGAATGTATCATTTAACACTTACCATCAAAGCTTCCTTGGTGTGATAATATTCCAAATCCTAGCAACAATACATATACAGTAATTTTTCTCAATTGTTTCTCTCTGTACTCTCAAAATAAGATTAGAGGAAATAGGAACAGCACAGCATATAAGCATCCAAGCTTTAGGAAACTAATTGTGGATTAAAGCAGACACATTTGGGTGAAGGGATTTACTGTCATAGCAAAATTTTAAAATAACCAACCAGCTTTTATTAATGTGTAGCTAGTTAGATATTGAAAGTAAATGGTTGTCAGCGTTTTCATGCATTTTTGAACTTTTCACTTAAAATTCTGGCATTCAGCTCTAGTATTTTAATTATACTTGATACAAGAAAAATAAACTGTTGCTGTTAACTAAAGGTAATATGATTTGCTAAAGTAGCAAAATCTGTTTTCCTAACACAGTAAATGTTAAATTTGCAATTTGTGTATTGTTAGTAATCATGGTGTGTTATGGTTAGGGTGTCGTGGTGGTTGCACTGTAATAATAAAGGATAAAAGGGTAATGATAACTGAACAAACACTTTTATACAAACCCTGGCCACACAGGTCACCACGGGGGTTAAGAGAGTTGTCTCATAAAAGTTTTGGGGACCTTATAACTTGTATCTATGTCCAGTCCCTAGCTTTATATGGGCTTTTCTTCAGCTAATATCACCTAACAGTGCCAGAAATAAGCAAATAAAGACAATACTGCTAAAAAAAAGCAACATTGGGGCCCTGGGACTATATACCAGAATTTCAGAAACGCCTTACAAACCTGAAGTTAATATGATACTAATTTACAAAAACACTTTTTGGACCTTGCAAAAAGAAAGTTGTCAGTAATAAACTTCTCCTGTAATCATTATGATTTAATTATTATTATGATCACATAATCAAGAACCATGCAGATTGGTTTCTGCTCTGCAAGCTACAGAGCTTATATATTTCACAGTAATGCTGCAAAAGCCTGTTGTACTAGAAAACCTTGATTGGTTAAATTATTAGGTGTTTGGCTAATCATGGTGATTGTGTGCTCGTAAACCATATAAAGTGGGTGCTGGCTCCTTCTGTAGTATGCAAGGCTTCTGTTAACAGCCTCATTCTGCAACTGCTTATTGAGACCTCTCTAAGAAAGAAGACGAGTGCCAATTGGCACATTAGTTCTTGTTTAGGAAATTGCCCTGCCATTGACTACTAGTCTTTAAAAGCTTCTCAACTCCCAGCCACCAGTTGTCTTTTGCAGCTTTCAGCCTGGCTGACCTGGTAGTGATGGGTCTATCTGTTTGAATTACCTGTTGCTGGCTCTGCCTATTTCTTGATCCTGTGTTTGCTGCCTGGACTGGCCTTTTCCTATGAACCAGACTCTGCTTATCCATATCCTTGGACACCTTGTTTAATAGATTACCTGTAAAACACAAGAGGAAGAGGATAGAAGAGGTTCAAGCTCAAAAAGTGTTTAAATGAAAATATTAGTTATGTATTTATTCTTTTTTTGCTACATTTATAATTATGAAACATCCATCATTTAACATATATCCAGTCAAGTTAATTTTCACCAGACAGGAGTATATATGCTAGACAAAACACTTCTAATCGAATTGTCGATAAATCGTCTTAAGTGATCCCAACGCTTTTCACCACACTGGGCTTCTTCAGGGGACTATACGGTCTGTGCATAAGTTTAAAAGAGAAAAACATTAAAGTATAGAGCATACCAAATTTTACATGAGTTCATAGTTGCTGAAATTGGATCATATTGAATGTTGGATATTATTGTGTTGTTACATCTACATATGTTAGATATATATATTTGAAACTCTTACATAGTATCATATTTCAAATTGTTATATGTCTCCATATATAGTTGTGTATAACATTTTGTATGATGTGTAAACATTTGTTTAAGGATATAAGGGTGCATATGTAAAACTAAAAAGAAACGGGGTATATAGGGTGCCTGATAAATAGCAATGGTCACCTTATTCTAAGAAAAGTAAGGTAAGTGTGGTATCTACAGCAATGATTAAATTAGGAATTAGGAATGAATTATGGGTATAGTCATATAGTTTTACTGAACAATATAGATCTAGAAACTTGTATGTTTAGCCTATGGAATCTTTATGGATACATACCCGCTGGATGCAGTTGAACATAAACAAGCAGAAAAAAAAGCCAGTTAGTAAGTACTGTTTTGATATACTGTTTTAATAAACAAGAAGGATCTCCTGTCTGATAACAACATCCATAAAAGGGTTAATTGGCCCTTTTTAGATTCCAAAGGCTAAACATAAATGTTTCTATATCTATATCGTTCAGTAAAACTATATAACTATAATCATTTTTCATTTGTAATAGCATTTAATCATTCCTGCAGATACCTCAATTACGTCCCTAGAATAAGGTGACTATTGTGTTTATTTACTTGCAACCATCCAAATGTAAGTAGCCGATCAGGCACCCTATATACCCTGTTTCTTTGTTTTGAGTTTAAAATATATACATCGAACATATGTGGATGTAACAACACAATAATATCCAACACCCAATATGATCCAATTTCAGCAACAAATACATTGTATCTGGACTAAATATGAACTCATGTAAAATTGTTATGCTTTATACTTTATTGTTTTTCTCTTTTAAACCTATGCGCAGACCGTACAATCCCTATGGTATTACTCCCCTGAAGAAGCCAGTGTGGCGAAACTCGTCTATCAGACTAATATGGTTATTTAACCAATTCGGTTAGAAGTGTTTTGCTTAGCATATATACTCCAGTCTGATGAAAATAACTAGACTAGATATATGTTAAATGATGGATGTATCCTAATTATGTATGAAGCCAAAAATGTATCAATACATAATTATTATTTTCATTTAAACACTTTTTGAGCTTGAACCTCTTTCTTTTGTCCCCTTCCCCTTTACTTTGAATACCTAAAGAGGTAGCTCACCATTACTAATTAGGGGGAACTCAACTCTTTAACTTCACTACCTATGAAAGACATCAGGCTTTTTTTCCTGGACCTGCTGTATTATCTCTGAATCACCTGGTTACTGACCGTGGATTGCCTAACTCCCTGTTGTGTCCCTTGTTCTGCTTTTGTCAGATCCTGGTCCTCTCTAAGTCCTTTCCCACATGCCATCCTGTGCACAGGAACTGGGGTAAAATGTGTGCTGGGACGGTGCAACTAGCCTACTGAAGCTGAGCGGGGTTTACTATCAGTGAAGAGTGTATAGCTAGATTGGGGGACTGGCATCTGGCACTAGACCAGGGCCTTGCCGTTTAGTTACAAATCTAGCAGGAATTGAATACATCTGGGAAATGTTTTTATTTATGTAATGTTATATATATTTTACATAATGTATGTGTACTGTATTTGACCTGACTTTAAATAATATGAAAAAACAAACATTAATTTTAAAAATAGAAATAAGATTGCAAAAAAAAATCAGTGGAAATTAGTTTTCCCATATTCAATGTGCAAATTTAAATATTTGTATTTATATAAAAGTTTTTTTTCAAAAAGTCCTAATAGTTTAGTGTATTTCTGTATAATAGAGGCTTATAGAAATCTCAAAGAAATAAGATGTGTGTTCATATTATTCGTAATATTTCTCTAGAAAGTTCTACCTAGTTGAAACAGTAGTGTCTGTTTAGTAAGAAAAGTTCACATATAGTTAGCTTTGAACCTTTTACTGAACTCTGCATATTGACTGGTAGTCCCATAAATCACAACTGCTTTAACTAGTGTATGCACACAGTAGTGAATATAAAAAATATGCACTTAAGCTGATTTATTGAACTCATTTTCTACAAATACTTTCTAGGTGCTCACTGAACTGTACTTGGCTACCGCAACTTGTGTTGCTAGTCAGTAATTCTTGCTCCATTGATCTCTGATTTTTTCTTTGTATGTTAGAAATTATAAACTGCTAATTAACTGAATTTCTCAAGGACTCTTAGCAACCACAGAACTTTGCAGAGAAAACAGAACCTTTTTATATCAACCTTTACCCCAGGGAAGCTTACATTTTATTGCCCCTGTCTGTTGTACAGGCATTAACAAATGTACACACGATAGGTTAACTGACCAGTAGTGGCAGGAAACGAGAGCGCACAGGGAAATCATACAACAATGGAAGAGTACAGAAACTCTTTTAGGATAGAATATCAAGTGGTAAATGAACTAAAAATCCCAGCATTGCACAGCAAGAATGCTGATCATTAAACCCGTGTACCATCCTGAGTTAGCAGCTGTCTAACTTAAGAATTTATGACAGTTTTTTATACCGAAAAACAACTAGTTAGTTTATAGAACAACATTTCATGTTCTTTCCATATAACACTCCTTGTTCGTAAATGATTTTAAAGGTCAACATCCTAAAAGAATTTATTATGCTGTCTTGTCGATGTGCTACACAAAACAATTCATATGAACTGACATTAAAGAGCATATCTAGGCAGCAAGTGGTCTTCAGCTGTCCTCAAATCAGTGGCGTCTGCTTATTAATAGTGGTACTCAATAAAACTTTGAAAACTGTTTAGCTGCCCTAACAGCAGAACTGTAGAATCACAGTTTGTACATTTTTGCTGACTCCAAATCCAGGAACACAATAATTGCTTCCGACTCCACAACCCTATTTAACAGACTTTTAACAGTAAGCAGATGCTGGTAACCAGGAATAGGTGGGTTTCCCCACTGCTTGTAAGTTGGAGAGTTTTTCAATACAACACTGATCAATACTGTAGTAAACAGCTTGACTAATTTATAAGGTGCATTTGCTTAAATGACCTGGGATTAGAGAAAACTAAGCTTCACCTTTGGTAATAACTTTCCCTTTTGATATTTTTAACATATGTTGAAGAAATTGGCCAAACTTACAATTTTCTTACAGTGGTCTTTTACAGGAATACTTTTGTATTTTAAAAGCACAAAAAATGCAATATTGCATCAAATAAAAAAGATAAGAAATATGCAACTAAGCCATTCATTTTTTCAGGCATGAAAATGATCATCAAAGCCTAGTGTTTTGAAACACAAAATATGAAATTATACCTAATTCCCAAATTCTTTCTGTATGTCTTCTGATCCTTCTTACTTTGGGAAAAACCTCTTTAATAGGTTTGATGCAAATAACCAGATCACCCTACATCAGTAAACGTTGGGTGAAGTAATGTTCAAAACTGGTAACTAACAGTGCAGCTAATTTTAGTTCTTTAATTCCTGTAAAACTGTATAAAGATTTACAATTTCTGTGGTTAGAAATTATGTTTCCTGATCCATTCTTGCAACTCTGGAAAGAGTGCTGTACAGACAGTGCTATTTAGTTTTATTGTGTCTAGCCAAACGTAAGGGAGCAAACTCCTGCACTATTTTTTATAGTAGCAATTTTGTCTAATGGATGGATAGGGAAAGAACTACAGAAAAACATAGGATGGCTGTAACACAACATGTTGGAGCCTACTAGTCGTCACTCCAATAAAAAAATGTCATGATTCACCCCCTTAAGTAAATTAACTAGATGTACGTCATACCTCAAACCAGGTGAATCAATTCACTTAACTCAACTTAAGATGGGTAATGAGTTTCAGAATCATTACTGAATCCCAGCACTTATAAACAAAAGTGTTCCAACTTTTACTTACAAGTTCCTATTGATTTCCGGTGATTCTTTTTCTTTTTAAACTGAAGTACAGAAAAAAGTTTGAATTAAAGCTATGACAAAAGGCTGAGAACAACTTTAGATGCGAAAACAGATTAAGCTTTTTATTAACCAATCTAATCAAAACCATTTGGTTTCTTTTTGTCAAATATTTGTAAATGCCAAGTGTTTTGTTGTACATTTTATTGTAGATGTTTGTAAATTCAATCAGTTTATGTTAATTATTCTAGAAGTTCAATTAAGCCAGAATTAGCTTTCATATGGGTTTCAAAGGTAGGTAAAGAAGCTTTTGTGTGATGGCTGTGTGGTGTGGAATCTCTCCTATGATCTAAAATGTGCATAGAAAAGCCTACAGTAAGCCCAAACAAAGGATGGCCTCTGACCATATGAATACAGCAGGTTTATTTGTCAACGGCTTAAAGGTAACAGAGTTCTGGAAACAGGGACACCAGCAAGTATTGGGAGTTAGCTAATTGAAAATCAACCTAACAAGATGAATACTTCAAGTGTATTACAAAGCTATAATAAATAGTAATTAAAAATATATATGTAAATTGTAACAATGAATGTCTCCCATTTTGATCTTTTGGAAACACTTTAATATATCAGTTGGATAAGGGCAGAAAATTACAGTTCCAGAAATCTAGTGCAGTCCTGTGTCCAATTACATAACAATTTGTTAAATTAGTTTAAATTTAATTTACCTCCACATATGCAGAACAATAAGTAAGCACTGTCATCCTGGGCATACCAGGTATGCAAAAAAGAAGAAGAAAAGGGAATGCAAAGAAGAAAACTAATAAAGCCACCATATCTATAAGCTGATATTCTGCAATATATTACAAATGTAGATACCTTAGCTGAGGATTGCTACTGTGGTTTAGACCATCTGATTTACAAGTGGGATGCAATGGGATTAACATAAAAGCTGACAAATACATTTATGTACATTGTAACATCTCTACATTAACAGTTCAATGACTGCTTAAATATTTATAGCAGTCCTTTTCTTTGGGTTTAGTCTGTGTTAATAAAATGCTGACATTTTTTGTTATCAAGTTCAAAATAAAGAATACAGTACTATTCTTGGTACAGAGTCTATAGCAAAAGACGCAGAATAAAGATATATTTTATATTCAAAGCTCACCTATCATTTTTCCAAACCAATTTACTGATTGCTGTTTATTGTCTAAGCTATTAACAATCATCTTCATCATGCTATTATACATCTCTATGATTAATCAAGTACTATTAATGTTAATTATTTATAATCCGTTTTGCCGTGCACTGCCTTGAAGTCCAGTTGGGCTTTGAAGTGGTTACCAGGCAACGCTACAAAAAGACTGCAGTCCTAAAAAAAAAATAGACCCAAGAAAATGAGGTATAAGAGGTTAGATTTCTTTAATCCAAAAATCTTTGATTTATAACTTATGGAAAAATGACATGTTTACTTTTACTTTTAAAGTCTGCAAGTTTAGTTTTTCTAAATAAGTATCAAGCTTTTGTTTAGATGTGGACAGCTTTGCTAGAAGCACTGTATTTAGGTAATCTTATGACTAAGACAGCAAGTCTTACTTACCAATCAACTAAGAAAGTAATAAGGTAAAATAAATTGTGATTTTTATCACTGTTGAACAGTCTATAGCAGTGTTTTTCAACCTTTATAGCATCAAGGAACCCCTTTAAATACCTTTCAGGTCTTCAGGGAATCACTGCTATAACTACTATATCCTCAGCTCACAGTGCATTGTTTTCAGTACGAATAATGTCATCCTTACAGATAGCCCAAAAAGATCAATGGTGTTGGTTAAACTGAGCTGAGAGTCACAAAGTGCTAATTGCTCAAGGAACCCCTAGCAAACTCTGGAAGAACTCTAGGGTACCACAGAATCCTGGTTGAGAAACACTGATTGATACCATATTTATATCCCTTTGGACTTATTGAAATGTCTTTTTAAGGGAATCAATTTCCACTTCTGAATATGGTTTATGCAAGAGTGTTGTGTTTTGAGGAATAAAAATAGGCAAAAGCGTCAAATTACACAAAATAATGTGGAGCTTTAAATTGTATCTAAAGCCTAAAATGTAATGTTTTGCAGTTTACCAGTCCTTAGATGTGGTGACTCCTTTAGTTTTTCTTTTTCATTTTTCTATTCTTTATATTTATTTGGTGATCCTGCCAGGATCCCAATTCCTTTCTCGGGAGACAACACTTACTATTCTGTGTACCGTATATGGAGTATTAGTGTTGTTACCCTAGCTACAAAATATATATAACAGACAACAAAAACAAAGGACATTATCAGCTGTCAGCTCCGCTCCTCTGATTGCTGTTGCAGTCCTGTACTATGTGTTACTAGATAGAGGTTCTCTATCAAGGAACACAGTGTGAGTCTTGCTGGCTGCTCATGAATAAATGCAGCGTGAGAAAAATCCTCTGATTTTTCCCACGGCCGCGTTTATTCATAAACGCAAGCCACATGACTCGGGACTTTGAAAGGAGAAGTATCGCGACTGCATTTATGAATGGAGCTGTGAGAATCCTTCTCTCAGTGAGAGTTCCCAGGGATCACTCAGGGATCACTCACTGACAGGAGGATTCCCGTACGGCTGTATTTATGAATGCAGCCGTGATAATCCTCCTATAGTAATTTCCAATGGCGAACCCAATGGAACTTGGAGGAAATTTTTGTGAGATTGCCAGAGACATTCTCGCTGATCCCTAGTTATCAGCTCTCGGGGCTAGATTCAACGGGTATTTTTGCATTTTTTTTAATTGTACACAAAATATTTTATTAACATCTTTACTGGACCAAAAAGGAGCAAAGGAGATTGCCACCAAAATAGGAATAATAGGAATGTTGTTCAGTAGAGACACTTGTTTCAGTGCCAACTGTCAAGAGTGAATAGACCTCATATTGGAAATATACTGTATATTCTACCTCCTGTTAAGTATGCAGGATTAAGAAAAATAAAATGCCGTGTTTCGCAACCATTTTTATATTGGGTAACCCTTGAAATAACTTTCAGGTCTTCAGGGAACTCCTGCTATAACTGCTATATTCACAGCTCACAGTACATTAGTGTGGGGGTCAATGGGAAGAATCCCCCCTACATTGCTGGGAAATAGTAAGAATGTTACTCAGTCAGCCGAAAAGAGCATTGCCAGTGGTAACTGAGCTGAGAATCACAAACTGCTTGAGGAACCCCTAACAACCTTTGAAGAAACCCTAACGTTTCAAAGAACCCTGGTTGGGAAATCCTGCTCTAAAGTGACACAAACAGTGTCTTATAACACATGTCCTCTAACATTTGCATATTTGTAACCTTCAGCCATACTGATGAGAAAAATATTTATTGTCATGTCCCTTGACACTGACATTAGCATTGAAAAGCCATTATTCCTGACAGCTTTAGCATTCATCTATAAAAAAAAAAAAAAAAAAAAAAACATTTTTTTCAAATGTTTTCACCTGCATCATCTTTCCACCTGTTCCTGACCTTCCTAGCAAATGCTGACAATACTATATTCAAGAGCTTTACAATTAACTTGAAATGTTGGAAGCTATAGACATGCAAATAGATTAAATTAGCCACTTTATTGAATTTCTTCAATTCTGCATGATTAAAGACTATAATAGACTGCTTTCATTCTACTTAACAATAAAAAAAAAACTTATTATAGTCTTTAGGGCAATGGGTATTAGTTGTGCAACCCCTTTGCTAAAGGGCAGATAAAAACCGGGTTGGAAAGCAAAGAAAGAAACAGGATTAGCTGTGTTTATTGGTGGTCAGATATGATCAGAGATGAATATGATTTGTTTCTGAACAAATCCAACCTCAGGCTGGAAAATGGAATGTGAGCAATCTTTGTTTAGATCCAACATTACTATAGTAGGCTGCAAGATAATGTCAGCTGTCATCATCTGGCGGCCAAATAAGTTGAGCCCTACAATACCTTCTGCCGGACAGCAGTAATAGCTGAGAACATATTGTAAAAACGTGAATTTTCATGCTTCTAATTGACAAAATATAATTGTCTCCAGAGGGGAGATTTCCCATTTGTTTCCGGACCCAGAGGAAATTTAATCAGTCTAATATTAGCTTCCACCACCATCCAACCACACTAAACAGAAGTGGCTAGGTACATCTGCAAGTTGTGAGAGCAACAAGACACCATAAAACTTTACACAATAAAATATATAAAAATAAAGAAAGTACAGACCTAGGTTGTTTGTCCATATGCACAGATTTCCAAACTGTTTAGTTCAGTTCTGAGAATTTGCAGATTAATGATTTTATTAGATCATGATGTAGCACATGTTACTGTTGATTCTCAGCAGGGTCATCATAGCCAGCCAAAACAATTTGTGTGGCAAATAAAAACAATCTCTCAGCACCTGGGTATAACTAATGCATTTATGTATAATTATGCATGCAGATTAATGTGTGATGGTTATATTTAAACTTCCAAGAAAACTTTAGACAATATTTGAGAGTTTTTGATTATGTTAGTTTTTTGCCTATGGTTTGAAAAAAGCTAACTGTTATAATAAACCTTGATGTGAAATTAGTATAAAAGTAAAAGAGCTGCTATTGCTCACTTTTTTCCCTTTCTCTTTATTTTCACCTAGTGATCCTGCTAGTAAAACATTTTCTTTATTAGCATGACTCTTGCTTACTATCCTGTACTATCTTGAAGGGATATTTCTCCTTGCCAAGGTATTAAGCTTGAAGGAAAGGAACCTCTAGGGGGCGCTATGGCTTGCACAATGGTTGTGTGAGCCCTGAGAAAGGCTAAGGTGCAGAATCTAAGCAGCAGCCTGATTTTATGCAGAGCCTCTAGTGGTGAGGATGTTGCACTGCAGGCTGCTGTCAGGTTGCGGTCCTTGGTCACACTAGGGAAGGCAGAACAGAGTGTGGTACCGGTACCCAATCACTAGGCATGAGGAACGTCAAGGAAGGGTGGGTTGAGGCAGGCAGCAAGCATGAGAGGTCAGGAACAAAGCAAGGGGTCAAGAACTAGAAATCCAGGAAACAGACACCAGTGACACAGGGGTCACTTCAGACACAGGGGAACACAGGAAGCGACAGGAGGCACAGGTGACATGGGATTCATTGGAGACAAAGGGGAATGCAGGAGACAAGGGAGGCACGGTGGTCAGCAGGAGACAACGGAGGCACGGTGGTCAGCACGGACACAGAGGAACACTGGAACAGAACAAGAGAACAAACAAGGAAACAACAGACTGGGTGACAAGGGGTTAGCACAAGAGCTGGACTAGAAAAACAATCAATTAACAGACAGGTGTATGGGAAATGTTCAGCAGACCCAAGGGGCTTTGGCACTATTAGAGACACATTGCACGAATGCTGAGTGCTGTGTTTGAGCCAACTAAATAGCCAAGGACCAGTAAGAGGTTATTTCATATATGGCGATACTGAATAAATCTAGAAGTGCAAACATGCCCGAGATCAGAACTGCACACATGTGCAGGAGAGAGGTACCAGTACAAACACTAGGTACCCCTGTTTTTTAAAAAATAAAACATAACGTTTTCAATATATATATGTTTATGTTTATATATATGTTTATTTAAACAACCAAAAGTAAGAAAATAGTTCTAAAAGGCTAAAATAGGTCTGAAAGTGAACATAGTATGTTTTTGACATGGGTAATCAGTAAAAATTTTGGGGGAATCTTTACAGACTTAAATTATCTTTATTATGTAAGCTAAATTAAAAAAAAATGATATCTGACCCTTTTTTAGCTTTACACTATTTTTATTAGGAAAGACCTTGTACATTAGGGTCAGAGTTCAGAAGCCCTCCAAGGTCGGACAGTGTTGCCTTTCAACTGTGTGATCTCATTTTGATTATATTTTATCAGAACAAAATCAATAACAGAACCCCATATTTCTTTATATGTCTTTTAGCTATTTAGCTCTTTCACTTGGCACATTAGCACAAAGCTCTGAAGTTAAGCAGAAGCTCTCAGATCTAATTCAAACTGTACTTTTCCCAGAAATCAGATTCACATTGTGGTTCTCTATAAAATGTATCCCGTGTTGCCTGTAATAAAAAACAAAAAACAAAATTAAGTGCAAGGTTTTGCTAAAGTAACTGTATTTGATTTTTAGACCAGGACACAGTAGTTTAAAGATCAAAAGAAACCTTGAGCTAAATGAAGACTGAAATTTCTAACTTGAGATCATCTGCATCTATGTCTAACAGCCAAGTATTCATATTAGGAGTTTTGAATTCACTCATTGACTGCATTTGTTGCATGCTTGTTCCAGGTCAGTGACAAAGAACTTATTTAGGTCCTTGAATTTTCATGACAGCCTTAAAACAAAAAACTTAATTCTAAAAAAATATATATTGATCAGTGATGACTTACAAATTTATTTAGTATCAGGTTTTTTTTAATATGTAAAAACAATGATATTCTTGTTTAAATATAAGGTTAACATATTATGACTACAAACATAAAAAAGTAGATAATGTAGTACAATATTGCTCTAAATTCCAGTGTTTTACATTTACACTTAATGCCAATATTTTACAATATAGTAGTCTAACATGTGGAGATTTTGCACCTAGTTATTAGTTATTATGTTTGATTTATTTTATTTAAAACAACAAATGCAATGCAGTGTTTTACTAAAGGATGATGCATACTGTAGCACTCTACTTTATTATGAATCTAATTACCTTTAGAAAATTGAAGTATGTCAGAATAGGTAAAGTAGAATAAAATATGGTTTGCATGGGTCATCTGAAAAAAGTTAAAAGGTCATATTAAGAGAAAATAGAACCTCTTGTTGGCCCTAGAATGTGAATCTTGGCTAACATCCACATTGATTTTCCCAAGTACAGCAACACTAGTATATAAAAAGTAAATAGATCAGACTCCAGAGACATACAAAGACAGCTATGGTCTGCATCCCAAGCTGTATATGGCTCCTGCATAATAATAGATTGAAATGTTTTATATAAAAAATGAGGTTAAATACATGGTGTTGGCCTTAGCAACCCATCCAGTTCTATGTGTCCTTTTTTTTTTTAATGATGTAAAGCACATGAAAGCAAACATCTCATTAGTTTGGGTTACACTAATGGGCCTATGGGTTAAATTTTATTAAGTGCTCTTTCACACTTGAGCTTTTGGTTTCCTTTGATGCAGTTTTCAGGACTGCTAAAATGCATTTAATCTTCAGAATATATTGTTTAAATGATGCTAGCTCACATCAGTGTAATGAGCTAATGCATGTTTAGAAAAATAGAGTGGACATCACTTTTTCCATTAATTTGTATTTCCATTGATATTAATCGAACAGAGTACTTTAAGTTGCATAAAAAGCATCACATCCACTTATGCATTTTGATGCACTAGTGTTAAAGTTCCTTAAGTGAGACTGATATTTTTTTCCCTTCAGCAAGTATTTTGTTAAACAAATGCTTTTTGATTAGCATAAAATAAATAAATAAAACTAACTGAAATGCTCATGGAAACATAATAACATTTTGAAAACTTTATAGCATTAAAGCAAATGTTTTGCCAGCTGGAATTTTGAAGCTGAATCTGACTGTTGTTATGAAATGTGGCCATGAATTGCTCCACCATTCCTGCAGCTACATAGGTTACTTTTGGCTTGTTTTGGTGCCTTATACCATGGTAAGGAAAAGTACTTACATGAATATAGCCTAGGCATACATTTACTTTAAAGCAGTTTTATACAATGAAGCTGATGACCTCGTGTCAGGTTTATCTATAATTTATAACGGTACCACAAACACATTTTTCTAAATGTATTTTCAATATATTTATTGATTGTCTATACAGTACAAAAATTAGGCCAGATCTGAACAATATTTTGCTTAGAGGTAAATAGAGCTGAGCATAATGCCTTGCTGATAAGGTCACAATAAGCTGTGTTAGAATTGCAAGTAGCTGAAGACAAGTAGCAAGTACCTTAATACAAAAACAATAATTTCACCTACCTGAAAGCTAATTCAATCTCTTCAGTTAAAAAGGAATTGAAAGATGTCAGGAATTTGGAGCAAGATCTCGCCCCAAGATTCATACTAATTCGGGAAATGTGAGATCTCCAGAATCTGGACAAACGGAAATTAACAGCAAGAAATGAAAGGGGGTTGAAGAAAAACAAAACTAGGAAAGTCAGAAGAGGGAGAGGCAGAAATAGAATGTAAGGCCAGGATGGAAAAGGGTAAGTCTACAGACTGAGGAGAATTGAAAGAAGTAGAGGGGAGAAAGGTGAGGAGACCAAGGAGATCGAGTGGAGCCAAGACTGCAGCTTTGTAAAAAATTCTACCCTAAGGAAAGACGTGATCATATAGTCAAAAGAAGTCATCAAAATCCCTTGGAAAGTAGTTTATTTTCCATATATTCTGAAATACATGCATTGTAACCTGTAGTATGGACACCATATTCTTATTAATGAACATGACTTCCTTTTAATTTGAACCACCAACATTTTACCACATTTCACTGGGGGAATATAAATAAAAATGTGAAGTCACAATCAAAATAGACACTTTGATAAATATGGCCTATGCTTTAAACCAGCAGTTGCCACCCGGTGGTCCGCGAGAAAATGTTGTGGGTCCGTGGCTCTGGCCGGCGCACCCCCGAGCGGGGTCAGGAGAATGACCCTGCTGAGGGGACGCACCGGCCAGTGGTGCGGACGATGTCCCTCGTGCAGTTTCTAGGCTCAGGGAAGTGAGCGGGCTGTGTCCCTGAACATAACCCGCCTACTCTCCCATCGCAGGCTTTGATCAGTGATGGGAGAGTGGGCAGGGTTATGTCATAATGACCTCACACTGGGGGAGGTTTCTCCCCCTTTGAGTGACATCCGCCTCCCCATGCATGCGCGGTCAGGAGCCGGTGATTTTAGTGGTCCACGGAACCGAAAAGGTTGGCAACCACTGCTTTAAACAATGCATAGATGCAATTGCTTTAAAACAAAATATCTAGAACTGCATCAACTGTATCATGCATTCTGGCAACACTAAATATACTAATACTGCTGTTTTAGTATTAAGAGTAATTTGATCAAGATATTCATTCAAAAACATGCAGATTTCTCCTTGTTTTCGTGGTAGAGAGAAATTGGCAGAGAGAAATTAAAAAATCATGGCATCATTATCATTCAGAATCAGAGGAGTCCTAATGTAGCCCTGGGAGGAAAACAAATCGCATTTGCATATTTGTCAAAACGATTCATTAGTGATTTAGCAGTATATTAGTATACCACATTTCCATGCCTGACATGTATGCATTAGCTGAATATAATTTTACATCTGTAGATGTTATGTTAGTTTTATCTTTGCATACATTTTTGATGCATACAAAATTGATATATACTGCAATATTGCTGTAGATATTTATAAAAATCTCCATTATGCAATTTTATTAGGTTACCCCAATAATGAAAAGATGTACCTAGAAGAAAACTATTTTTACAAATAGATAGATAGATAGATAGATGTAAACCTATATTAGGTGGGCATGCATGGGAACCCAGTAGAGCCCATTAAAGCAGACCAATCACAAAGGTATATACCGGTATGGGTAAGAGTATGGGTGGTAAAGAATGAATGGGAGCACAGAGCCTTCTGGGATACCTTACTCACGTATCCCATGAGGCTTTAGCCTGCTCCTTCTGCATATGCCTGATCTCAGAAGAGGTTTTTCCAGGCATTGAAAAAAAAAAGTTACTGCAGGCTATGTCACCCGATCTCGTGCCTGTGCAGTGACATACCCAAAAGAAGAAATGGCAAAATAACAAAAAAAGATGGCGGAAGCGCTGGGATGGCAAGGAGGATTCCAGGATGGCACGGGACTAAATTGAGGTCAGGTGTGGAGGGATCAGAGGCTCTGCCGATGTAAAGTGGTGTTTTATGTTTAGTACAGGTCCTCTTTATTAATCTCCCGAATGCGGAAAACCAACCTGCCAAATTATTTAATTTCTGGGAGACAATCTCATCAAATAAAGTTTCATTCTGCCTTTTATATATCAGTGATTTCATAATGACCCAGTTTGGGTCATGTATTTCCCCTAGTGCTTGTTCAATTTACGTAGATGTAAACCCTGAATGTTCACCTGGGCATTGCGTATCCTAAACAATCTGAAAACCAATTTCACAGTGCAATTTCAGAAAAAAAACATCCCTTTTGTTAAAAAATATAGGGCAGCTTGGGGGGGATTTCATTGCTCCTAAATGATACCTTTGTAAAAAAAATGATACCAATGTACCAATGTTGCTTCACCTCATTCTTAACATTTCATAGATGACCATTTTTAGTTCTAGAAACACAGACACAGCATGGTTTTCATTGATTGTCATTTATCCTAAAGCAAAGTGGCAGAAAACAAACATGTGCATATTACAATCCCTCTCAGTTTTAGAATCTCAGACAGAATTATTCATAGGTGATATTTGGAGATCCATGTCCTATAACATGAGAGGAACGCACAGATCTTTGTTCTGCCTTTCTAAAATGAGTTAATACCAACTTACTGGGCTTACAAAGGCTCAACAGTATCCATTGTAAAGCAAACACAAAACCATAATTTAAAAAAAATGTAGCTGAGTAAAAATTCCCTTTTATATCGGAAAGCCACACATGTTAATCATTCAATTAGGAAGCAAAGTAAAAAGAAATATGTAGTAAATAAAATACACTTTGCTATATTTCAACTAATTTAAATCTATTAGATGAAGTGTTGTCTTATGCAGCAAGTAATTTAAAAGCAGGTAATACATTTTTAATTAAAAATTATTTACAGGACTCGACAAATGAATTGTATCATTATGGGAATTGAACATAGAGTATGCAAAAACATTTACACTGTGTTGAGGGACAATTTGCATTACTATTATTATTATGCTAAACTGTTCCTTTAAAGCAAACCTTTCCTTTTCCTATGCAGGACAAAGCAAGCAACATGACAATTTGGATGCCAGTAGATTATACATATATATACATATATATTAGATCATATTGCACTTTTTAATGGTCAAATATAAGAATCAAATATGAATTTGTGTGTTTTGTTTTTTAGAGATTCAAACTCCCAAAATACTTCTAGGAGAAAGGCACCAAAGGCTGATCCAAAGGCTTTTTCTGTCTTACATATTGTAGCTCAGGCTGTTTTGGCTACATTAATTTCATCAAGCATAGCTTTAGGTGCTTTCCAACCCATTTGACAAACTTTTGCATCATTTGCTGCTTTTGGTAGCCTGTTTGGAATTTTCATTGACTTAAATGAGACTTCCAGATCTAAAACTGTACATTTCAGAGGTATTCCAACTTTTTAAAGTTCAGCAGAAACACAACTTTTCCAAAAATTTCTTGTTTCTACTACTTTATCCTTTGCTTCTTTTGTCCTCCAAAGTTTGCTGAGAAAACCTCACTTTGAGTATGTGGCTCTTCATGGCCACCCTCATCTCATATTGGTTCTTTCCTTGACTTCTACTCACTACAAGATACAATAATGATATTGGTTAGTAAGAGAAACAACTTAGAACCACATGGCACTAGGAGAAGCAATACTTCTGGAAGTGTAAGTTTTGTAGCAGGGGATCATTACTCAGTATCAAAGTGCCATTTAGCCACATAGGCAGTAAGATAGGTAAGCATACATAATCAGCTATGCTTCAGGTATGCTTTTTTTGGAAATTTGATTCAGTGCCTATACCGGCTATCCTGCTCTTTATGAGTAAAGCACATAATACATTCAATTTTAATTCATTTACCCAAAAGTCTTTCATTTTTATGCTCCCTCCTACATTTGTTTTATTCTTCACCTATACTTTCTGCATTACATGTGTGGCTTTATTTCAATACATTTCTCTTTACAACAGAGAACAAAAAAGCAACAAGATGACGATATGAAAATGTATGGCATTTGAATGCAGTAGTGTTGTAAGAAGCAGTCTACCTTTACAGAGAAACAATGAATGCAAGATTATTTCCAATGAAAGAGTATCTAAAGCTCTTGGGTAACAACATCTAATCAGTGAACTAGGAAATTATTTCAAGCATTGCAATGCACATCTGCATAGCAGGCAAACTTATAGGCTTTTGGGCAATCACTCGTGCATACTGTATACAAAGGGTTTTAAACACTTCAAAGGGAAATTATCATGTTTTCCAAGTACACATTTTTATACATTCCACCATTTCAGTTCAACCATGTAGAATTTAAAACAGTTGATATTATTATCTAGGCTATGGCTAAACATTGTTAACCTGATTCATTTTTCTCAGTGCAAACACTGAAATTTTATAATGTAACTGAAATACATGATAGTTGACCTATCTGTGTAAATAACATTGGAAAATCACTAGGCATTAAATAACATTATAACACCATAGTCAGAGGAATAAAAATGGGAATTAAAACAATTCATTGGTCAGCAGGGCTTCCAAGCAAAATAAACACTATACAATGATTCCATGGTTACATAAATCCAAAGCCTCATCTAATTATTTTAAAAAGAGACAATGTGAGTTAGGTCTATACATGCATTCTGAATTATAATTGCACTAAAAATAGATACAAAGCATTCAGAACACGGGTATGCATCATACATTAGACTTTCAGAATAAATAGATTTAGGATTAACTGTTGGATTACAGCATAGAATGCTCAATGTATAACCACCAAATTTACCAAAACACATAGCTAACTAACGGACTAACGGAGCAAGTTAAATGAAACAGTGTTTAAGGCCAAGATTTATAATGGTATATATTTATTGTATTCTTTATTTGCTGTGTCAATATCAAACAGGTATTGGTGAATCCATCAGCAGAACCAATTGGGAACTGGTCATGTATCCACTAATGGACGCTGAAAAACAAGAATTCTGAACCTCAGATGTAGCTCTGCATAACTATGTAAAACTGTGGAACTTTGAGGGAGCAGTAAATGCCTGGAGAGGTCATTGATGCTTAGTTGGCAAGCAGTATGGGTTGCACATTGGGTCAGTTGTCCTAGATCTGTTTTTGCTCTTACAGTTACCATTAGGGAAGTGTGAGGTAGAAGGGACCATCATGACAATCCTTCTCTATAATTGCATACACCAGTCATACCTTAATCAAACAAAAAAGAAAAACAGTAAAGCCAGTGGATAACAATGCCACCTCCAATAAACCAAAGATTTTTCATTTACCATGTAATGTGAATAACAACAAAACACTTAAACTAGGTGTTAATGTGTGTTATCCTTTATCTATGCCTAAATGCAGTATTTTGTAAATTTAGATGGAAAGACTCATTGATTGACAATATATGGATGCTTAATAACAAAAAACAGTAATTCATGTACTAAATATTGAATTAATATCCTAAATTCTCACTGCTATGGCAGTGGCTCCAGTGTGGCTTACTTAAATATTTACAATGTGCAAAGAATATTTCTTAAGCCTACATAGATGAATGCCTTTTGTCCATAATCAGTATATGATACAGATTACAGTCTTGTGGATCTCCCTTTGGTGTTTTTCCAAGTGTTTTGACGGCATCCTCTACTGTTATCACTTTGCCATCTGCTGCATGGAATTTCCTACATGGTGCCAGCTTTTAGTGAGCTCCTTGTCATTGAACAAAAATCCCATAGCAATATGCTAGCAGTTATGTTTCTCATAAGTCTCGCACTCTGTTGGCTGGATTGTGATTGATGTGTTTCTTGTAATGACAGTGTTTGTTGATGTATTTGCATCAAAATATTTTCTACACAAGCCTGGCAGTTAGCAAAGTGTAGTGCAAGGTTATGCATCTAAGATAAAATTGACAAAAAAGACAAATGCTTTGTTATCCAAGATTTTTTAGGATCTCTTTTTTACCCAACATCAATTCAATTGATATTACTACAGCAGATAAATGTCTTTGTCTACTATTCAAACCCACTCCCCAATTGCAATTATTCTATAATTGCCCTATTAAAAAAAGGATTAGCATTACCCGTGATTTTGTTTTCCAGAAGTCTTGATTATGATTATCATCACCAAGAAAGAAGACTTTTAGCACAGAATTTATTTCGATGTAAAGATATCTGGCTAGTAGTAGATTAGTCCATCAGGCCATGTACTTCTGGTATTGATGACTAGCAGATAAACAATTATAATATAAACAATTAAAGATCATTTACCTGTAAACCTTGTTGCTTTGGGAACAATTTATTATTATTATCATTATTATTAATATTATTATTATTTTTTCACCTCCAATGCAAGTGAATAAGAGAGGTTTAGAATTTTTTTTGTACATGGTTTCAGCAGATCAAGAGGCTGTTTCACACGCTTATAGTAGCAGTTTGTCACACATTTTCACATTGTGGGCCCTGAAAAGCTCAAAACCTTTTATTTACCCAACCTGAAACTCGTACCAATCACCTGAAGATGCCTGAATACAGGATAATGAAATAAATATATATATATATATATATATATATATATATATATATATGAGGCCTCAGAGGCAGTCCAACATAAAGTGGGAGGGTGTAAGATGCAGGCAGGAACAGCATACACTGAACGGCACAACCAAGTAGCTGGCATGGTGTACAGGAACATCTGCACAGTGTACGGGCTAAACCTTCCTAAGACAAGATGGGAGATTCCACAGAAGGTTGTAGAGAATAACAGGGCTAAGATCCCGTGGGACTTCCAGATCTAGACAGACAAGCAAGTACTAGCCAACCAACTGGACATTGTGGTAAAGGACAAGGATCAGAATACAGTGTTGGTGATAAATGTAGCAGTGCCAAATTACAGCAACATCATGAAGAAAGAGTATGAGAAGCTGGAGGTGTACCAGGGCCTGAAAGAGGAACTAGAGAGGATGTGGAATGTTAAGACCAAAGTGGTCCCAAGTGATCTGAGCACTCGGGGCTGTGACCCCTAAGCTGGGTGAATGGCTCCAACAGATTCCAGGAGCAACAACAGAACTTTTGTGTCTTTTGTGTCCAAAAGAGTGCAGTGCTGGGAACATCAAAAATACTGAGCAGAACCCTCAAACTTCCAGGCCTCTGGTAGAGCACCCAAGATTGAGGATGAAACATTCCACTCATGGGGGGTGAGAAAAATAATTACAAAATGTATAAATACATTTTGCTAAATGGTAGACTATGCTTTATCATTTCATTCTTCAGCCTTAAAATTACAATCAAAATATAAAAAAGCACCAAAGCAACAAATAGAGTCAACTTGTTTCAGAAACCAAAGAAACTTCCTCTTCATCATGGCTAAATAGTAATGTATGAACTCTAAATCAAGTATAACTAGGTATACTGTACAAAAAACTGTTAACTTTATATGTACTAGCATTAAAGTGTTTACATTACTACTTTCTATAAAATTAAGGGCAGATTCACACCTGCTTCCACATTCCGAAATTCAGCACAGCTACCAAGGTGCCGGTCGCTCGAACATTCACATGGCAGCAGAGAACCAGCATGTGGAGTCTCCTGGAGAGGGAATGGCTCCTGGTTTGAAGAAGTGGTAAACGCACTGCAACCTCACTGCTAATGTGAAGTTAATCCAAAAATTCAGCCATTTACAATATACAATATATATATAAAGGGCCCACAAATCCCCTCCATACCTTAAGGCTAAAAGTAAGATGAATATATGCTGATGGTGAGAGATTCACTTTATCATCTAGGAATCTTCAGATTTGTATTTTTATTTTCTTCTATCTTGAACTGAACTCTGTGGACAACCTAGCCATGTTAAAATTGAGAATGAAGTACTAAGTGTTCAGGGAATCAAGATTTCAGTGTTCATATTCACTGTGTTATTTAATTTTGTGAAATTTACGATTCAACAATGATTTACAATAGCTTTAAAATCTTTACTAGCTAAAGTAAAATGAGCATGTATAGCATAATTGGGCTGGTTTCAGGTACTAGTCAGTGATAAAAATGTGGGGTGCATCCAGGGGATTGTGTTCCTTCTTTATATGAAACCCAGTTTGCTTTTTCCATTATGGACGTTTTCTTGCATGTATTACAACAAGATGTCTAAAATTAGATTAAGGATCACGATAAAGAGAATCCAAATCAATATATTTGTTCTCTCAGAGTCAATAGATCGTTTTTTTTCTAGATGTTCTTTACGAAAAGAATATTAAAATGTCTAAAGGTAGAACTTATACAAACACATAGATTTTAATAGCAGACATCCTGCAGATTCTGTGAACCTTGATAAATGCTTAAGTACTTTGCAGTGGTTGTTTTTGAATACTGGTAATTATATGCTGGTAGTGCAACCCAAGATGAATTTCCCTACCATTGCTGCTATTGCAGTTAGTTGAATTTTACTTCGTAATAGCCCAGAAATGCCTTGCTTTTCAAGTGGCTGTGCTGTAAGCCTTAACAAGCAGAATTTTTTTTATGGCCTAAGTACAATAAACTGATGATAAAAGCTTAGTGTATGTCATTGCCTAATACAACAATACCACCACTTGAGGTATGTTTATAAAACTTTTTCAGCACACTGCATGGTGCTGGTAATCGATATTTTGCTGCCTTTTGATATACTTATATTTGCTATATTCATGACTGAAAACACCTGCCAACTAACTGCAAATGATTTTAGGGAATAATTTCCAGATTTGCTGTTTTATTGACAGTTCTGCTTTCCCACCAGCCATGATCTGCTTGCTTTGCATGGAGAAGCACCAAGAAAGACCCTGTCATGCTGTCAATGGATGTAAAATAAAGTATGTATTGAAAACTGAAATTGAAGGAGAGTCAACCATGTGTCTTTTATTTTTAAACCAATATTTGTTTTTATACAGAGAGCAGATTTTTACCAAAACCATATTAGTGCTTTTCAGATGAACCACAAGTAAGATAGAAAAACAGAAGTGGATGTACCAGTATAAATAGATGTTTTCTGGTTTGTGCTTTTAGGCAGGAATTTCAAAAACAATTTTGAATGTTGTTCATCATCACATAAAAATAGATGTGGCTATTTTTCCGCATGTGAATTATTCTGCAGTTTGATTATTTGTTTTTCTTAGTGTCTTAGTAAGTACAGTTGAACTGTTGACCTATTGAATACTAATAGAGAATAGCTATAAACTATGCTGATAATAGGAATGAATGCTTGCTTGAATTGAAGTGCTACAAATGTGGTATTTACAGATACAATAGATACAAAGAAATACTTGTATCTGGGACGTATTTATGTTAGGTGGACAAAGCAAGAAAAATCAGTTATCAGAAAAACATATGTTTGAATGTACAGAGAACACTGAGCTGAGATAAAGTAATGTACAATATAAAGAGTTCACCTACTAAAGAAAAAGTCATTTGGAAATAAACTGAAGATTACAGGATATATCACCAATAACATCAGAATGACTGTTACAACCAGTGATAAAAAAGGACCCCACCAAGGCAACAGGCCTGGTCCTTACCAGATGCCTCGTATATGGAGAATGGAGATTCATGATCAGCTAGGAAGATATGGGGCATACGGATAGATGGTTATGTGTTTGGTTTATCTTTTTCTGAAGCAATACTTTTTTTTCACTAGGACCACTCAGAACTACTTTCTTTTGGCAAACTAATTTTATAAATGTATGTTTATGTATGAAATAAATGTATGAAAGACAGGCAACACAGTTCCACCCAAATTCCCATCAAGTCAATTAATTAAACATATTAAGAGGAAGAATGATTGGTTTTGCTTTTGCTAGTAAGGTAATCCAATATGCTCAGTGATACAGAGCTGGGTAATTATTATTTTCCACAGAATGCTGAGGGATAGGTGTTAGGAAATTGTTTGACCTGTTCAGTTCTGTCCACTTCTCAGTTTAAGTGGGTTAGCACCTCACCTAACCTCTAATATATCTCAGTATAGCTGGTCTCAGAAAAGACATGAGGCATCAGTGTATCTCCATCCTCCGGTGTTCATGTACTAACAAGATAGGTTAGCTGCTACTCCTTTAGCTGTCCAGCCACGGTTCTGGCAACCAATGGAATTGGGAAAAGCTTTGTAAGCTTCAAACCTGTATGTTGGCACTTAACAAGTGATATGGACTCTCCCAGACCCATCAGTCATTCTCAAATTAGGGAGGTATGTAACTCTTTAACATTGGAGAGGGAGTCACATATTCCAAGGTGCCATATATTTTTCCCAGGTCCCAGAGACTATGCAAAATGGTACATGAGCAATGAAATGTGGGAACATGCTAATGGATTTATTTTCCTCCCCCATGGAGGACAAGACACCTATAAAAAATAAATAACTGCCAAGGGTTCTAACAGTTCCCTGTGATCCTAATGAAAATGATATGTGCCCAAAGATGTTCTTTTAATAGGAATAACTGCATAAGCACAGTTTAACATATTGATTAAAGGGATGTTAAACACCCGTATTTATCATCCAATTAAGGATCATGCCAACTTTTTTATTTGTAGTATATTTAAAAGCTGAATTCCAATGTATAATTCTTTTTACGTACTTATGGTCATAACTTGATGTCTTTATAGTCATCTCTTGTGCTCCTTTCAGTTATTTTCTGTTTGTCCTGTCAGTCATTAAGTCTTGTATTTGGGTGTTTTCTCAGGTGGTCTAAATATACTTCACTCTATCCAGGAATGCCTATGTGCTGATACAGTGTTTGGGAGGCAGTGCTGTGAGATGAGACATCTCTTGTTCTTTTTTAATGATTACTCGTCTGCTGCCATGCTATGTTTTTTACACAAATATCTGATAAACTTGTATTTATCGTGTGACAAAGTATTTAAGAGGGACATATTACTACTACACGACTGTACCTCCTGATTTTGATTTGGTGGCATAGACACCATACAAAAATGGCTGAAGTTTGTAATTTATTGCTCTGTTGATGGAAAAGGAGGACTGATAACAGTCATAACAGTTAGTGAAAACTGTTTGAGGGTGCTCAGCATGGAGGGGTGGTGATATACAGAGTGATTTTTAGACCTGTTTAGAGTTTAGGATAAGACAGGAGAGAGAGTTGATTTGATTTCTCTAAATAGGAGAGATAAAGGGTTGCCTCCACTGTTTAATGTACAGCATGTCGCAGAGTATGAGAACCATGTATGGCACTAGGGATAAGCAGACTGACTCTATCTCTGGTCGGTCAGTGGTCACAGAGACTGGCAAGGACCCCTCCTCTTAGCTCCAAAGGATAGATCTTTGCAGCCCCTGTAATGATGTCACGTGAGCTAACTAGAGGAGTTACACAGGGAGTACAGGGACAAGGTAAATAAAAAAGTACAAATGGATTTTTACATAGGGATATGGGTTTTGGATGAGCACTTTTAAGTTGCTGAGTTCAGCTTTAAACATTTGGAGCATATCTGGCCATGCAAAACCTAAGGCTTTTGAAATATGTATAGCATATGAATTTAAGGAATTAGTGCATTCATGCAGTGTTTATCTTTCTTGGTAGTTACTCAGCCATATAGTATGTATATTTTATAAGTCAGATTTTAAAGGATTTCCTGCATAAATTGCTAACACTGCACTAAACATTAAGACATTGTGCATTTTTACAGATATTCTTAATGCAATCCAATCTTATGAATGGTAGGCAAAATAAAGTAGCAGCGATTGGGATTTATTATGGTGGTGTGTATTACTGAATAGAATATTCTAGAAACATCTGGTCCATTTATTCACATTGCACCTGAATGTACCATACTTCACATCTCTCTCTTGTGATATTCTACGCATGCTGCTATACTGTGTAATGGTGTATGTTAATGGTAGGAAATGGTAAATAATAAATATAAATATAAATATTAATTCTTCTTTGTATTGGTTACAGGTAAGATAATGGTCCTAGTGCATTTGCATTGTTCACATTGGAAGGATATTACTGCTAGGGGTGAGCAAGTGAATTTATTCTACTGCTACTGCTAGTTTTGTTTCACTCACCAATTCCAGGCCAGAAAGAAACATACATTTACTATTGCACCCTACCATTCCTTAGATATTTGCATTATTTTTTTTTGTTTGAACTTTTTGATTTTGTTATAATTTCATGTAATATTTCTGCCAGTAACTCACTTTCTTTTTTGGATGGTAATGCTTCCACTATATAAATGGAAGAAAAGCATTGTTGCTGGTTTGTACTACAAACAAGTTCTTCTCTCTATCAACATGACATGGGAGGAGGAGATAATTTGTAGTATACAGAAGGCTTTTGAAGATTTTAGGTTAAGTTACATGGACATTGCATTACTGGCAAGATCAACAATTATTTTTCTGCACGTCTTTTTCCCTCCGCTGCATTGTATTGACTGGTACGCTGTTTCTTTCAGGGTCAAAGCAGCAGATGCATGGGAGCTGATTTAGGATCTTAAAATATCCTACACATATTATGTGATTGTTGGCGAACGGCCATGTGTATAGCAGTCCCCCAGTGTCATTCATAAATCCACTGTGTTGGATTGAAGTATGACCAATCAGGAATGAGTGCTGTGCTTTTCAAAGGAGGAGAGCACATTGGGGTGCTGCTCGCCCATCCTTCCCCCTCCTCTCTCCATAGAAGAAAATAATTCTGTGTGTAGAATGCTTGTTCCTTTATCCCTCACTGGAAACGATCATGAAAGATCATTTCCAATGATAATCATCTGATGACTCTATGGGACTTAAGACATGTGAAGGAGGAAAGGTAGCTATTTATCTGGAACATGTATGCATCTGGAAGCCTGAGGCATAGTACATACAGAGACAAATATAGGGTTTCTGCAATTACACTGCTTAGGTTTATGGAACTATTTTATAAGCAAACAATTCCTAGTGGAATTCTTCTTATACCATTGTTTATAACCTATTTGAGGTATTATTTGAAGAATAAATAAATACGTTGCAGAATGTAACCAGCATTCCTGGGAAATTAAAACACAAGGAAAAGTTAAACAATATTAAATGTTTATTCTGGAACTACATCTCTATTGACTTTCCTCCAAATGCATATCGTGCCTTTTTTGTGCCATGCATTTTTTATTAAACTTGCGGCTTGTTATGTTTGCTGGACCACAATAACTGCTTCCCTGCTTTCAAATTTTCAGTTCACTGCATTTTTGTTTGTAATACAAACTACTTTGTTTGTAAACTTAGACTGGTATATTAATATTCAACAAGACATTTCTCTGCTCTACAAGTTCTACCAGAGCAGTCTGACCCCTTTAAATATTTGTAACATTGGTCCTTGTATTATGCATTTGAACATGAGTGTCACTTTGACTTTATCATAATGTGTTGTGGAAGGGACTGAATTTTTTAACAGTTCACTTGGCACATTTTTTTAAATATTCCTTGGATTTTTATTTTTGAGGTTTAGCTTTCTTAGTACATTTGAACAAAATGGCAACATTTTGCACGAAAAGTTCAATAACCAAAATATTTAGGTGGTGATGCATTGAAGGAGTCATGTTGGTTTAGGGAGGCTGTGTGCTTTGAGTACTTGTAATACAAATATGGAACATGAGGTCCCCTGTGATGGCTTAGGTGTAGAGATTATTGTCCATTATGGATTCACATTGCCCTTTATAGTTTGAATAGTCTGAAATGAATACAGCATTGAGCAATATAAATACAGGTAGTCCCCGGGTTACATACGGCATAGGGACTGTAGGTTTGTTCTTAAGTTGAATTTGTATGTAAATCAGAACAGGTACATTATTTTAATAAATGCAATTAGGACATATGTTTGTCTCAACATAATATTAAGCAGTGTGGTGTCAGTTACTGTATAAAATTCTAATTAGGAATTATTCAAAAAAAAGCCAAAAAAACTTTTGATTTTGATATGCAGATAATTTTTATGTCTTGGTCATTTAAGAGTTAAAAGAGCTTGCAAGGCATGCAGACCGCCCCCTCCCCCCCCCCTCCATCAATCCTCTGTCCTGCACAGGAGCGAGCAGGGAAGCCCCGTTCGTATCTAGAAGTCGTCCGTATGTCAGATGTCCTTAACTCAGGGACTACCTGTAGTTTCTGCTTTTGTAGCATTGTACAAGGCTTTCATATTGGAAACTTACAGATCTGCAGATCAGCTGATACGCCAGCAGCGCAGGAGGCATTCTTCCCACTGACCACCACACTATCGTATTGTGAGCTGTAAATATAGTAGGGGGTACCTGAAGACCTGAAAGACCTCATGAAAAAAAGGTCGAGGAACACTGTGCTGCTCCATTATTCCTTGATGCCTGTTTTCTACAAAGGGAAAGTGCAGAAGTGTGGGTTTCTGCCAAAAAAACATAGACATAGTATATATAACATAATATATATATATATATATATATATATATATAGCATAAAAGTGCATTTTTCTATGTATTTACTATTTATAGCCTTTCTTTACTGTTTTTATGTGAGGCATAATATTAATTGTACTAAGTATTAGTACTTATTTACTTACTATTGTAGTAAGTACAGTTTAATCAACTATGTAACATTTAATCTTAAGCTTTTTGTATTCTTTTATATTACTAAACATTTATATGTTTTACAAGTAGTACAGCTATGTTTTTAATGTTGGAATTTATCTTTATGGTCATATCATTAGGATCATTCCCTGGCTTCCATTCATTCTGAAGTGTACTTCCTACTGTTTTGTGTGTTTGTGTGTATTTGATAAACTAGTAATACACTGTAAAAGTACATTTTATTGGCAAAGCTACAACATTTTATCCCAGGCTTAGAACTAATATATTATTTTAACTGCATTGATTAACAAACATTGTGGAGAACCCATCCAATACATTTAAAGGAAAAGGGTAGATAGACTAAACCAATTCTGGAGTGTTTTACAGTAAAGTTTGATCAGACCACCTCCTACATTTTAAAATGTAGTTAATCTAATGATTTTTTTTGAATCACTTGGGAATTTGTGAAGGGTAAACTCCCACAATGGTTCTTGGCTCTGCTTTGTCTTTATGGAATTTGTTTCACCTGTTTTAGCTGGAGTTCTAGCTTTTCTAATAGTTATGTAAATAAAAGATATCCACTCAGAAAAATAAACCTATTAACAGTCATTGTAGTCATGTAAAGCCGGAAACTCTGGAGCAGAGATCTTGGAGGACTTCAGAAAAAAAGATGCGGTTGAGTTATTCTTCATTCCAGTAATCAACTAAAAACTGATGAGCTTTGACGATAAACAAGCAATATTTTTAAAAGTTTGTCAATAGTTTGGCTGGTTTTTAGAAGACAATTATCTGTGCTGAAAATGAAAATAGAAAAGCAATTTTTTATTGATAAAACAATAGAGAGAAAGCTTATTAATAGTCAGGATTTAGCCGTGAACAATCACAAAATCCATTCATGCACAGCAGTGAGCTAGTTGATTTAAATGGTCCAATACCCTTCCATTCTCTATTAAGTATGTAAAACTGCTGTGTGCTTGTATATCGGGGGATTGTGAGACAGCTATTGTTTTGTGATTAACGTAAACATTTTTGTTGTTGCTCTTTAGTAGTGTAAATGTAACATGTTTTGTCAATGTGCAGTGATGAATTGAATCAATAAATGAAGTGATTACTGCCCAGTCCAATAAATCACTAGACAAGGCAATTTCTGTCATTTCTATCCATTAGCATTCACTTATTAGTGAACTCATGACTTGTCTCCTTTTGAGTGCTGTGTACAGTGCCAAAGGCTGATCAGCTGGGAATCCACATTTATTTTTTGTTGAAGCTTGAGGAATTGTGATGTTTTATAACTTTGTCTTCAGTTCTCATGGGATCCAAGATCTTGAATACTATGTCAAAATTTGTTACAGGGCTTTAAGGTTCAGGGTGACCGGTTTCTAAATCATTTATTATAAAAGTTTTCCTACTGGATGTGAATTTAATGTGGTTTATAACATGCACAATTTAAATTAAAACTTATTACAGGGGCATTAGGGAAAATGCACTTGCAGAAACCCAAGACAATTTCTTTGTATGTATAATTTAATTTAAAAAGTGTATTACATTTTTCTGTTATACTTTTTATGAATAAATGTCTGTTCACTTAAGCACTAATGGATGAATAAATATTCTAATCAGGTGAACTGTCGGATTTTGCATTCTTCCTAAAGAGATCTGACCAATGTTAAGGCAAATCATCTTATGCACAGCTATGATGTGTGTAGTTTCAAACAAAATTTAGATAACCCCAATAATTCACAATGGCAGGAGCAGGAAAGTCAGCCAATCAGTAGTAATGCTTTTTATGTAAATTCTTTCAAAAAAAAAAAAAAAACTGCTCTGTTGTTACTTGGTATGGTTGGAAGTTAGGGAAAATTTTGAAACTTTTGCATCCACGATGCATCTATATATGTACATTTATTTGGTGTTCTTTTTTTAGGGTTTAAAGGATACAATAGGAATGAAATTGTTAAAGTTAAAGAAATTACTATTAGAGTTTAAAAGGGCACCAATGCAAAGCAAGGGGTGGGAGGAGGGCTGGGTGTTAACTTAATTTAAGCTAATTGCAAATAAAGACATAGGTGCTTATTGCAATCTTTTGAAAAAGTGCATTCCCTGATTCAAAAAACTTTTGCACTGGGATTTTATTTTCATCAAATCTACAGAATATATTTTCAGCATCTAGCTAGTAAATATTTTATTGAAAAATAGTTATTATTATTATTATTATTGTTGTTAATATTATTATTATTATTATAAAAGTAATATTAAACTTCCATTAAATTAGGAGAACAGCTTTTTTTGTATCTTTGTAGGTGCTAAGGAGTTATTAAGATAACACATCAGACAAATATTAGCAATTTATCATCATTATTATTATTATTAATATTATTATTATTATTATTATTATTAATAATAATAAACAGGATTTATATAGCGCCAAGATATTACACAGCACTGTACATTAAATAGGGGTAGCAAATGACAGACAGTTACACAGGAGGAGCCCAGAGCTAACAATCTAGGAATATCTAGTAGTGATTAGTCACATTTAGCTGGACTTGTTTTTGTAATATTGAGGACCTTTTGCAACTCTCCAAGCAGCTTTTTTTCATTTATCACCTCTTGTTCTTGGACAATCTACATCTGCAGTACCACATTACATGATGAATAAGGTGTTTGTGCCGTATGGATATAAATGACGGAGTGTTTTCCTAAACTGGTAGAACTGAGAAAGCAGCTTGCAGAATAGTAAAACATCTTCAGCAACAAAGATTAAGTTCACGTGAATATGTAGTACTACTAGATATACAATGATTTTAACAATAAATATATTAACAGCTCCCAAGTAATTCAACTGAAGTAAAATACAGAATACACAAAAAATTAACAGAAAGAAATCAAAACACAGCCCTTATAAAATCCAAACTTTCCCTGCCTTTGCATACATACAACTCCAGATTTGTATCTCACCCTCTCCCAAATTCTTTCTGATTTGATCTCTACTAGCACTAAACCCACAAACAGAAAAATGACCTTACATTGTTACATATAACTGGATAATTAATGAATGATTACTGGGGCTGACCCTGGGTACTCACAATAATTGCAACAACTCCTGGGGTGGCTCAAAATTTGCAAATTTTGCCTGCTTTTCTCTACCCTGGCCACACGTGAATACTGCTGGCACAGGAACCACATCCATCATCATGTGGCACCATATTCTTCAGCATTCAGGACTGACCACAGCCAAAGGAAAAATAATACAAGCAGACCAGATCAATGATCCCTGCAAAATAGGTATGCATGCAAAAATAAAAAAAAAATGAAGTATGGACTGGGTGATGTGGATTTAAGGTGATATTGGATTTAAAGAGTGGTTTAAATGAGGCATTGTCCCCCCCTGACATACTGTATAATCTTGAATGTTATCTCTATAAAGATTTGAAGGAAAACGGGACATAAACAGCTAGCTCTATTTTTCTCATTATTTATTTATTCCTGACCATTCAGTTTATTTTTCATAGTTCCGGTTCTACAGTCCCTAAACATATCAGAAAGATAAAATGTTACTGTTAAGATACATCCTGTCATTTGTGATAGAGTAAAGCATGAAATGCTGTTGCTAGATCCTACCTGTTGATAATGGTGATTCTCATTTTACAAGACGTTTTTTTCATTGATGTAAAAGTGTAATGCATCTAACGGCAAATGCCTCATCTGATCTCAAGCTAGAGTTACAATATCACTGATTTGATCTACATTATCTCAGTGAGTCAGTTTGAATCTACAATGTCAGGCCAAACTGATCTCTGATCAAACTAACACTTCCAATATTAGATTTAGTAAGTAAGTATGACTAGTTTGTACTTATCCTAATATCTTTTATCTAAGTTAAGCTGCACTCTTATCATTCAGAGACTTCTCCAAAGCTTTTTTCTAAGACTACTTAAAATAGCCTTGCACAAATTCTAGGGTTTTATACATCAATACATAAAAATGTATCCAGTCCTACACAGATTTAAAATTATATGAATCTAACCTCAATAAATTATATCATTGCTTATTTAACAACAATAAAGCAAAATATAGAAGCCATCTGTGAAAATCTAAGTATACCCTGTGATTCCATAGCTTGTGGGACCACCTATAGCAGCAATAACTTGAAGTGATCATTTTATGTATGGGTTTATCAGTCTCACATCATTTTGAGGGAATTTTGACCCACTGTACTTGATAACATTGCTTCACTTCATTGAAGGCATATCTGCTATAGCTATTAAAATTTCCCAGGATCTCAGTTTTGTCATTTGGTTTAAAATTATAAAATAAAAAATAGATTTTGAATTAGAAATAGAAGAAACTTTACATTTCTTTTCCACCACAAAAACTTCTACCTCCTTGTGAATTTTTGTTTTTTTTAGTTAAGGTCCACTTTATATATGTCCAGTGTGTGGTCATCTAAGTGTAGGTTTGTAAGATTTGGAGTAACATTTTTTGAATCTCTAATTGTAAGGATCACTCTTCTTAGTAGAAATGAAGCTGTACCCAAGGATTTGCAGTGCAAGCATCTCCCTGTTTCCATTTAACACATTTTGTGGATCTGTTCTCCCCTGCTTATTCTTGGTTATCATTACCACACTACTCACTAGATTACCAGTGATCTGACATAAGGCATCAAAGCCTTGCTCCTTTATTAGGATACCTGGCACCACACAGAGCCAGAGACAGAAACACAAAACACAGCATGGTAGGTGCATATGGGGGAAAACCAGCTGCAAGAAGGGTGCAAACAATACTAGGGACTCATCCTTTTGCCCTCTGCTTGACTTTTTTGAGCACAGCTTCATTAGTTTAGTTTTCCTAAAGATTGCACAGCTGCTATTCATTTAGCTGTCTTTTATGTCTGCCTAAAGCTTAGCTATAAAGAATTGGACATACATACCAGGAGTCATGTTAGGTAGTTTTAAGTGTGTGGCCCCATACAGAATAAATTGTTTTAAACCACATAACGATTCTCTAAAGAAATAGTTGATTTTCTCTGTGTAGCTTTTGTTTAGTGTATAACAATTGAGTTTAGATTTTAGTGCCAACAGGCTAAGTCATGGACTAGATTCTCATTCCAAATGACACATTTAAGGCAATGAAATTCCATGGTAATTAATGAATAGACTATGTTACAGTTTTGCAAAAAACAACACATTTGATTAAAGGCATCAAAGCACCATATGACTGGAACATTACAGCACATTATCCCTTGCTTTTCAGCGCTTTGTTGGAAATCATAGATTGGTTTACAGCTTCTTTGGCAGTCATGTATCCATCAGCATCATTAACTGCCTGTTCTATCACAATGCATTATCTGATCTTTGCAGATTGTAACTAGTTGCTTGGACTGTGCCAAGTTTACACCCAGAATGGAGAGAGCAGTTAGAAATGAAAAGGACTTAAAACATTGGCAAGCAAATGATACAGTAAACTGAAATTTAGAGCAATCAGCATTGTATGTAACATGCCTTCTGAAAGGAATACATTATAAAAATTAGGGAGCTCATAATATTTCAATTTTATGACTGCTTTAGTAGCAATGTTGTACTTCATTTGGGAATTAATTTAATTAATGCCTGTAGCTACCATACATATAAGACAATAAACTGCTTTTCATAGGACACTTTGATGAAGTAAGCTTTATAGCAACATTTATCTCACTTGGTTCACTAATTAGAACTAATTAGGAAGATTATTACATTTTTTTCCTTTGAAGCAAATGACAACAGGTTATGACACATAACAACAATTGCACAAGATTTTGTGTGTTAGATCAAATATATTTGTCTGGAAATGTTGATGCTGACTTTTATTTGATTTTATTCTGGCACAAATTATTTTAAATGTGACACCAAGGGGAGGATCAAGGTGACAATACAATTAATAATAATTGTGGGTTAGATTACATTTAAGTGTTAGGCTTAGCAATACATTAGCAATAAGGATAGTAAAAAAAAGTATATGTATAGGTCAAAGCTTTTCTTTTCGATTTAGCACCAATATTTTATTTTTTCATCCTAATAGGACAGTCTTCTCCCATACAGTTGTCATTAGAACAAGTGTCCCCATTGGAAGACTTTAAAGTCATCATCAGCCAATCCCTATTCATTGAACAACACACAATCCCTACACACTGTTCTCTCATTAAACTGGAAAAAGCTATTGGTGGAACACAACCATATGCTAAAGAAAAGAGGGGCACAGATGTTACTTTTTTTGATAAATCAAGGTAAAAGTAAGTAATTTGTTTCATCTACTCCTAAACAGAGAGAGATATACAATTTGCTATTGCTAACCTCCCCTGTGGTGTCAACCCAGTTGCTTAAATACTCAATGACCAGAAACAAATCGGAAAATCTTACTTGCATGGAATTATTGAAAGCATTTGGATGAACTTGACAGCTATGCAATTTATCTTTCTAGAAAATAATCAGCAATTTCAGTCCATTCATTTCCTTTAAATCTTTTTTATCAGTCTTTTTAGGATAGATATTTAAGAACAAACCTAAATACTTTTTTGAAAAAAATGCTGTATTATTGTTAGATCTTCTTTTCTCTACAGAGGTCATATAAACAATGACAATGCTTTGTAAATGGGCAGCATTGAAGAGCCTTGAGCATAATTATCTTATTAATATATTACTTAAGGCAGGTACATGTTTTAGCCATATTGTTATATTTTTCTTTATTCATCAAAGCAGTTTTTTAATATGTACATTGAACTGCATGTTAGTTTTTAGGTATATGTTTATAGGTTTATGGGGTATGCTAAGATTTTTGCTTGCAAACGTATGCACTAAATGTACCCAAAAGTTCCCATTGAAAGCGTTTGTAGTATAACTTTGCAGTCAACTTCAAGTTGAACGAACCTATCTAGCTAACAAATGGAAAGCCTTTTGTTGGACATATACTCCAAGGATTTGATTGGTAACAAAATTCATACTTTAAGATAAAAGCAACATGTTCATTAACTATCCAATGCCTGACAAATGAGTTTCAGTTACACCATAATTTTGACTCAGCTATGCTGTACTGACAACAGCCCTAAAAATTCCACGACCCTTTGTATTCTCCTGATGACTTCCTCTTACAAGGTCCACTAATCAAATCATTGAAGCTTCATGTATGGGGACAGAGTGTAACAACTTGCATGAACAAAATCACAAATATCCCAGGCTTTTTCTAAGAATAAAAATATACAGTATACCAAAGTTATTTTATAAGAGCAGTGATAAAAGATACTTGATCATGTAAAGCAGACTTACTTTAAAATAGGAAAAACATGTTGCAGAATAAAGTGCCAAAACCCCTTTAGTTTCAGGTAATGTTATAAAAGTGCCAGTTGACTTTTCTAATCCCACTTTATAGGAAAAACTAAAAGGTCACATTTTCAATGGAGCCATAGGTGTTTAAATTAGAAACATTCTGACAAGCTGTGTATTTTACCTATAAGTCTAGGAAAACATCTGAACCTTTTGACCTGTAAGAATATCATAGAAATAATATATTAAGCAGGAAGGAAAGTGATGTAGGTTTAGTGCTGGTAAATTTAAAAAATATTGAATGCTGCATATCGTCAGCAATGTGCTGATGGAAGAAGAAGTACAGAGTGCATTGCAGTTAGCTGACAAACATTTATCGACTGAACAATAGAATGTCATGATCCTGTCTTGCTTGGAATTTAGATTTTGGATCATTACAAGTTGTATGCATCAGCAAAGTGACAGTTCAGTTTAGAAACTCAAAGGGATTATCACTGAATTTACAGGATTATTTGTCAACCCTTTCTTCCTTGTAATTGACATTTTTTATTTGTCAATTTGTCTTGCAGTTTTAAGCTGGTAAATAGTTGATAGTGCACCTGCACAATGAGCACATAACCTGGACTGTTTTGCTTGCATCATTAAAACACAAGAAGCTACTGACATGATTAGAAATGTCGCAGAATAAAAACTAAAGCTAAAAAAATATTAAAAAGTAGCATTTCATCAATTTCATCAATTCTTCTTCAGCGTAGTTACACTCATATTCATTTTGTAACCACAATGAAGCCTTCCTGTGTATTGTTATATTTAAGTGTTAATTCTGAATTATACTATAAATAATAGTACAAAATATCTTTAAAACTTCCTAACATTTATTGCAGGTGTATGTTCCTGGTACATGTGCAAATTAAATTGATTGAATCATTGTGGTGACTGTTTTGTTATTGTCACATTTACTACTTTGTAAATCAGAAAATATGAAATAGAGTGCACATTATACAACAGGCTTCATTTAGAAAAATTGACTTTCTTATATGAGAACAGAGCAGGAGCAGTTTGTTTTTTAACATTCTTACACTAATTAAAAACATGTATGTTTGTATGGGTTTTCTTGAGCACTTTGGTTTCTTTGTCTTTGGTTTGATATGTTTTTGGTTTCATTCCTAATTCCAAATACATACTTTTGGGTAATTGCTCCAAAAAAAAGTGTAAAAAAAAAAGAAAATTGGCCTGTAACTATGGTAAGGACAATAGAATATGAACTTGGTGGCATGAGTATGGACGTTGTAAAGTGCTGCACTATATATATATATATATATATATATATACATATATATATATATATATATATATATATTTACAGTATAAAGTGCATGCTGCAACCAACAGGCATTTTTAGCAAATCGGCTATAGTCACCTTGTTGAACATATGGAAATAAACCTTGACATATCTTATTGCTTAAAAAAATGTGCATGTTAATGAGCATATGTTAACTAAAACTTTAAAAAACCCATGACCTGAGGAAAAATTTTAATGCACAAGGAATAGGTGGAAACAGAGTTATTTACTCTGCTTGGGTGTGTGATACCGCTGATTTTAAAAGAAAGGGATTGATAACTAAAGATTAATTGCCTATTGCTAAATCATATCACTGCCTCATCATGGTGCACTTTGCATGTCACGGTATTGTTTCTGTACCCTTCCAGTTGATATTTTGTTGCGCCGCCACTTGCTGCTGACATCAGGGCTGTAATGCAAATGCTTACCATGTAAATGTCTCAAATAGCTATAACTGATTTTTAAATTCTTTCTTTAAAACATAAAGTTTAACATACAACCTCCCCCAGGATCAGAACAGTTAGACAGTTTGACTTAAATGTGTACATTCCTAAATGTTTGCGTGGCTGTGTTACATTTTTGTATATGCAAATCTGTGTTAGAAATTCCTGCTGCTTCAGTAGGTATGCATAAGATATTCATTTTTAGTATTTAATTTCATGTTTTACCACTGTAATTAAATTAGTTGTGTCCTTGTTGAACCCTACTTTCTAGACTGTGACCTGATTAGATCAGTTTGGTTACATTTCTAAAATATGTATGAAATATTTCAATTCAGTCAAGAAGGGATTTTATAATTCAGTTTGTATTTTCTCTGCTCAATTTTTCTTTTTAATGCGCAGTGAAAAACTAGATACTTTTATTTTTTTACCTGGTCTTAACACTAGGGAACTAATTTAGTGTAAAGTTGAAACTACCACTGTTTCATCTGGATTCCAACTATATTTAATATTCTGTTTCCCCATAACTGACATGAACATGATTGAGCTTTGCTGTAAGGTATTAGTATGGTACTGATGGTGCTGAATATATTAAGCCTGATTTATTAAAGTTCTCCAGGGCTGCAGAGGATACACTTTCATGAGAGAAGCTGGGTGATCCAACAAACCTGGAATGGGTCTGGTCCAGGATTAAAAACTTTTGCCATCAGATAGCAAATGACTTGAAGAAGTCCATTCCAGGTTTGCTGGATCACCCAGCTTCACTGATGAAAGCGCATCCTCTCGAGTCTTGGAAAGCTTTAATAAATCAGGGCCACTAAGTTCATAACCTAAAGTTATACTTAAGCCACTCTGGAAGAGTTATCACTGAAATAAATAAGAAAATTACAGGCCAGGCACCTAAGGGTTTCTTGTTGGCACACCATTATCTCATGTGAAAAAAAGAAAACCTCTGCTCACTACTCCTTGTCCATGTCTTGAACCTGCAATTGTTCATGAATGATATTCTCCCAAACTCTATAAATATTCTTTTGATAAACACCTCTGATTATGCAGAAAGAAAACAGCATCTTTGCTGTCTCTCAAAGGTGAGGGGGGTTGAAAATTACCATAAGAGTGTTAAAATATTCTGTCCCAATGGACCACATCACCATTATTGTTACAAAGATATAAAGAGCAACATAAATTATCAGATTAGGGTAAAATAAGGGAATATTTCAACTAGAGGTGGACAGTGATTCCAGTTTGGACTGTATCTATTCCAACCTTGGATCAGAATTTAGAATTTAAGTTTCAGTCAAAGTTTAGATTAAGACTAGAGAACATAGGCTATGCTGGGAGAACTTGGGTTACATAGCAAACCTGGAAAAGAAAGAAAGAAAGAAAGAAAGAAAGAAAGAAAGAAAGAAAGAAAGAAAGAAAGAAAGAAAGAAAGAAAGAAAGAAAGAAAGAAAGAAAGAAAAAGTAAGAAAGAAAGAAAGAAAGAAAGAAAAAGAAAGGGTGAGATAGGAATAGGGTGAGATAGGAATTGAATAACAACAATAAAGGGCAGATAGGGTTTGCCAAGGTGCCATTTGCTCCTACTGCTAATCAGAGAAAGAGAGGAGTAAAAAAATATTGAAATGTGAAAATTAAAAGACCTGCATGAACATTTTATAGAATATTTTAATAGGAATTCTACTTAATGGTTAATACAGGATATAACTGTACCGCCAGCTTTTGTGATTTAAATCTATTACTTATTCGTCACATTATCCAGGCAGGGAGAGTGCTGGACTCTGCATATCGCTGGCAGGGTTACTGAAGCATATGAACAGGACACAGTTTCTGAGTTATGACAGAATCAGGATGCAGAACTTAAAAGCTGGCTCTCAGTTGTCCTCCTCGGGGATAAGAGACAACTCTGAGACTATACTTTCCACCACTAAGTTAAACGGTTAGGCTTGTAGTACGTTTTGGGCTTGCGGTCTTGTTTTCCCAGAAGCCAGTGTAGTCTCAGTGACAGCAGGACTTTCTATGACTGAATTAGTCAAGGAAATCAGACAGAAGAAATGCTGGCATGAGATGTGCATTGTGCGCTTTAGGCAGGAAACAAAAATGCTCTGGAGACCAAACCAAAGAGCCAACCCTTTAAAGTTCCAGCCAAGTGTATTCTCATTAGGTTCTCGGTTGTTTTACTCCAGGGATGGCATTGGACAGCCAGCTGAACTGTGGATACCTATAACAGGGCTGAGTTGGCAACATTTTGTTCATATACTGTATTTATTGTATGCATAGCAGTAAGAGCAATGGCTAAGCTTTGTATTTTAGGGGATTTAAGAAACATCAGCCAACTAGAATTAAATATTTTGCAGCTAAAATACATGCTGATAGCACATTAAAACTGGACAGTGTCTTATTTAATTTTCTTAATCTTAAACTGATATTACAAAACAAATATGACAATGAACATTATAGGTGCTTTTTGAAATATCTTAACAATGAAGCTGCAGACCTCCACCATTATTACTAGTATGAAGGCTGCCATTGATAAACTATTCATTCAAAACTGCTAGTTTCCTTGCTGTCATGACAAAACAGTGGCTTTAGCACTTCTAAGTCTCTGACCTGAAACAAATATGCAGACTTGTATCCATGTAGCATTTTCAAAAGAATAACAATAGCAGCCTACAAATATATCCTAATAGAAGTTTTCTTTAAATTTGTGTCTAAAACTGAAACACTGCAAAAAGAACTTCTGCAAAATGACTGCACAAACACAGTTGTTCTACAATGTCCGTCCTGTTATTTTAAGCGGATCTAAACTCAACATTTGTACTTTACATAAAAGGATAGACAACCCTTAAATGTAAAGTTAAAATTCAATAATTTTTTTTTTTTCAAAAGGAGACTTTGGCTGCTTCTTCTGCGCATGCCCGATCACGGTGTAGAAGAATTCTGGGACGTAGCGGTACAGGATCAAGGGAAGGTCCACAACCATCGAGGGATCTGCGGGATTAAAGGTAAGTGTGCTTTTTTATCTTCACTTTAAGTTCCACTTTAAGTAATAATTTTCTATCAAACCTCCTATTAACCCTTATTTTAACCTAAACAGCCCCAGTTAGCAGGCAGTGCAAAGAGCACATAGAGAAAAGGTAACCAAAAATCCAGCTCATAAGCAGTACAAAATTAAGTTAAAAAAAAAAAAACTAATAAAGCATTGTAGTACATTTTTACCATGAGGAAGGTTCTACTTAAACTTCAAATGACTGATTTTAACAAATAAATACATTAACCAGAGTCATTCCATTAAATAATTATGCTTCCCTCTAATTGACTGGCTTCTGTCTGTGCTGTTATTTTACAGATTATATGCTGTATACAAATTTGAACATTTGTAAAATAATTGCTTTAATAGAAAAGCAATCAACTGCAGCTATTTGGTAGCTGGAGTTATCTGCCTTTCTAATGAAGAGTAGATACAGAATTGGTTACGTGCAGAGCTGCCACTTTATTTTAAATGCACATTGTGCCAGGAAGCTTAACTATTGCTAAAGTTCAAAAGCTAAACATGATTTTTTTAAGTTAGGCAGGGGTTTACCATTACTGCAAGCAATTGTGTGTATGATGGTGAAGGCTAAATATCACTGTCATTGATCATGAGTACAAGGGAGAGAAGCAATACTTTCACCATCCACCAATGCAAAATTGGAAAAGTGGAAATTGTGATGACACCATGCATGGCTTATTGCACTGTGACACCAATCCTACTGATAGCAATTGCTGAGACATGGTTTTGAAATATGAAATGAACAAAATATGCCCCAAGAGTTATTGGCAATGCTATGTTCAGGTACATTGCAGTTAGACACAGTTGGCAGGAGTTTTAAAACATCTTTTTCCCCACTATACTTTCAGTTTGACTTGTAGAAAAAACTATACATTATAGAAATTACTTGTCCCCCCTGACCCGCTCCCAGCCCCCGGCAATCTTTGTAGCAATGTCATGTTCACTATGTTTAGGAGCATTGCAATTACCTGTTAATGTTGGTGAATCCCTTAACGACCAAATGCCCAATTTATGCAAAAATATCCTTACTCAAAAGCAATTTTCAAAAAGTAATTACTTACCACCTACCATTTTTATAAGAAATATATTCATTTGTGTGTTGTTGTTTAGTACAAACAACAGGTGTAAATGGGAGATATATTATCTATGTTTTTCTTTTTAAACATATTTTTATTAATGTTTTATAAAATTCCATCTCTCCTTTCAGGTTTTTTAGCAATCTCTTTGTGTATTCCTTTACCCTAATGTTTGGAGTTTGTGAGTTCATAACTCCATAGCTGGTTTTTATTGTTTAATGGTCCTGATCTGTGGAGTGTAACAGCTCTTGTTAAGGCACCCAACTGAGACCCAAAGCTACACGCAGCCTATATCAGCATGGGCAGTGGTGAGCACCAGCTCGCTGTGATGACAATAACATGTTTTCAGCAGCAGTCCTACGCTAGCTTTGTGTAAATAAATGTCGAACGGAAAAGAAAGTAGTACCCACTGACCCTATTCTCTAAACGATGCCATCCATAGATCAGGAAAATAATACAAACTAACGTGTAGTTTGACGGCTTGTTCTGATTGTTTGGACCAGCCACAGAAACATTTGTGTATTCTTGTCTGTCAGTGAAGACATTTGTAAATGGATTTGTATTTTACCCAGGTTACATTTGTAATTCTCCAATCATTTTGCATGCCAAAATTATTTTTATGTTTTTTAAGGACTCGCTTTTTTGGTAGATTTCTAAACAAAAAATAATTACTCTATGTTTTATTATAAACAGTCAAATGCACTTTTTGATTGTGTAATCCATAATATTATTTGATGAATGGATGGATTATTATCTAATAGTAGTGATTACATGAACATGATCCACAGATTTATTTCTGATCTTTCCTCCAAGGCCCTAGGATAGTTTTCTAAATACATGGTGTGATTGAGAACAAGAAAAATGTGCTCTGACTGGTTCCCAATCTCTTATGCAGCATCAAAAGTTGCTTGTACCGGTGTAATCCTGTAACTGTAGCATATAGATATTCATTAAAAATTCAATTTTGAGACATTCAATGGAGGGGGAACCTGACAAAAATGCATTATTTTACAAGATCATGGCCAAGAATGTGTTAAAAAAAAGAATAATAATATGTATTGTATCAGTACTCTACTATAACTCTCTGGCTTTTCTCTAATTTTAGTTCATATATTTAGTTATTTTGTCTTTTTGTCCAGTTGTCCATAGCATGTAAAAATGCTAAGCCATTTAAAACTAATATCTGACTAGTAGAGATGAGCAAACTGTTTTGGTAAATTTAAAATCAGGACTGTACATGTCAAATGATGAAGATATGCAAATATTTTGAAGCCTTACTTTACACAGAACATTTTGTAATCTATATTTTAGCATTAGAATAGAATACCCTGGAAGCTTATGTTTCTTCATGTTTCTTCTTCATGGAGAAGATTAGTCCATTGTTTATATTCATAAGAATTAGGTAAGCCATTTGGTAAATGTACACTTACACACTGAATGCTGCTGTGTACTAAAAATTAGCTAACCAAAGTTAGCTCAAAAATGATTTGGTTAGAATCATCCTGAATCCAAACAACAATACCAATTCCAACTGTTTCCCACCCTTCTGACGTCACAAGCCCCTCTCATCTTCTAATAAATGCCTAAAAACATGGCCCAGCTGCTTTCCCTCCCCTCAACTTCTTAAAGAGCAATTTCTGAACTTATGCCTTCTGTTTGTCCTGCACTGGAATCCCAAGCAGTGCAATTAACTATGCCCAAACCACAGAATATCCTTGTGTTATAGATGTGTGAAGAGGGAAGGTATTAAAAAAAGAAGCAAGTACAGTTAGGAAGCACGGTCACCCTTGGACAGGAAATATAAATCTGGACCCCCCCCCCCCTTAGCTATAAATACAGGAAAAAAAAGTCCTGAAAACAAGTAAACTAATGCATGTGTACGGACTGGTAAACTGTGATATATTACAATTGTTTCCTTGGATTTAAACATACTTCAAAGAAAGGAATAAAGGAAAGCAATACCCATAATGCGAATATTAGATATTCCAATTCTTCAGAACCCCCAGTTTTGTAAATCCAAATAAAGGATAGTATGTTGGATTAGTGTTTGAAATGATAAGGAAATACTTTCTATTTAAGTAGGCAATACTGTGCTGATATAAAATGTAAGCTTTAAAACACAACCACCTGAATGATTAATGTTTGTATTTGTTGCCTGAAGTTTCTCTGTAATAAAGTCTAAAAACGCCAGTATAGAACACAACTAACACAGAGAGCCAATACAGAAGCTGCTATGTACACTGTGCTTTCTGGTTTTACTGAGCAGTTTTATTAATAGAAAATGACTTGACACACATGGGATATAAAAATGTTTCTTTCACTCTATTTTATAATGCCAGATCCGTGTACATTTTAGAAACCAATAAGTATGCAATTTGATAATGTAGCCCTTTGCATTACATGTAAATGGTAAAGCTATACTGTGTTCTATGAAGCATAGCAAAAGAAAATTATCATAATTTAATATCAGCTGGCCCACACTCCATACTTTTATACATAATAATAGTTATTGCTATTACTGCTTCCATGAGTAATATTATTATATAGTCTCAAGTAGGACAGTAGCCATGCCTAATGCTGCAGATAATATTATCAAAAGCATGGAAGAAAGGAAGAGTCAACATAATGTATAATGCATGTAATTCTGAGAGATAATTGTATTTCAACAGCAGATAGGACTGTTCTGTACCAAAGTACAATGATGAAAACAGTGGCATGCAGATGAAGTTCCATCTACTTAGCAAGAAAAGTCTATTATGTAACAAGGCTCTACAGTGCTGTAATATATTTATGTTAACATGGGAACAGTTGTAATTCAATAGATGTGTGTGTTTTATTGTATTGTGTATGTGATAGGGAGCAGCTTTACACTAATCATATAAAGTCATAATATATTACTATATTGTAATACTTTTTTAATACACATAACCTTGTATTTATTAATCCTTAAAAGATGTCTTCCAATGCAGTGTTAAAAATACACCTCAGGCTGCAATACTAACCTTTTAGCCCAAAGTATAATTCTCAGTACCCCTATTCTGCCACAAGATGTCTCCACGTTACAGGTTTTAACCATGCTCAGCTTCACTTAGCTTTGAGGACTGAGGACATACTGTAAAGTTGGAGCATCATGGTCTCCTTTTCTGATATGCAGAAAGGATATACCACTGTCTACTGTACCATCTATTACCAAAAATAAGGACTGCTGAAGGCACACTGCCCTTAGCTTGCTGCTTGCACAGTGAAAAAGCAGCAGCAATCCAATGAGGTTTACTTTGCTTACTCTGTTTTTTTTTCCTGCTAGCAGGTGGTTGCTTGTCAGCATATTTAATTGCAACATCCTTGAATGATTCTGAAAACCGTTCCTCTTACAGTCTGCTGTACAGAGGATTGCAATAAGCTGAAATAAAGTCAATGCAGGCAAAGTCATCAGCTGTGTAAAAAATTACAATAATACAAAAAAGTATTAATGAACACAGCTGCATACACTTGTGTTTTTATATCTGGCTGAGGTTCAGCTTGGAAGTTATTTGAAGTCTAGGTAAAATGCAGAATCTTTTATTTACAATTTAGTTGCTGACATTTGGAAACATTCCAAAAAGCAAAGCTTAATTAAATTAACCACCCATACATTATGTAAAAAAATGAAAGACTGTTAAGTAATTAGCAATTCATGTAACAGGGAATGAACTATAACTTATAACTATCAACTTCTCGGTTTTTGTTAGAAACATAACCAATATTAATAATTGGTTAATAGGCAAGTAGGGTTTTAATCAACAGCAACAACTAATGCCGAGCAGGCAGCGTGTCAAAATGTTTTTATTTATATATTTTTATTTTTCCTTGGGGAAATGTAACAGTTCTTTCCCTGGACATGCTCGCACTGTAAAGTTGCACAAATCAGGAGATATTGGTATGGCTGCTTGCTATGTTCAGTTATTATTTAGCAGAGTATTTATGATTGTCTTCTATGTTCTTCTCTAATCTTCTATGCTTTAGACCTATTTAATGACAAAACAGTGCAGAACAGAATAAGATTGTAGGATGGCTCGGTAATAGATGTACTATGTAGGGTGGGTCATCATTTCATTCTGTTTATCCTTATTCACGCTCTTACTTGTCTTCAATTCTACTCTCAGCCTCTGACACAGAACCAGTACATTGAACAACTGTTCCATGACATTTTTTAGCCATATAGCTTTTAAAATAATTTTAAAGACATTGCTTTGAATAATACATGCACTATGGCAATAGTGGGGATCAGCCAGTTCCAGAACATATCAAAATAATATGAATGCAAACACAAGATATTGATCTTTGTCATCTATTAGCGGGTAAAAAATATTCGTAAATCTGTGAACGGTAGCACAATTTTATCTAGATTGATTTATTTCTGAGTCACACCGTCCTTTAATACTGGGGCATTTGTCAGTTTAATTTGGAGCAATGGCATGAGGACAAGGTTCTTTATGTATGGAAGAGGTGCAAAAGATTTATGGCACTGCTGGTTGTAATTTAAACAGCCTTGTTCGCTATGGCCATTTGGGTAGGTTGTAAAGAAACTCTGCCAAACAAATCACAATCTTTATCAACTGTACTGCACTTAATATATCACAGCATATTGACTTCATCTAATTCTTCATTGTGTTTGACTACAGTGTTTCCTAGTCTGTACATAACATTGTTTGGCATGAGTTTTCCGAGTCTAACAATAGTGAGTCACCAAGAGGCCAACCAGTTATATCAAGAGGGACAGAACATGTTCGTGCCCCAGTTTCTATTCTGCTAAATTACTCAATAGGCTTTAATTCACAAAGCTAACTCACTAAGATGAGGATCATTTTCTATGAAGGATGTGGAAATCTGACTGATTCAATTTTGTTGTGAGTATAAAACAAAATAATTTAGTAAATATTTGTATTTAAGGAAAGCTATATTGGTTCTGTTTCAGTTTGCGTTTGTATAGCCAAACATTTTATATTACATTTGGGTAGTGTAAAAATAAAAATTTGTCAGTTTAAACTTTTAATATCTTGATGTCCCATACGGAAGATTCTCTTTCTTTCCTGTTCTGGGAAGGGAACGGGAAATTATTAGAAATCTCCACAAACTTTGGAAAATTCCTTTCAGATGTTACTGGAACAGGTTTACAAGATTTACCCTCACCTTGTGAAAACATTTGGATCTGCCCATTCAATGACATTGGACACCATGACAAATAGAAAGAATGCCCAGTGCAGATACAAATGGGCCCAAAACCATTCCCTTTAAGAGTCTTGGAATAATCACTGAAATTGAATTGTTTGAAATGATGAGATATTTTCAAAGCTTTTATGCTAGGTGATAAGCTGAAAAAGGTTTTATTGAACTAGTGCTACAAAAATACTTTGCTAAATAAATTATATGCAAGGGTGTTTAATTAGAAAAAGTGCAGCTAATTTTCACTTTCATCTTGGCAAAAATGGTTAAGATTCAAACATCTAATCATTTGCAATCAAATGCACTGTTTTTTTCATTTCTGTTGCACATGAGTATGTAAAGTAAAGACATATACAGCCTGATCCATGATGTAAATCATGGATCCATCCATGATGTAAATTTTTCTATCATTTTCATTATAAATAGCTGCTTATGACTTTAATAATACTTTGTAAGTCATTCCTAACCTATTCATATTATGGGCTTATAATACAGACTTCTTGTAGAAGCCTGTCATCCAGGATTTTTATTCTATCATAGTTAAATCACTATATTGTGATACATGTATAAAAAAAAATCTACATAGTAATGCAAAAATATTGATTGTCTAATTATATAATTATAATAACTGATTACCTATAATGGTCCTGTACCACATTCGATCCCATTAAAAGTAACAGACTTTGCTGAGTAAGGAGCAGTGTAGATACAATTGTTTACCGTTATATGAAGGGATCTAAAGAAATCTTACTTATACACAGCACTTCTTGGGATAGATTTCTGAAAATGTTGCCATTAATAATATCTGAAACAAAGCTCAGCCTTTAAGCAGTATTTTCCAGTATCATTTTAAAGATGAAACTGATGAGGTTTCAAATGGCACTAGATATTTGGTTGTTGCCAAAATCTACATTTGCCCTGCTCTTCTTTTATCATCTACATCCGTATTTTAGATTTTAACAAACTGAAGATAACTGTAAAATTGTATTATGGATTCTTGTCCAGCGATTGTCTAAATTTTTCGATTAGCAATTGTATAGTTTTAAAAAAAAAATATCATGTCATTTTTATGAATTTGCAGGGAAACCAATAATGAGTGTTTAAACAGTGGTGTAACTAAATATTACAGCACCATGATAAAGTCTTGCAATTATATTGACAAACGGAGTCATTCTATTCTGTGTAACATGTATGCATGTATACAGCAGAAGGATCTGTTTGATAAATGGAATAATGAACTAGTATAGGCTTAAAAGTTCATTTGATATCATCCTACGTAGCATTCTGATGACAACTTAGATATATTCTGCATTGCACACTTCATCAACCAGAAATTATAGAGCTAAAAAGACAGCATCTTGCAGTAGTTTGTACTGTGCTACTTCCATTATATAGAGTAGAATGACCTGCAAATGACCCATACTCTGACCTACAGGTAGCTCAAACTTAATAGCAGAACATGAGAAATTACCTTGGCTTCATTCTTGCCCAGCTTTGAAAAGCGAAAAGGTTTATCAAGTCATTTTTCCAAGCTTGAAAACCTCAGTTTTTATAACCATTGTGTATCTGTCTTATTACAAAAATGTCATAGCCAATTAAAAATGAAATCAATTGTGAAAATGCTAAACAAGTCACTCTTCAGAGAAACATTCCACGGGCAAAAAAGAAAGTGTTTAAGGTTTCTCAAACCCCATAAGCTTCTGAAAATGGTAAATGGGTTTTCTAAGAAAAACCATATTTATGTCAAAGTGTTCCACATGTAATGTAACATTCCTCCACCACCCCACTCACATATGCCATCATTTATAGAGGAAAATTTTTTTCTATCAGGCCACATTTTTTCTCTTCCACATAATAATGTGATTACTGTAGTGTGGATTTGTATGGGCTATTCATTTACATGCATTTTTCATTGTATATAAAATTTGTATGTTTTTTACAAAAAAGGAGGGTACCCTGTATCATAAAAACTGGATGTGATAGCAAAAAACTGGGGTAATTTCTGGATTCATCACCCAAAAATTAATGTTCCCCAGTGTAATAAATGAGATAAAGAGCTAACCTGTAAATAGCTATCTCCAGCCAAAAAGGTTTTTTCTACCTTGGAGAGCTGAGGAAGCTTTAACCTCATGCCCACTTCTTTTGCAGAATGTATCTCCAGCAGGGTGTTTTTCTCTCTGGAGTCTGTAAGTAGAAAGTTCACTAATAAGATAAAATCTCATTTTAAACAAGTGTCACTATTAGGAGATTCCCCTCACTTTTTATTCCAATATTAGCTGTAAAATGTTCTATATCCCTTTATTTTCTGTTCTGATAACTAGGCACCATGACTAATAGAAAGAACAAACCTCCTAGTGAGAAGAAGACAAGTAATAAAACTTTAGTGCAAAGAGATTTGGTACTTTCCATTCCAATAAAACAATTGGATCTGAAGGGAATCCAAATTCAACAGCCCAACTGATTGCAGGAAACCATTTCTTTTGGGCTCCAGTTGTGTTTAGATGTGAAATTAAAAATTCAAAGAAAAAATTATTATAGTTGTTTATCGCATATGAACAATTGAGTACATCTGAATCCTAATTGATTTCTGATCACTTTTTATCTGAGAAAAGAGAATCGGAAGGTCATTGTATACAGTATTTGTGGAATAAACAATATCTTTAATCTTAACACCCCAGTCTGCTGGTAGTTAGTAGAACTAAAAAAAAATACACACAAAAAAAACAACAACTTTCTGAGCCTCCAAGGTATTTAACATTTGAACGTATACGAATCAATGTTTGTGTTTAGCACAAACACAATAAAAATGAGTTTATCAAGGTACCAGCTCATTTTCATACTTCTGCAATAAACTACAGACAATCTGCTCTAGCTGAGTACTTTGAATTAAAGTTGAAACACGGTTGCACATCTGTTCATTTTCTGTGCTTCTTAAACAGCAGGATTCCTATTTAATGTCTCAATGTTTCTTTTGAAAGCATTATTCAGAAGGTATGCCACATTAGCCAATGTGTCAAAAGAAAATGAATCTCAGAGATAGTTTAATTTACTTCAGGCAGTTGATTTTCTTCCGTCACATGTACTGTACCTACTAAAATGTTCCATTTGTCACTTCGCAAATTGGAACATTTCTTAATGTTTCAAATCAAAGCTTATACTTTATAATTTAATTCAACCTACCAGACACAGCTAAGGATCTATCTATCTATCTATCTATCTATCTATCTATCTATCTATCTATTATCTATCTATCTATCTATCTATCTATCATATCTATCTATACATCTATCTATCTATCTATCTATCTATCTATCTATCTATCTATCTATCTATCTATCTATCTATCTATCTATCTATACATCTATCTATCTATCTATCTATCTATCTATCTATCTATCTATCTATCTATCTATCTATCTATCTATCTATCTATCTATCTATCATATTTAATAAATGCAAAACGTATAGTCTAACAACATATAATATACTAACATGCTTTTTAAATCTAAACTTAGGAACAAATTACATTATAAAGTAGTTAATAGGTCCATAGATTGGGCAACTATACTTTTTTTCATAGTTTTTACCTGCCTGTGTCACTTATCTCACCTTGGGTTACAAAGCTTATTCGCTTACTCTATCTATGGACCTGAAGAGGTATCAGGAAATGCTTAGGACTACAGAACACCTTTCATCTCCCTATATCCATAACATATAGGAATAATTTTGTGGTGCACAGCGATGACCTGCGCAGGTTTTGTGGAACTGCCTAAGACTGCACAATCAGGATAAACGGGTATTTCTCTGCACCTGATGAACACATACCATATATACTTGCATATAAACTAAGGTACTTATTAATTAAAAATACATGAAAATGCCTTGGCCTGAGAAAAATCCGAGGGTGCAAAATGTGAGTGTTACTGCTAACATTCAAATCCTTGATCGACAGAAATGCCAATAAATGTATTGTGAATAAATCCATCTCAGGTGCATTATATATTAAACATGTATTTAAAAGGGGAAAGATGAAATCTCATGGGCTCAATTTGTATAATCCCCTTCCTTTCTACAGTTTAAAGTATTTTGTACTATTATGATGGGTCACTTGCTCTTAAATGATCTTTTGTGCAATACTGCTTGTCACCAGTAGATGATGCTGTGTCCTTGTGTAAAGTATGTAACAAACTCATGTATCTAAAGAGTTTGTTGCACACTTAATACTTACACACTTACATAAGGACACAGTTCCACGTACTGGTGTAACCTGTGTCACACTTACCTCTTCCTCACTTAAGTGTGAACGCCTCCCTCCTGCGCATGTGGGACGTTCTGACGATGGACGCTCTGTTTCCAAGCTTTATCAATTTCGTAAAATTGGCTATTTAGCTAGTTTAGGCACTGAACTCTGTTCATGTAAACATGTCTCCATTGTCCCGAGCCCCTAGTTCTATTGAGCTAGATCACCTTCATCTGGTGCTTAATTCAGTGTTTCCACGGTCCAGCTCCCGCATTAACCCCTCGTTGTCCAGTCTGTTGGTTTCCAGCCAACATACCTGTGCTGTTCCAGTGTTCTTGTCTGTCTGTGGATATCCTTGAGTCACCTATGCCTCCTGTTGCTTCCAGTGTCTCCTGTTTTCCTGGTGACCGCATTGGCCCCTGTGTCACTAATGTCTGTCTCCTGGATCCCTAACAATTGACCCCTGGCATGTGACCGGACCTCTCCTGCTTGCTGCTTGCCTCGATACTCGCCTTCCTCGACTATCTTTCTGCTTTGTGATTTGGTACCGTGTTTTGGCCACCTCGGTGTGCGCAAGGACAGCAACCTGGCAGTAACCAGTGGCGCAACATCCTCACCAATAGAGGCTCTGCAGAAGACCTAGTTACTGCTTAGACTCACACCACCTCTATGCAGGCCACAGCACCCCCTAGTGGCCATGTCTCTCCGTGCATGACAACCTGAGTATGAACCAAGATTCTTCTTTTTTAAATGCATTTTGAGAGAAAAAAAATATTGGTTTATGGTTAAGTGTATATGGTATATTTCTTTGACAAATACTTCTCTTTAAATTGTAATTTTACCATAACAAAGGAGCAAACCAAAAAAGATAATTGTTAGAGTTCACACATGCACCTTTATGTCACTTTAAACATCAAAAGCTATTCCTAAAATTATTTAGGATTAGGCACAAGTTGTTCCCTTTATTTGGCAGAAAAAAAGAACTTTCACTTGGGATTTAAACATTTTTCCAAATGTGTCCAATTAGAACATATGTGAATCATGAAAGCTGTGTAAAAATATATAATCTTCTATAACTTATAACGTAAGCTTTTAAGACCCGTTAAGTCCCTTTATTTGGCTATAAACAGTTCTGAAGCTCCTATGCACAGAAGAGAAATAAAACACAACAATTAAATATTACTATGAATTGTTATGAGATCATGGTTTGGGAATGTCCTGGTTTGTACAGATGCTAGATGTTTAACACCCAACATAAACATCCTTGATAATTTCTGGCAGGCCAAGGCACACCTCCCACATAAGTCTGAGTTGTTGACAGTGAAAGTTCTTTTGAAACATTCACAAACCATTGCTCAAAGCCTTGAGGGAAATTTGGCTTCATTGTCAGGGGTCAAAAATTGAATTAAGTATTAGTGGCATGAAAAATGTTTAACTCGATTCAGACCACAGTCACAGCCAATCTCAAACAGGTTTCATCCAAAAATTCAGCCCCTCTTAAAAATAAAACATAATCATAAAACCACGTATGTTGTGGCCTGTGTTGATTGTGGATCAATTTTGTCTAAATTGTTTGCCAAGGGATGGACTTGTTATCCTTATAGTTCCATAGGGCATTTTGGATACACTGGGTGATCCAGCAAAACCTGAGATATATTTAAAAATCATTTGCTATTAGTTGGCAAATGTTTCTAATCCTAAACTAGATCCATTCCAGGTTTGCTGGATCACACAGGTTCTCCCATGATAATCTTTTTCAGTTTTAGAGAAATTTAATAAATTAAACCCAATATTAAATATACTGTACTTGAGAATCTGCAGTAAAAAGTGCCATGTATTCTGTACTACTGCTAGCATTTCTGACATACAGACAGCCAACAGATAACATATGGACTTTCATGTGAAATAGCATCACAGAATGATTGAACGGCAAGCATATTAAATTGTAAAAATTACACAGAAGTTTGCTTTTAGGTAAAGGTCACCATAATAATAAAATATATAAAAAATATATTTTATTTACCTCATGTATAGCATTCAATACATGTAATAAAACAAAAAGTAACAAAAATGTAAATATGCTAGTCGATGACTTGACTTCGTGTTTGTGTGTATATACATATGTACAGTATATATAACGTTTGATGACTTCGGTGAAGTTGAGAACTTGTTTTAAAATGAACTGAGTTTTCAATCTAGCAACTTCAATAGTATCCCCAAAGCAAAAAACTATATGAAATTATTAAAGCAATAAAAATCTTTTAGCACATTTAGCACATCTGCACATCAATGAAAGATTTGTGGAATTTATAGAGTTTAAACCCTTTGGAAAAAAAATCTTGATTCTTTAAAGTGCTTATTTATAATTACACTTTTTAGTGATTGTAGAAACAAGCTGGGTGATTTTTTTTTCACTGGTTCATGCATGTCAACTTCTGGTAACCTCTCAAGTTCATGGCTACACAATTTTTGTTTAATTTCCCCAATGGGATAACAGATAAAATTGCACCCTTGCATAAATCCATCCTACTTGCTGAGCTTTCAGATTAAGAGTTGAAATCCATTACCCTTTTTCAATGTCATGTCTGGAGACTTTATTGAAAGCATTTCATGCGGCATTAGCAGTTTTATGGGCAATGTGGAAATCAAAGTGTCAGAGCTGTATCAGGACTTGTCATACAAGAGATGGGGAAACCACTTCTAGAACCACTTTGTTAAATCAATTGAAGATTTCCTATGGCATTTACTGCAAAATCTTGTTATGCGAAAGTATTTTAATTTAGTTGTTTCATGAAGCACAAGTGGTTTTCTTTATGCTACCGTCCATTAATTTGGAAAATAAGTTTAATGTGTATTTAGTGTCCGACAAGAACAAAGCAAATCTGCCGCTCTAGTTAAAGGCTGTTTATACAAGCTTACCTGCTTAGAATGAAAACACATTTTTATGACCCTTTTTTACACTGCACTATTTTAAAGTGAATACACATTGTGGCTTAACCTAAAATCAGTTCTTGATTTGTCATTATTTTCTGTGCAGACAGCGCATATTTGCATGATTTTGTGTAAGATTTCTACATTCTCTAGTGCTGTTTTACGTTGGTTGGTGCAGTCAGCATAACTGCTGAGTGTATGAAACATCAATTACAATAAGAGGCACCTAGTGATTGTATTATGTTGAAAATATTTTTATAGTTCTATTCTGACTTTTATCCATAGTTACATGGTAAGGCTGAAACACAACCACCAATAAACAAAACAACTGTGCAAGGTCATTGCTATCATGCATGATATATACCATACAGCTGATTAGCTGTATAGTAAAAAAAAAAAAAAGTCAGGTCAGAATCCTTTGACTGTTGTAAATGTACATTGAAGAATACAAAAACAAAAAAAATCTGGGACTTTAACGGCAGTGGATTTGTAAAAAGTTAACATATAACTTTTTTTTCCTTCATTAGGAAACAACAGTTAAAGTATACATGCCTCCTCCCTTATACAAAGTTTCAGGAAGAGTTAATCAACATTGTTAGCATACATGGGCTAGATACATTGGACGCATTACATATGATGAGATTATCCGACACGTTTCGCAGACTCTGTCTGCTTTCTCAGGGATGTAATTGGTACAGATAGTAGGTGTATCAGCACAAAAGTTGTTGCATTCACCAGTATGCTTATTCTCTTGGTATGAGGATAGGCAAAAGGCAGAATAAAATCACACAGATGGCGGTGTCCATATATATTCTCCACAACGACATTCAGATATTATTGGTAATGCTCACTCTATTATGGAGTGATAATATATAATTATCTCCAAAAAACTAGATTCAATCATATGATTCCATCTATAAACGGACTTGCACTTAAATTGTAAGAAGAACCGCCATCTTCTGTGACACCAAATGTACACTGTTGCACAATTGTACACATATACACACATACTGTATGTATTTTAATGTATATTTACCAAGTCTTAGTGTAGTCCGAGCCTTAAGTATAGTTTTGTTCTGCATAGTCAAATACAGGATGCTCAGAAGAGAAAAATGATGGTTATACATTACTATAAATGCTTCCTTCGTTTATAGATGATCATATCTTGTATTTAATTTCACGCAAAATCCTGCAGTTAAACCATATAATGTACCTTTACGTGGATTGGGAATTCTTTATTTTCCAACTCTTAGTTTTTCTTTTGTGTTAAACTAATATAGTCTCTAGCAGTCTATAGTGACTTTCAGGTAGTGTGTGTTTATCTACCATGACAGTTTCCAGCACAAATTGTTGTACCCTATCATACCTGTGTTTTATAGTGTCTTTTAACCTCTGTCTCTCTCTAATAGAACTGTATGTTGTAATTCACATCATTGTCTGTCCTGCTGTAACACAATTTATGCTATCATGACATTCTTTTGTAGTCTTTGTCTTCTTCTCATATGACTGTCTTTCGTTGTAGTATGCAGTTTTTCCTCTATGTTTCATTTTCCATCTCTCTCTGCCTGTGTGTGTATATGAAAGGTTGGGGTCACCAGAACATTTGTTTTCATTTTATGTTTTCCCCAGACCTCTAGTTTTCGGGAGCAACTTTAAAACTTAGGATGTCCCATTACTTTCTACCTTGGTGACTATTACCATCAGCACATTTCAATAGACTAAATATGCCCAGTGGAAGAAATGCAAAAAAGTCCCCAAAACTGAGGTCTGGCCCCTCCCTTACGCCCCCCCCTCCATTTTTCCTTTCCTTTTTCCAACATTTTAATTCACAAGGAACATGAATGTGCAACAGTCTCAGTAAAGCATTTATAGACTTATAGGTTCTTTTTCTCAATATGATGCAAATGAAAGCTAAGCTTTTAAAATAGACTCATTTCAGATTTTCCATTACAATATACATCTATGCATGTGTTTATGCAAGTATCTTTTTTATACTGTTTTAGAAAAATTGTCATTTTACTATTTGTGTCAGACTGACAAAAGGTAACAACAAAGTCTAATGCGTGCATTTTCCATTTTATAAGTAATAGTCACACAGTATTAATTTCTCAATGCTTTTGTCTGCAGTGTTCAAATTGCAGAGCACAATAAAAAGGGTGATATGTTAATGGGAGGAAATGTTTTTTATATCATAGTCTGCATAAATTAGAAGTTTTTGCAGTAATACAGAAATAGAAAACAACAAAAACTCTATCATTAAAAATGACCTTATGCCAAGTCTGATTTTTTATTTTGCTGACATAATCATTCTAGATACCTCCTTTGGATGCTGAGAAGTTACCACTGCTGGGGGGTCAAGGGGAAATGCCAATGTCTTGTAGGCATAACATTGGCAAAGTATTGATTCAAACAGTCTGCATGATCAATATACAACTGGTAATGAAGAATGAAATATCAACTATTGCAGCCTATTGCAAGTTTATGTATATTTTTTTAACAATGGAAAAGTTGGAAAACTCCAGTATTAAAAATGTTTTTTACATAATCCATAAAGTCATTTAGGAAATGTAACCTATAGCAGTAGGGGAACTCTTCAGGTACAATCATTTTTTTTTTCTGTAGCAGTAAATTTGGACCATAGTAAATCTCAGTAGCTACAACAGATTCAAACAACAGCAAATCCTATCTATGCTACAATGCTGGTAGAGTGCTTTCTTTCTTGCATCTTATTCAAAAGAACCATGCCACTACTGCATGACAATAGACAGAAATCATAAGCCATTCATGTGTCTGGACAAAACATTTGAAATACTGTGTTGGTATTCCTTTTACTAATAACAACTAATGCACAGCTCATTCAAAAATAATTTTATCTCTGATAAGCAAGCAGCCTACCAATATGCTGCCCAGGAGGGACATTTATAGCTTTAGAATAGGTACAATAGAAAGGGAGGTTTAGGTTGGGCAAGCTTCATGACTGGAGACTATGGATAAGCGAGAATGCCTCTGGCATTCTCATGAAAATTTCCTTGAAGTTCCAATGGGTTCCAAATTTGGCCGAAAATTCCGCGAAACCTTAGGGAATCAGTATAGGAGGATAATTAGGGCTGCATTCATAGATACAGCCGTGGGAATCCTCCTATCAGTAAACGATACTCGGGAACTACAGGTCAGAATGAGGGCAAGCCGTCATTTTGACCTGTAGTGCCCAGGGATCTCTCACTGAGAGGGGGATTCCCACGGCTCCATTCTTAAATGCAACCACAATACTCCTTCTCTCAGACCGCAACAGCAATCAAAGGAGCAGGGCTTGCCAAGAACACATACAACTCCTAAAGGGCTGCAAGAGCATTTAGGGGAGGTGAGCTGACAGCTCCGCTCCCCTGATTGGTCTTGCAGGTCCCAAAAATTCAGTCTCTCATCCCTACTGGAGACAACAATGTCTTCTAAGTGTTTAAATACTCCTGTATCCTATAAAATCAGCATCTGGTTATAGCTAAATTAACCTCCCTAGTGGTCTAATTGCTTCTAAATTTCCATGCAAAAAGCAGTACAATTTGCATGGAAATGTATTTTTTATTGTAGACTGCAATTCCTAGGCATAACCCACTGATATTTATTACATTTAATTCATTTAATAATAAACTTTAAACAACAAAACACAAAAATCTGTTGAAAAAAAAATATTTAAGCATGTAATGTAACTGTATAGTAGCATATATAATAAAATACTATATATATAATATAATAATATAATATATATATATATATATATATATATATATATGTATATATTATATGAATATTTCTTTGTAGTAGACTTAATACAGCTATTTTGTATTGAATCCATTACAAAATTATTTGAATTTCCCGCCCCGCCTCCCACCCACACCGACGCATATACCAACGTCGCCGGGAAGGAGATCGAGGAGGAAGGACGTGTCCCCAGGACCTGCAGGGACCAGCACGGAACAAGGTAAGTGGGTTTTTTTTAGTTAAAAGCTACCACGAGGGGGGTTAAAAAACAACTCCTTTTGCAACAAAAAAAAAAACATACTGATTATGATATTTCTATGCCACCAACATGTATAGGCATGTGAAAGATTGTTAAAGAATTCTCTGAATACACACAACACACCCCTAAATAAACTGGGTGGACCCAACAAACAAACAATCTAATCTTCATTAAAAAATGGGCCTGATTTAGGTTTGCTGGATGTGAGTGATCCAGCAAACCTAGATAGGATCTGGTCCACAACCGAAACCATTTGCCAACTAATAGCAAATAATGTTTAGTAAATTAATTCCAGATTTGCTGGATCACTCCAGTTCTCCCATGATAGTCTATTTTCTCTAGTGTTGGAGAGCTTTAATAAATAAGGCCTTATATCAGCATTTTCCTTATAACAGAATTCACTATAAGTTGCTGTAGGGTTATAACTGTATTTCAAGTGAAAACAAGACAATGTATAGGAATTCTTCTTTAATAAGTTAACAAGTTTGTTCTAAATTGAATGTCATTTTATCTGCTTTGCTGCAGTATTGCTTTCAGAATCTTGAAAAAAAAGATGAGCAATCTTCTTCTGTTCAATGTCATCTCCCACAGTGACTAATGGGTAAGTGATGTAGTCTTCTAACCAGCTCCCGCCTCAGTCCTGGTATTTATTACTGTGACGACTGACCCAATATTTTCTAATATCTCACATCAACATCAACCAAAGCAGACCTTGCCCCAGAGTACACTTGTAATCCCTGCAGTATCTCTTAGTTATGAAATTTGGAGGTGAATAGGTTCTGATAAAGCAGACAGAAAGTGAGTTAATTATCTGATCTTACAGTTTGCAGTACTTTGGTTTGCAGAGACAGAAATATAATATGGCTTTTTCATTTCTAGTTTATCACTTGCACGGAGGCAGAAGGATAGGCTGATCGCAATAGATGAGCACAGTATTGTCTCTTAAGCAGTTCCCATTCCTCTCTGAGACCATTATCTCCAGCTATCAAGTTTTAGTTCCCAATAGAGCCAGCGTGGCATTATTTTATTAATGACACACTGCAATATAATAGGAATCAGGCTGGGCTGTTTCATCAACACACAAAAAAAGGAGACCATCGTATAAATATCTTCCAGCCATTTTGTTTTTACTGCGCCTCAGCACATTTATTCGTATAAATGTCACAGGTTTAGAACACATAGGTATAGGGAAAAGTGCAAGCAAAGATATTGTGTCCAATTCACAGAATGATATGCTACATAATGATTACATGTATATAGAAGGTAACAAATAAGTTAGATCTCAGCAGCTTTGTAATACAAGTTTTTGAATTATGTCATTCTCAACATGGAGTAATCAGACTAGTCAGCGTTTACCATTACCCCAGAGATTGTGGGGACATTTCAAACATGCAGCACAAAAATCTTTATATAGTTATACAGTCCTGTGCCAATTGCAGCTGTATTATTTTTTTAATTTTTTAAGACACTGATATTTTTGAATATATTTTGAAGGTACTTTGTTTTATATATAAGAAAAGACTGATAACTGATACCTGTAGGACCAGCTTTTTTGATTTATTTTTTTTTTTAGATCATATAGGTTCTCTGATAGAAATTTTTTCCCTGCAGCCTTTAAAGATCTGCCTCCTAATCACCCCACTGAGAAAAAAGGGTTAAATTATCAGTTTACCGAAGGGCATGGCTATCAATATTGTTCAGTTGGTCAATATCTCCTCTTCTTAATCCCCCATCCAATGATTGACATCTACTTCTACATTGCAAGGTGACAAAGCTGCACTTTGTTTGCCCCAGCAATCCTGGATCACTGCCTATATCACAACCCTCCAATCAACCCTGACAAAGTCATTTATTAAAAGGAAAGCAGCTGTCATGCAGTGCATTCTTCTTGACATTAGTCTTTTAAAACACAGTATATCCCACTTTATAATTTATCCAGTGGCAACAAGACTAAAGATGAAAATAAGATAAACTGTATTCTTGCAAATATAATACATATTTGCAGTACTATAAAAACAGTTGTTGATCTAGAGTATGAAAATAGAGATAACTGACTAAAATTAGGGGATGGGTGTACATTGCCTTAGGGGACCCAATCTGCATAGAGATTACTTTGATTGCTTCTGATATCTCCACAATCTAAAATTGTATTGAGTGAGTGAACTGTTTTTGAGTGTGTGCAGACATTACAGCTCTGCTAGGTATGCCATGTCTACAAGCTTCTCCCTTGGAGACTGTATTTGAGTTTTCTCCATATATGCCTGCTGGTACTATAAAAAATTATAAAAAAGTATAATAAAAAAATGCTACCCGGAGGACACACTTGTAACATAGCTTCATGCCAATCATAGTTCATATCTTTTCACCTTGGACACTGCTTTAAATCCAGCACAGTACTTGATTTCTTTCCCTTTCTGAATCCTAGGCTGGTACATGTACATTGCAGCATTAGTCACCACTTTCTGCATTTTTTTTAATTATCTGGTGTGTGAAACTACATCAAACTACATCAAAGACATTTTAGCAGGATTGAATCTTTTTCAAAAGGAAGTAACAGTGGTATTGACCCAAAGAACCAACAGAATAATACTTTGGATTGCTAAACTACAGTAACAGTTTATATAAAAAAATTAGTTCCTAATTTTTTGGAGAAGCTTCCCCAAAAATGGACCAAAATTGGCATTTTGGCTGGTGTTGAGCTTGAGTGTTTGACAGCAGGTTCTCATGGCTTGTATGGACTTGATTTTTACGTTTACATTACTATCGAATAGAATAGGATCTTTCTCTCTCATAAACCTATTTTATATAATGAGGAATACAGAAAAACAATAAATTATGAAGGACCATGTCAGGAAGAGAAGGGATATTGACCAGTTGTCACCACCGAAGACTCCAAAAGATGTAGGAAATGTAATGCGCCCGGGCTCACAAACCACTTCCTACACCAGGAATCCTTTTAACTAGTTTTATTGTGAAATCCAAAAACAAGCCAAGGTCATGCGCAAAGGTCAGTCCGAATAATGCGAAATACAAATGGGTGAGGCAGAGGCATAGTCCAGAACAAACCGGAGTCAGGGCAGGCAGCAGGCAAGGGTAGTCAGATACAACCTGAAGTCGGGGCGGGCAGAATTCAGGCAGAATTAGATATCAGACCGGATCGCTATTGGTGATGACACAACAGAAGTTAATATGACAAACACACAGAACGCACCCAAGCACACTGTTACACAGAGGCTTATAACGGGCAATTGGGCAATGGACAGGATCTGCTTAAATGGGCAGAACGCCCAATCACCTTGAGCCACCTGACACTATACTGAATCCCCTGCGGCTGATTTGCCGCAGGGAATTCAAACTAAACATATTCCGCGGGGGATACAAGAGGCGCGCGTAGTAGTGCACGCACCTCGTCCAACAGCACCCTTGGGATGTGCTGTGCCTTGCACACCCACAGGAGTGCTGAGGATGTGAAAAGAATTGCCCACGTCTGCAGGGATGCTAGGGATGCCGTCTGGCAGTAGTTCAGCCAGAACAGTTCCTCTGCCTTAAGGGAGAGAGGCGCTTGCGAGCAGGGCAGCATCTCCCTCGCTGCCTGCGATCCCCAAGGACGCCACAAGCTTGCTGAACAGGTAAGTACCTTACAGGAAACCAGTGAATAGTTCAGTTAACCCACAACAGGTGTATGGCTTTTTAGTTATTTTAAAACCATATTCCGTATTTCAAAATTAAATTTATGCAGCTAAATATAATTTATGCGATGATATTCAATTTATATAATTTATATAGAGGACAGAATCTGAGGATGTGGAAATAATTACCTGAATGCACATTTTGCTTAGGTTTGCTTCTTCCATTATCTACCTTGGACTCTAAAACTGTTTGCCATTTATAGAACTGCTAACCAGCTAATTGTAGACTTTTGACATATGTTTCTATATTAGTACATTGTGTTCCCATTGAAGAAGACAGCTAAGCTAGACCATTTTATATTTTTGTATTCCATCACATTTTACAAAGTCTGTAATTAAAAGTTGTTTTCACTTGATTATAGCTAAAGTATATTGGTTAATATATGTTGAACTTTATAATTCATTTGGATTATTGGAGCAGTAGCCAGTGTTTGTTTTGCTTGCATCATAAATCAGCAAAATGACATCATTATTATCACTAAAACTGACACTAAAGGTTCTATTTATAAAACAGGGAATCTGACTTTCCCTCTAACATTCCCTGGTGGGAAGCTATTGCTGTCATTAAAACACATTGACCTTGAAGATTCCTATAGAGCCTATGACTCTATTTATTTAAATATCATCATCTAATTCCTCCCAAAAAAAATATACTCCCCACAATCACAGAACATTTAGTTATCTGTTTTATTGGTCTAATTATTTTGTTCTGATTTACCTTCACCATGATGAAAAATGGTGACGGGTGATGTAGCCTATTGTAAGAGTGCTGATCTTACTGCACATGTGATCATCTTTTTATCCCCCAATGTAGAAAAAAGGCTCCCTCTGCGAATGCACAAGATCATAAAAATCTGGGGTTTTAAGAAATTTTGTCTGTAGTTTTTTTTTTTGTAAAATTAGCATTTTTGCAAAATAAATAAATTAATTTGGCAGCAAAAGGTCTTAACATAGAAGGAATATTTCACTGTAGATAACATTTCACTGAGATAACATTTGCTTTATATGTGGCTGTGGGCGGCCAATGATATGTATGAGCATACAGAGAGAGGGTATATAAAAAATAGCATATGAGTTCGTTTCAGAAATCTTGTATTTTCCAAACATAAAATTGCTTGTACAACAAAATTGTGTCTGTGATTGCAATGTGGTTTGTCTCAACATTTATAGGTTCTAATAGGATTAGATAATAGAATCAGCTTCTCAATCAGTGATGAGTCAGAGGTTTTGCCCTTTGCTTAGTAAGTACTTGAATGTAATGCTAGCTGTAGTGATTTATGTTAATCTCTATTTAGTATTTCTATAGAAAAATGCTTCAGGAGAGTGGATTACATTTAGTCTTGTAATTACCATTTTATAAGGAATGAAGGAGATCAATATTTTTATTAATAGCGTTAGGATTAGAAGCAGTTTTACCTATGTGGTGAGGCATATTCTGTAAATCTAGAAAAGAAAGAGATATATTTTTATCTTGTTTTTATGTACTACATTACATTTTAGATAACATATAATAGGAATGACATATTGTCATTGTGTTGGAGAAATTGAGATTTAAAGAAATACATAAAACAGGTTAACAATCGTTTAATAAAAATGCACTAAATTATGTACTTTCTGTTATTTAAATGTTGTTACGGATTTAAAATAAAAAGGTCAAATTCAAATGTATAATATAAATGACTATTGTGCTGAGAGAAATCAAGAAGATGTGGAGTTCTCAAAATTTTGGAAACCCGGTTGTTATGCTGATTAAATGACCTCAATATATTTTTAAAGCAAATTTTACCTAAGTAGTCTGCCCAAATTTGCTGTTATAGAACAGTGGTCATCAAAATTTTCGGACCTACTGACCACTAAACTTACGGACTCCGGACCGCACATATATGAGGAGCCGTGTGTCACTCAAAGGGGAAGAATCTTCCCCCAGAGTAACGTCATGATGTCAGAACCTGCCCACTCTCCCATCACAGGTCTTAGCCTGCAATAAGAGAGTGGGCAGGTTGTGTCTCTGGACTGCCCTGAGCCTGCGATCCATACAGGGGACAGGGTTCACGGTTCTGGCCGGTGCGCCCCC